>NC_056731.1:1745857367-1746024867 GCF_019279795.1 Protopterus annectens
AGGGAAATAAGGAAGGGGGGGGGATTGGGTGAAGTAGGATAGAGATATAATAAGAGAGAGAGGCCTAGTGTGAAAGCATTAAACCTGGTGTTAGATTTAGCATAGCCTTCTCAGGATAGATATACACTAGTAAGTATACCACATGTTAAGTACAAAGGGAAAGGGTGGGGGTATGGGGAGTGTTATGAAATGCAGCATATGTACAAACACAGAAAAAGGAAGAGGGGGACTGGATAATGTAGCATAGAGACAGAACTGAAGAGATAGGCCACTAGGAAGTGTTAGAGCTAAGCAGACATTTTTTCAGCCTGGTTTAATATAAGCACAGAGCCAGTTGTTAGTAAGGTGTTCCTTTAGAAGTTGTTTAACTCTGGAAATGTTGGTATTATTGAGTATTGTTTGAGGTATGGAATTCCATGATTTAGATACCTGATTTGAGAACAGGGAATCACCATAGCTATTGTTGGATTTGGTTATTTTTAGTAAGATTTTGTTGGAAGGTCTTAGGGATCTACAACTGGAGTAAGGCTGGATGAGGTGTTATATAACAGAACAGTTGTTTGGATGGTGGCAGATGGTATGAGTGAAATTTAGTTGGTTAAAGGTAAAAAGATTAGGAAGTTCAAGCCATTTTAATTGGTGCAATACAGTACAATGGTGAGATCTATATGGGAGGTTTAAAGCAAATCTTGCTGTTTTGTTATAACATTACTCAGATTTGTTTAAATCAGTTTTTCTGAGGTTAGTGAATAATGGTGAAGCATTTAGAAAGGTGGAAACTAGAAGTGTTCTGATATGGCAATTATGGTCAAGTCAGTTAGGAAAGGCTTGGGTCTATAAAGTGAGCAAAGCTTGGAGTGCATCTTTTTCATACCTCTCAACTTGGAAACATCAAAAATCTGGACAAAGGCCCATGAAAAATAGGTACAAATCTGTACACTGATTAACATAAAATTTGCATGCATAATTATGCAACCCCACCCACTCCAATGGAATTGTGGGATACCAGATTTCAAACGCAAACTGAAGAACAGACAACTAAAATATGGCCCCAGGCCCAGACCCTGTAGTAAATGGTAACCATTTTATTTTGTTGAAATGTGTAGCAATGATGTTCACTGAGAAGGGAGAAGTTGATGAATGTGAAACTCAGTCATTGAAACAGCATTGAAACCCACGTTCAAAGAAAACGCATCTGATAATTACCTTTGGGCTGTTTTCAAATCATAGGCCCCTGCACACAAAACATACGTGTTCTTTGATACGCCTTCCTGACTGTATTAAATGATATTCCTTGTATAATACATCACACTTGTTAGAGCATGTTTTAAATTTATTATGATGAACATTTTTCAAGTAAACAATGAAACAAAATGTATGAACCAATAATGACAAAATTGCCCAGTTCAGAACATTTTCATCATAAAAGTCTACTCAAACTTCTACAATCCACCAATATCAGTAAATGTGCACAATCTATGTAAAAGTCATCTAAATAATTCCACATTAAAGAGATCTATAACTAATGAAGAGGTAGCTGCTAGCAAACAACTTTATATTTCATTGTTTCATCTACAAATAAAGTGGCTGTTGCTCTTGATGAATAAAATTGCCTATGTTGCATTTAAAAAATAAGCTAGTAATATTGCAAGAGGGAATGGTGTGGGTATATAGAAACTGACAGACATGGCTAGCACCTGACACTGCTGTTAAATGCACTGCCTGCTTCTTATTTTAGAAAGCCTAGAGAAGCCTGTCAGATAGCTATACCACACTGTTTATTCTTTGTCTGCTTTAAAATTATAACTGTTCTTCTACATGTTGCAATATTCAATGGTCCAGGGATTTAAATTATATTATTTGTAGAACATGTATACTCTGGCTGATAGTGGTATACTATTTTTTTCTGACTTAATTTAATTTATCATAAACAAACAAGTATAATAATGTATAAATTAACATAAGCACGCACATATGGACACACACAAGGTTACTTGTTTACTTAAAATTGTTCAACAAGAAATAGAACTACACAGGCCAAGCCTAGGTAACACACTTGCGGTGACATTTCATTCAAATGAAAGCCAAAAAATACATAAAACTGAAACTTTAAAAACAACAGCATAAGCACATCTGTCTTGCCCAGCTCATATGGCAGATCAGGAACTCAAGCCAAGCTAAATCAAACGAAACTCTGCACACTTAGAGGGGAGCTTTTCATTATTTACTTAGCCAGTTGGAAATGATGACTGTAATTGCACACTGTCACTCAAGCATGCAGAAGCTGCTGCAGGCTGGAAGAACTGTCAGAATCAAGCATTTGCCAATCCACAGCAATGATAAAAGGCAAGACATGAGGTGCTTGGGCTCATAGCAAAATTTACCAATAAAACCACACAGAGCAGTATGCCCTCTAAGCTCTTACAAGCCTTTGCTTGTGGGATTTGCGCAGCTCAGTAAATGGTGTACAGAAATGCAGAATTAAACCGAGGTTCTCAATTAAAAAAAAAGTCCCACAAAAAAACTTTACTGCATAAAACCAGTGCACACTGCTAATAAAATGCAATGCATTTATGTCTCTAAATTTAGCCACCAAGCCGAAGATTATCTGTTCAAAAACCCTCCTCATTACTGTTGGTTGTTAGCGACATCATTCATTTAAGTCTAAATATCATTTTGCTTCACCATTAGAATTTTTTGTTTAGCTAGTATATGCACATACATACATGTTTTTCCCTAAAGATACACTAAATAAAACATGCAGCACTTAACGCTTCCCAACCATCCATGCCCAGCCTGATCTTTCAGGAGGACTATGCACAGAAGACACTTGCCGCTCACAGCTCATTCGTGTTAGCACCTGCCTCCAGACACCAGGCCAACACACCTTGCTTCACTGACAGCACTAGTTAATTCCAAACAGAAATCAGGAATAATTTAAAAATTAATAAATAAAAAAGATACAACAGGCTCGACACAATAGACCATTGCCTTCCACCGGGATACTTGGCAAAAAAATTACAGACAAAACCGAATAAATAATATATTGTTGCTCACCAGGTTATTGGTAGTAGCGAACCCAAAAGCAGGCACATGTGCAGAACTTTGACATACAAAACTTGTTTGTCCTTCAGTTTTAGAACGCCAGTAATCGACAGTGCAGTTTAACAAAACGAATGAACCAAGAGCCAGGCACAAAAATAAATGAATAAAAAGACTATTACCTGTTGCAGACTCAGTACAACATAATTTAAAATAATAAAATATCGGTCAGCTAATAAATTCTGCAGCAAAACATTTAAAGAGTTAAGCGCTTTCATTCCAAACTCTGTACGGAAGATGTTCCATACAGAGAGTTTGGAATGAAAGCGCTTAGCTCTTTAAAAAGTTTTGCTGCGGAATTTATTGGTTGACCAATCTATTTTATTATTTTAATTTATGCTGTGCTGCAATGGATAATAGGGTTTTTATTAACTTTTTTAACTCCCCCTGCCTCAAACAGGTAGTTAGGCACTACCTAATGACACTGATGTCATCGCACACGCCCCCTGCACAGTGATGTTGCAGGATATACTGCAATGCGCGATGATATCAACAGCAATAAAAAAAAAAATCGAGATTTGAAGGGGCCACTCGTGAATTCGTGGCACCCCATTATCTTGCCCTCAAAATCGGGAAATACCGACTAATTCGGTATGGTTGAGAGGTATGATCTTTTTGATAGTTAGGTGTAAGTGCTTGACAAATCTAAGGTTACAGTCAATGGTCACCCCAAGGAGTTTGTTATGTTGAACTGGTTCTATTATAGTTTTATCGGAGGAATAGATGGTAAAGGGTGGAGAGTGATCATGTGTTTTGATACTAGTGAGGAGCATGAGCTTGGTTTTATTAGGATTGAGAACAAGTTGGGAGTCAGGTAATTTTTAGTGTCACTGAAAGCTTTTTGGGTTGTTTGTAGGAGTACTGGTAAGAAGGGAGCTGAACAAATGAGGAAGGAGTCATCTGCATTATGAGCAATGGTTGCATGTTGAGTGGCTAAGGAGAGTTTATTGGTGAAAACAGTAAAAAACAGTGGACTGAGTATGGCTCCTTGGGGTACACTTAGAAAAAATGAACTCCACAAAAACAGACTTGTAACACTCAAAACAGAACCACGACCAACCTGGAAACTAACCTTTTATTGGCAGAGTAGTTTAAGCGCTTTTCGGCTTACAATAGTTAGCCTTTTTCAGAACAATTACACAATAGTTTCCACATACTTTTTATAGTAAAAAAGGCGCAAAAAATTCAACAATTAATACCTCATTAAACAATTAAATGCAAATTTAAAAATATTTAACATTTAAAGTGCACATGAATAGGTTTCTCAGTTAAACTCAAAACACCCACTTCTACATAGCTAAAAATTATTCAGTGGACTAAGTTAGCTAGAATTAAAAATGCAACGTAATAACAATATCTATAGCGTAAACATAATATAAATCTTCGCATAACATTAAGTGTATATAAAAAAGAATATATACAAGATATATTAAAAAAGAATATATACAAGATATATTAAAATCTATCTCGCCAAACTTTTCAGTTTCAAAAGGACACCAATTGAGAGAGCATCATTGAGCCCAGGGAACCTACCTGCATCTAGTTTAACTTGCCATTTCAATTCTAATTCCAATAATTTTAAAGAGTGTGGGCCACCCCTAAAGTTACATTCTATATTATCAATAACCATAAATTTAAATGAGTGGTCAGTATAGAGGTTGATATGCTTCGCTAGTGAGTTGTCAGCCTTCTTGTGGGAGATAGCATACATATGTTCATAAATTCTATCTCTGAGTCTCCGCTCAGTTTTTCCCACATAGAAGGCAGGACAACAAATGCACTTAGCTAAATAAACAATGTCTCTAGAATTACAGTTGTATCTGTTGTGTAGTTTAAATTTAGCTTCATCTAACATGAAGAAATTATTGACGTAAATGTGCTTACACATATTACATGCCTCACACTTAAACATCCCAGTCGACTTCCTCAACGAATCAGCCTGAAATTTTAGAATGTCTTTTAAATTACGGCCACGTTTGAAAATGACCTTAGGTGCATACCCAATTTTTTCCATTAAATTCAAATTATTTCTAAACAAATTCCAATTCTTTTTTAAAATATTAATACATGAAAAACTTGCTTTTACATAAGTTGTAGAAAAATTATTAGATCTATTAAGATTGATATTATTATTTGTATATTGTAAAACATTAGTCTCATCACCGCTCAAGTTGATATTGGTCGAGTTGTCTGTACTAGGGACTTTAATAGCCAATAAAGGTTCAAAAATGTTATTTTCTCTCTTTGATTTCACCTCGGCTATCATTTCTTCTAAGAGCTCCAACGGGTACTCTCTTTTAATGAATGCCTCTTCTAAAAATGAACATTCTTCCTCAAATTCGGAATCGAGAGTAACTATCCGGGCCGCTCTTACTAATTGCCCTTTTATAACCGCCTTCTTTTGGTAAAAAGGGTGGCAACTTGAGAAGTGGAGAAATGTGTTCGAGTACGTAACTTTACGATAAATTCTAGCCAAATAACTATTCATTTCAACATTTTTGGATAAAAATATATCCAAGTATGAGATTGAGTGGCTATCAAAAGTATACGTAAACTTCAAAAACTCAGTAGAAGTGTTGAAAGAGTCGACCAAGAGTGAGGCTATATCGTCATTACCCTTCATTAAGATGAAGGTGTCATCAAGATATCTAGTGTAAAAAACTACTATATCCAAGTACAACTTCAATTTGAAAACAAAATCAGATTCCCAAAAAGCCATCACTAAATTTGCCACACTTGCCCCACAAGGGGAACCCATAGCGATACCTATTTTCTGAACAAAAAATGATGTGTCAAATATAAAGAAATTATATGAAAGAACTAAGTCTAAAAGTTCAGAAACCAAAGAGATATCAGTTTTTGAAGCGTTATGCTTATGCATCATAAGTGTTACCCATTCAGTAGCTATGGTGTGTGGAATACAGGTGTACAAATCTTTGACGTCAATAGTTAGAAAATTATAATTGACGTCAAATTCAAAAGTATTAATCTGTTTCAAAAAAGACCAAGAGTCTTTACAGATTTGTTTCTCACTTGCCACTATCTTTTGTAAAAAAGAGTCAATAACTTTTGCACAAACATATTGTGGTGATCCCCTTCCATCTACCAGTGGTCTCATAGGGGAAAAGTTTAAAAGTTTGGCGAGACAGATTTTAATATATCTTGTATATATTCTTTTTTAATATATCTTGTATATATTCTTTTTTATACACACTTAAAGTTATGCGAAGATTTATATTATGTTTACACTATAGATATTGTTATTACGTAGCATTTTTAATTCTAGCTAACTTAGTCCACTGAATAATTTTTAGCTATGTAGAAGTGGGTGTTTTGAGTTTAACTGAGAAACCTATTCATGTGCACTTTAAATGTTAAATATTTTTAAATTTGCATTTAATTGTTTAATGAGGCATTAATTGTTGAATTTTTTGCGCCTTTTTTACTATAAAAAGTATGTGGAAACTATTGTGTAATTGTTCTGAAGAAGGCTAACTATTGTAAGCCGAAAAGCGCTTAAACTACTCTGTCAATAAAAGGTTCATTTCCAGGTTGGTCGTGGTTCTGTTCTGAGTGTTACAAGTCTGTTTTTGTGGAGTTCATTTTTTCTAAGTGTTATGGCGTTCCACCCGACTTCACCTGTTGTTTCGAACCTACTGGGATCTCAACTAACTGAAAGAGCTGACCCCAATGATAAAATCGTAAAAGCACACTCGCTAGCTATGGAAAATGAGAGTTTTGGATTACTTATGGCAAAGATTGATTCACTTTGTGCACGACTAGACCAGGTAGACTCAAATCAAAAAATATTTAAAGAGTTTATGACTTTAAAAACTGTTAATTCAAATACTTCGCACATCGATGGCTTTAATTCTACCACTAACCAGTTAAATGGACAATATGGTTGTAGACCTGAAGGTAATTCTATGCCTAATTCTAACGACGATGGTACACCGCAACCAGGTCAAAGGTCACCGAGATCCACGTTGAACGTTACCAGACCAAAGGACTCAGTTATACAAACGCAACCCAACACTGTTTACCAGCCATCTGTTGCATTGGTTAATGTAACACCACTTATTACTTCAGGTCAGCGTATTCCTACCGTTTCTTCAACTAATAACTCACCAACAATGTCTTTACTGATTAAGGACACCTTCCTATTTGGGAGAGATCCAGCAGGACAAGTTATTTCCACTACTAACGGGGAAAGACTGTTACAAGACAAAAACGCTACACCTGATATAGTAAGTAATCTAAAAACTCTTGACAATTACCTGTTAAAATTGAAAAAGACACAACTCGAGATTGCTTACTTTAAAGAGTGTTTGACCGTTAAGGTTATACCAAAATGATTACGTAGGACCCAATATCCTACAGGCTTGGTGAATGCCTCTCCCTTTCACAAGGAACTTGTACAGCTATTTGACCGGCAGGGAACTGAACTACTCAACTTAATGATTAAACATTATTCTATCCTGGTTAATAAATTGACTGACACCATTTTGGTCTTGGACAAAACAGTAACTAGTGACTCTGAGTTTAATAGGTACTAATATGATTATTCTAGGTCAATGACAAGCATTGATAAACATTTGTGTAAACTGCAGGCAAATAAGAACAGGAAACTTGAAAGAGATATTAAAGCCTGTAAAGAAGGCACAGCATATCCTGTGCCTTCTTTAGCACAGTCTTGGCAACATACCACCTTTAGAAATATTAGCCACAATGCTTGTCCTTTGACTGAATGTAATAATTGTAAGCTCCCACACTCTGATGACACTATTGTTGATACTATTGAACTTGATGACAATTACCTAGATGATGACACAGATTTTCCAACTCTAAGAAGAAGTGAAAGACTTCAGAATAATTCTAGGACCAATTATAACATTAATCCAAGACCTATTAATACTAAAACTGCCACTCCTTCTAACAGAGGCCCACACCAGGATCACAATGGAGCTAGACCCAAACAACAAAGACCTACCCATAATTTTAATACTAGGTCAAAAAAATTTTAATTGAGGAGGAAATCGGAGTTAATGAATTTTTGATTCAGGCCGAGCCCCCCTCCATTGACACACAAGAATCTTTTGTTGATAGTATTTACAATGATGATGAAAGTATTGTCTTGGGAAATTTTGAGAATTTTTCCTGTTCACATAAGCCTACAATTTTGTACAATAAGAGTAAAGATTTTAAGGTTTATAACTTTTCCTCTTGCCCATTATCATTAGACTTGGTTGAATTATTATCTCAGGGACAAACATATGTCCCTTACACGAAGTTCGGCCTTACGTCTACTATTCTTAACCTTAAACTTTATACTAGAAAGTTAAACTTTCAATATTTGTTTGGTGATATTACCAGCTCAGGACCACCTTTAGGTTTTCATATACCTAGTACATTTAATCCATCTCTACACCCTGCTATACAAATGTTTGAGACCGTCTGTGAATTGGACTTTAGATCTCTAGATAGAGAGAGAAATCAGGGTATAGTTAATTCTGAAGAAATTGATCTAATTAAATTTGTCCACTCACAGAAGATCCGACTATGTAAGCCAGACAAAGGTGGTGGTATTGTAGTATTTGACATCGATGACTACAATTGTAGGATGAGAGCTTTGTTAGATAATGAATCTTATTTACCGAGTTCTAGATCTGAGGTGAACAAAGCCTATAACTTAGTGAAAACATGTATTAATGATTTATTTATTGAAGGGCGTATTGATCAGAATTTTCTGAATTATTTGGCCACTTCTTTTCCCATCTACCTGAGATTCTTTGGGATTCCTAAAATCCATAAAGATTTATTTAATCCCCCTATGAGACCACTGGTAGATGGAAGGGGATCACCGCTATATGTTTGTGCTAAACTTATTGACTCTTTTTTACAAAAGATAGTGGCAAGTGAGAAACAAATCTGTAAAGACTCTTGGTCTTTTTTGAAACAGATTAATACTTTTGAATTTGATGTCAGTTATAATTTTCTAACTATTGACATCAAAGATTTGTACACCTGTATTCCACACACCATAGCTACTGAATGGGTAACACTTATAATGCATAAGCATAATGCTTCAAAAACTGATATCTCTTTGGTTTCTGAACTTTTAGACTTAGTTCTTTCATATAATTTCTTTATATTTGACACATCATTTTTTGTTCAGAAAATAGGTATCGCTATGGGTTCCCCTTGTGGGGCAAGTGTGGCAAATTTAGTGATGGCTTTTTGGGAATCTGATTTTGTTTTCAAATTGAAGTTGTACTTGGATACAGTAGTTTTTTACACTAGATATCTTGATGACATCTTCATCTTAATGAAGGGTAATGACGATACAGCCTCACTCTTGGTCGACTCTTTCAACACTTCTACTGAGTTTTTGAAGTTTACGTATACTTTTGATAGCCACTCAATCTCATACTTGGATATATTTTTATCCAAAAATGTTGAAATGAATAGTTATTTGGCTAGAATTTATCGTAAAGTTACGTACTCTAACACATTTCTCCACTTTTCAAGTTGCCACCATTTTTACCAAAAGAAGGCGGTTATAAAAGGGCAATTAGTAAGAGCGGCCCGGATAGTTACTCTCGATTCCAAATTTGAGGAAGAATGTTCATTTTTAGAAGAGGCATTCATTAAAAGAGAGTACCCGTTGGAGCTCTTAGAAGAAATGATAGCCGAGGTGAAATCATAGAGAGAAAATAACATTTTTGAACCTTTATTGGCTATTAAAGTCCCTAGTACAGACAACTCGACCAATATCAACTTGAGCGGTGATGAGACTAATGTTTTACAACACACAAATAATATCAATCTTAATAGATCTAATAATTTTTCTACAACTTATGTAAAAGCAAGTTTTTCATGTATTAATATTTTAAAAAAGAATTGGAATTTGTTTAGAAATAATTTGAATTTAATGGAAAAAATTGGGTATACACCTAAGGTCATTTTCAAACGTGGCCGTAATTTAAAAGACATTCTAAAATTTCAGGCTGATTCGTTGAGGAAGTCGACTGGGATGTTTAAGTCTGAGGCATGTAATATGTGTAAGCACATTTACGTCAATAATTTCTTCATGTTAGATGAAGCTAAATTTAAACTACACAACAGATACTACTGTAATTCTAGAGACATTGTTTATTTAGCTAAGTGCATTTTTTGTCCTGCCTTCTATGTGGGAAAAACTGAGCGGAGACTCAGAGATAGAATTTATGAACATATGTATGCTATCTCCCACAAGAAGGCTGACAACGCACTAGCGAAGCATATCAACCTCTATACTGACCACTCATTTAAATTTATGGTTATTGATAATATAGAATGTAACTTTAGGGGTGGCCCACACTCTTTAAAATTATTGGAATTAGAATTGAAATGGCAAGTTAAACTAGATGCAGGTAGGTTCCCTGGGCTCAATGATGCTCTCTCAATTGGTGTCCTTTTGAAACTGAAAAGTTTGGCGAGATAGATTTTAATATATCTTGTATATATTCTTTTTTAATATATCTTGTATATATTCTTTTTTATATACACTTAATGTTATGCGAAGATTTATATTATGTTTACGGTATAGATATTGTTATTACGTAGCATTTTTAATTCTAGCTAACTTAGTCCACTGAATAATTTTTAGCTATGTAGAAGTGGGTGTTTTGAGTTTAACTGAGAAACCTATTCATGTACACTTTAAATGTTAAATATTTTTAAATTTGCATTTAATTGTTTAATGAGGCATTAATTGTTGAATTTTTTGTGCCTTTTTTACTATAAAAAGTATGTGGAAACTATTGTGTAATTGTTCTGAAGAAGGCTAACTATTGTAAGCCGAAAAGCGCTTAAACTACTCTGTCAATAAAAGGTTTGTTTCCAGGTTGGTCGTGGTTCTGTTTTGAGTGTTACAAGTCCTTGGGGTACACTGACAGAAACAGGTAAAAGGGGACTTTACTATCCCACTTGACTTAACTAAGAAACCAGAAGAGGGTGGGCTGAGAAAGATTTAATGAGTGTAGCTCATTAAGTAGTTTCTGATGGGAAACTGTATCAAAAGCTTTTGACATATCAAGAAAAATAGAGGAAACACATTGGCTGGAATGCCTGAGATTGTTGATGGTATTAGTAAAGCTAACCAGAGCAGTAGTGGTGCTATGCTTTGGTATAAAACCTCCTGGTTGTTGTTTAGTAGATAGTCGAGTAGATGAGTATGGATACATTTTTGAAGAATCTTGGTAATGGGGAAAGAATAGCTATTGGCTTATAGTTAATGAATTCAGTGGATGTGTCACCTTTGTGTAGAGGTATTATAGGAGATATTTTCCAGAGTTATGGAATATATTGTTCAGTAATGGACCAGTTGATTAGGATAGAAATGGGGAAAGAAATAGCATCTGATGTTATTTTGAGAAATTCATTGGGGAACTGGTCTGCAGCGCAGGATGAGGGCTTTAGTCTGAAAAGTAGTTTCTTTATGGTACTAGTTTGTATAGGTTTAATTGAGAAGGATTTGAAGTTATCTGTTGTCTGTGTAGGTAAGTATAGAGGGGTGGGATTGTTGTTTTTCATAAGGGATAAGATCAAATTTACAAAGTGAGACCTAATTTGGGAGGCAATACTATCAGTGATGTTGGTAGTATTTGGAGTTGGGGTTGTGATGTGACTGGGTTTTAGCAAACAGTTGATGGTGTGCCAGAATTTCTGGGGTTCTTCTGGTGATTTTGTTGTATTGTTGTGTAGTAGATTTTTTGTCATGTTTAATTTGCATTTTGGTTAGGTTATGCATTTGTTGATAGTTGAGAAGAGATGTCTCATTTTTTTGGTCTCGTGATAATGGTGCTAGGCTCTAACTCTTAGTTTAAGTAGCTGCTTAATCTCTTTAGTGAGCCATGGTATATGTTTGGATTTAATACAGGTTTTTCTTAGGGGGACTAGGTTACTTAGAATATTGATAAATTTATCATTAAAGTATTTAACTGCTGAGTCAAGGTGGAGGTATTTTAGATGGGACCAGTCATATTTTTGCACAAGGGTTTTAAAGACTTCAGGTGAGAAGTTTTTTTTTTGTTCAGTATGTATTTGTAGACTATATTTTTAGGAGGACAAATACATTGTCTAATCAGGTAGGTGGGTTTGTGGTTGCTTAAGCTGCCAGGGAGACAACCAGATTGACATCAGAGGGGAGGGTTTATTTGTAAGGGTCCAATCCAGCATTGAATGCTTTTTACTGTGCTTGCCCATCCTAGTAGGTGATTGTATCGTTTGACAGAAACCATGGAGGTTAATAAAATTTGATGGATTGATGGAGTTGTAGGTTGACCAATCTAGGTTAAAGTCCCCCATTATTAAACTTTCCTACTTATTTTGAAGCACACCAGAACAGGAGGTCTTATATAGAGGTTGGGTTGTTGCCAGGAGGTATGTAAAGTGCTGTGAAAATGATGTGTTTGTTGGAGTTGATTTGGATGTGGGAGCCTATGATTTCAGAATTCTTAGGGTGTGGATAGTTGGTTACTAATCAATCCAGTTTGAGATTATCTTTGTATATTATGGCTATGTCACCACCCCATTTATGAGTCCTGTCAAACCTATGGATGTTATACACAGGGGTTAGTCTCTCAGCATCTTGTATGTGTGGATTAAGCCATGTTTCTGACAGTACAGCTATATCTGGAGAATATTGGGTGAGAGTTGTTCAGAGGTTTTATTGAGTATGCTTCTTAGGCTCATTCTTGGGTGATAGGGTAATATGCTAATCATAACCATTCAGTTCCTTACATTTTTACCAGTATGACAGAGCCTTTTATAACAGTATAGGATACTGGTTAGTACAGCTACTAGTACTGCTTAGGAGTAGTATGTGACCATATTGTTATAGTAACTTGTGTCCACAGTAATTGTATTACTAATATATGTGACCCAGTATTAATGCGTTATGCATCACATTACATTGCTCAGTACTGTATACACAGTCATACTGCTCAGACTACCACATATTAGCAGATATCTGCTGTGTGTATATGCAGGTATGACCATATTGTGCTGTACCCGAAAAGTCCAGACATTTCTTTAACTGTTTCTCTCTCTCTCGGTCTCTCTCTCGCTCTCTCTGGTAATATGTCCTGCATTATATTCATGTTTATCTGCAGAATCTGTGCTAGTTCTGTGGGGTTTGGTGTCTTCAAAGGAAGTGTGGCTCTCCTGAGTCCGTCTCTTCTTGGTACAACAGTTTTACAACATCACCTAAGTAGTTAATCCCTGAATTTGAGGTTCACCAGCTGGTATGAACTAGTGATGACAGGGTCAAAAGAAGACTGAGATTGGGACCCAACATCGCTGTTCAAAGAGGACAGCTCAACACTCTTCTGAGAGACCCAGCCTTTCATGTTGGCAACATTCAGAAGAGCATTGTGAGCTGTAAGGGATCTCTTCAGGTGTCCACACCCGACCTAAAGTTCAAATTGCACATTCATCCACTCTGGCTATTGTTCATGGTGTTGGGATTCATTGAGGCTTCAGGAATGGCCTTTCTCACTCCAGTATGTCCACCCCGATCCTCCTCTGAAGAGGGATGAGCAGGCATAGCCATATCAATCTTCCCTTCCCCCAACAACTCTTACAGATGGTTGGGTCACTAACTGAAATAGCCTGCCTGAGTCATAGTAAAGGCAGAACTGGCTTCCTGAGCCAGAATTTTGGACATTGGCATATACTTTTGGACACAACAAGGGTTGGCAGACTTTGGCACATTGTGTGCTTAATCAGTCCCAGAAATTCTGAAATAATGCATGCTAATGAGGTCAATTAAGGACATGAGGCTCTAAAGTGCAAAATATGACAGACAATATGACATATAAATCTGTAGTATTCTGAGATGCTTATGTAGATAGGATTATTTCTACATAGAGAAATAATGTAGTTGCCTTATATCAAGATATGCCCACTTATTTTGTATCATATCAGTTTTGCTGTATCACAGTGTAGATTTTTGTTCAATTTGCACATAAATATAGTGATCCTGACATGTGTCTGTTGAAATCAAAGACGTGCATGGAAGATATTACCTGTATATTATGATATTGCTTACATTTGTAAGGATTCCTTTGGAAACCACAATATGTGGAGGGCAATTCCCCCACTACTGTAATGATAGTTGCGGGTAACTTTTGTGGACACTGTTGAATATTTTTTTCACAAATGTATGCCATCCATTGTTATGTTGGGTTCTTAGTATATAGAACTACTGGATGTCCACAACTACCCATGACAGTATGCTGCATATCTACAACATCTACAATCAAGTGTGGCCGGATACAAAGAGGAATCACTGTAAGTTAATTTAGAATAGTTTTTCTTACAGATATATATATATCTATATATATATATATATCTATATATATATATATATATATATATATATATATATATATTCTCTCTCACTTTCACTATATATGTCTTTCTATCTGTTTATCTCTCTATCCATGTCTATAACTTTGTCAAATGATACTTTGGTCGACATCTGTTTAATAGACACAATTTGGTTGACAGACATGCAAGATTGACAACCCCCATTGTGCAATCTTGATGTTAGAATATTTAATTTGTAGGGAGTACAGGGGTGCTTGCCCACCTGCAAAAAACAATGCTTTCTTTTCTTTTTTAAGTTTCGTATGAGCTGAGATTATTTTTTTGCACATGCATACTAGCATGTTGACATAATGTCAATACATTTGATTCAACATTATGCATGCCAACAAAAGCAGTGTTTGAATAATTTAAATAAATCCATACATATATCTAGCTATCTATCTATATACATAGATAGATAGCTAGATAGATAGATAGATAGATAGATAGATAAATATGTGTATAGATGAGTGCCTCATCATTTACCAAATGGACATAATACCAAAGAAAAAACATTATTTTTTTTTAGATTGCATATGTGAAAAAGTAAAAATAAAACAATGCTTTTCTTTTTTGCAGGGGCAATCCCCCCCCCCCCGTACATTATGTATACCAACTCCTAAATCACACAACGGCGGAGTAAATGCAAATTCCCAAACCCTGCTGTTATACAGTCTTGCACGGAAAACAGCTGAAAGGCTGAAGAAGAAGAAGCCTGCAATAGGATTTATGCTTACAGACTGAAACTATATCTATATAAATAAGACAACAGCCAGTTCACCAAAGCAGTTTATTCTCTGTAGATACTCTTCTCTAGCGCCTCGGCTATACAAAGCCTTCAAGGAGTCTGTGAGGTCTGTTCGAGCTGAATAGCTTTTGTTGTGAGTGAAACTATATCTATATCTATATCTATATCTATATCTATATCTATATCTATATATTATGATTTGCACTTAAGGAGTGAGAGGTTCTGGATTCATATCTTGAATAAGCCCAGTGTTTTAACAGGGAACTAATGCTGATAAGCAAGGGGATGGGGTGTCAGTGGGCTGTTTTGTGTAGTTAAGAGTTTGATTCCCTCATTCTCCATTTTCCTGCTAGGCTCATAAAGACCCTGGTGGTCATTAGCCTAATATATATCTATGAACCTATATCGGAAATTCACCCTGGGTCTGATAGATAAGAGGCAGGCAGAAATGTCCAAACTAACACCCCTTCCCCAAAATAACCTCTTGAAACTTCTTAACAAACATACCCCCTCCTAATAAACTTACATGATACATAGGGACATATCTGGGTTGGATTGCGTGGCATAAAGGCCCTGGTGGTTGTTAGCTTAGTAGATACCTATATACTTATAAAAATTAACTCTAAAGAAATTATAAAAAGTTTAACAATGCTACAGATTTGTATATCTTAATTGACATGATGGATGGCACTATAGATTGAAACCACAGGAAAAAATATTTAATTCAAGAAATGCCATTTTAAAAAAGATAACTGTTCCATACCATAGTATATTTCCCTAGGAGCTTGTCTAGTGCCTTCAATGGCTTAAAACTTGCAAAGAATATCATCAAATAACACTAAACCACTGTCATATAGAATTAAAAGGATTATGTAAAATACGGTTTCAATAAAAAAATGGAGAATACAAAAAATAAACGAAACTTTTCAAGAAGCAACAATTCAGGCTTAAATATGCTAAATTTTAAAATAAGTATGGCTCCTTAGAGAACATGTAATTTAACATGAAACCTTCTCTGTCTGGTTTAAAGATATGTTCAAGAATTGTGCCCTGAAGGAGTTTACTGTTGTTACAGTGCATGTTATAAACCAAACTACTAAACTTTCTATCCTACAGTTATTTCTCTTTCCCATGTGTTCCTGCAGTATAGTTTAAAGTTTCCTGCTTATCTGACCACTATATCGGGATGTAAGGGCACTTCAGAGCATAGAAAGTATTTACAGTCCTACAAATATGTTTGTATGTTACTTCCACCTTCTTCTGATTTATGTAGGCAGACTGTCTGACAGTACTGAAACATCTGCAATAAGGACCACAGGGGAACATACCCCTGTAGCTATTCAAAGAATATGCAACTATTTCTTTAAGTCTGTTATCGTTGCCATAGATCAAAAAAACTTACAACAGACAAGTGATATCTTAAGACTGACATCATTCTTTACAAATGTCCAAACATTTTTAAATACAGCAGCTGTATTTTTCAAAAAAGATGTTATTTTCCATAACATACTAACAGGAATATGTATAATGATTTCTGTCATCTCTGTTGTAAATATCTAGAAAAGTGTGGCTATCCTTACAAACCATCCATTTCCAGGGTAACTGTGAACTATGCAACCTTAAGGCCTTATAGGTTCATTGGTTCATAGGTTTATACTAGACTATCTGCCCTAAGGCATTTATAAGCCTAGCCCAAATTTTTGTGGCTTACGCCACCCCTTATATGAAAAAATACTGTGCCCTTTAGTTTGTTGTGCCTCTGTCCAGCAGTGACACAGAGATGATTCCCGGGGTAAACCTACGATCTCCCATCCACAGGTCAAGATTTCTCTTGAACAGAGCCAGCGAGGTGCTCTGCCTCACATGGACCGGGATTTTATTCCACAGCATAGGGAGTCTCTGAGTGATAAATCTATCCCTCCAGCACGTCCTATTTATGTCCGTGCTAAGATTTAAGTCGCTTGCTCTAGTGGTTTTGGTGGATTTGGATTTTTTGAGGTGGAGCATGTCCATTAATTCCGGGTTGGACATGGCCTTGTATGTCAGGCACATGTAACCTCTGAGCAGATGGTATGCGACTGAATAGAGCTGGAGTTTCTTCAATCTGGCAGCATATGACAGATTTTGGAGTCCCTTTATCCTTTTGGTGAGGAACTTTTGGGGTCTCTCCAATTGCTGCAGATGTCGGGTGAGATACATCCCGGATGGGGCATTGTACTCGATCATTGGTCTGATAAGTGAAGAGTACAGGGGAACAATGACCTCACTAGATCTGGATGTGAATCCCTTCATGATCAGGTGGGCAATGTAGAAGGTCTTTCTAACCACTTTAGCAACGTGAGTGTCAAAAGAAAGGCCACTGTCAACCTGGGTCCCCAGGTCCCTGATAACCTCTTCTGTGCTTAGTGGATTGCCACCTATGTGGTAGCTTGGGGTTACCTTGTTTTTCCTGAAGGGTATGACTATACATTTTTTGGTGTTTAACTTCAGGCCATGGCTCTGGTACCAGCTATCTGTTTCTGTGAGTCCCTTCTGAAGGATATCCGTGTCCGATGCACTTTCCACTATGGCACCCAGTTTGCAGTCGTCTGCAAACTTTGTCAGCCAAAGTCATCCCATGTTGGCCTGTACTTCTGAGAAGTAGATGCCGAACAATAGGGGGCCAAGGACCGAGCCCTGTGGGACACCACTTGTGACCGGCTTGGAGTCTGACATAGCGCCAGCAACTCTAACCCTGTAGGTTCTGTCCTTAAGCCAGTTTGCAACCCATCTTGTGACATATGGGTTTACATTTAAGCTGGTAAGTTTTTCTACAATACCCGAGTGGGGTATTGTGTCAAAGCCTTGCAAGCTCAGGGTAGGCTGTGTGGACTGCCTTTCCCTCATCAATGGCCTTGGTGACTGTTTCGAAGAAGTCGACCAAGTTCAAAAGGCATGATCTTCCCTTGCCGAAGCCAAACTGGGTCGGGTCCAATGTCTGCAAGTCCCCTATATCTTTGTTTATGAGCTCCATTATGATCCTCTCCATAGCATTGCAGACTAGACTTGTTAAGCTTATGGGGCGGTAATTACCAGGGTCCGTAGAGGCACCGCCTTTGTGGAGTGGGACCACAGTTGCCGTACGCCACTCCTTGGGCACGTATCCTGTGGTAAGGCTGAGATTAAACAGCTGCCTTATGTGCGGGTTTAATTCCTCATTTAGCTTGTGTAGCACACAGCTGGGGACACCATCCGGTCCCATTGATGCTGTGTTTTTAGCTTTAGAGAGAGCAGCTTTCACCTGCGCATTTGAGATATCTGGGAGGCTACAGTCCACTGGGATAGTTATCTCTCCTTTAGGGGGGAGAGGGGAGTGAAGTTTGCACTGAACCTGTCTGCCAGTATGTTGGCAATGTCTGTGGGTTCAGTGATTTTTGTATCATTTTGGACTAATTCTGAGCATATCTGGGAGTTTCCACCCAGGTTCCTAACATAGCTGAAAAAGGCCTTATGATTGTCCTTTGAATCCATGGCAATTTTTCTCTCAAAATTGGCCTTAGTTGATTTTATGAGTGCTCGTATTTTTTTACTAATAATGATCAGGGGTGACTTCCCTTTTATGGATTTTGTTCAATCATGTAATAGCTTTCTCCTCTTATTGTAAAGTTTGTTAATGGCTGGGGTCCACCAGACTGGACGTTTGCCCTTTGTGGAAAGAGTCTTGGTTTTATTTGGGATTGCCTGATCCATGCAGTCCTGGAGGTGTTCATAGAAGGCATTTATAAGGGCTTCCACAGCTTGGGTTGTGGTTTCCACTGGCTCAGGGGCCTTGAAGGATACCACACCAGTCTTGAGTAGTGTGACATTTGCTTTAGAGAAGTTCTTCACTGTGGTCTTTTTTGTTTGGGGTGGGGGCGGGATGTGGATTTCCAGTGAGATTAGTTTATGATCAGATCTCACCAATGAGGGATATACTTCATGTGTGGAGCATTTTGTCCCCATGTTTGTGATAATGAGATCTAGTATATTTTCTCCTCTCGTGGGAACAGTGACTAGCTGTTCCATGGCATTTGAATTTATGAACTCCAGGAACCGTTGGGCTAGAAAGTTAGGGCTTGAGTAATGTTCCCAGTCTATATTCGGGTAGTTGAAGTCACCCAATATGATGGTGTTTGGAGATACATTTATACCCTCCAGTGTCTTCAGGAAGGCTGTGTGGGGTTCCTGAGTTTGAGAGGGTGGCCTGTAGCATGCTACAATTTGTAGAGCAGTTTTGCCTATGGTTAGTTGCACCTGGATGGTTTCCGAAGCTTCGTGCGTTGCCACCAACCTGGAGGTGTGGGTATCCTTTATGAATATGGATACATCCCTCCTTTTGTGGTGTGGTCCGGGTTTTGGGGCCGGAACACATGATATGAGGTAAAACCTAATAGTGCCGGGGTGCTCTCAGGAGCCTTGAACCAGGTTTCAGTTACAGCACAGACATCGATGTTCTCCATACTGAGAAGGGCCTCGAGTGCGTGCATTTTGAGATTTAGACTTCTGGCATTGAGCAGCATTACCCTCAGTTTCTTCCCATTTTTGTTTTCTAGGGTGGTAGGTTTAGAATTTGAGCCTTGTCTAAAAAAGGCACTATGGGGGTGGCAAGAGCCTTAGCCAATATCCGGAATCCCAGGGGTGACAGGTGCAAGCCATCCCTCATGAAGCAGAATGGCTTGTCAAGCATGTCATCCCAGGCAGACAGACACTGGATCCCCTTTGAATGACACCAGACATTAAGCCAATTGTTAAAGCTGATCATCTTGTCTCTATATTGTGGCATCATTCTTGGTGAAGGAAGGATACTGCTCAGGGTCAGGGTCATACCTGCCTGGGCTACATAATCAGAGAGCTCCTCTATGTCTCTTTTCATGTAGTCCAGGGAGGTACATCTCAGGTCGTTCACACCAGCATGGACAATGACTGTGTCATATTTGTACTTGCAGTGGAGTGACCCGAGTGCTTGTGTTATGTGGCGGATTCTAGCGCCCGATAGGCAGCTTACTGTGACCCTCTCCTTGTTCAGCCTGGTGAGTGGGACGTCAGTGTGTCTGACTATGGAGTCACCTATTACAAGTATGTTTGGTGTTGTATTTGGCCTTAAGGGCTGTGACTGCTTTGCACACTGCCTTTGTGGTTTATGTGTTGCTTGTGGGGTGTCTTGAGGTAGCAGTAGTTTGGGTGTCTGCTTTGGAGGCCTCTGCTGATTAGGTAAATTTTTACTCAGAGCCTCCAAGTATTTCTTTGTGTGTTTATGTGTTTGATTCAGTGGTGTGGTAGCATTATGTGAGGCTGGTTTTGTGGTGTGTGTAGTTGCATTCTCCTACTGTCTGGTCTTGCCAGTCCTGAGTTGAGAGAGCTCAGCCTCCAGTTTGGCTAAATAGCTGCATCTCTCGCAAGTATTTGTGTTATGTGGGAGGAGGAGAGGGTTGTCTGTGTACATGAGGCAGTTATAACATTGCCTCAAGATTCCCAGATTCACCAGCTGGACCGGAGAGGAGATTGACAACTGACCTTTGGACATGCTAGAATAATATTGGGAATTCCTTAATAATTGAAAACAAGGGCCAGTGGGGAGTGAGGGTGCAGTGCTTTTAATTTTTAGTGCTGACTTATATAATTGCTTTAGTGAGCAAGTGCCAGGTAACTTGAGTGCAATGTGTTACAAGTAACTAAATGCAAAAACGACAAACAGTAACTTTCTTTCACGTGAAACAAAGAAATAAGTACAGTAAGCAATGCAGATATCACTAGTGATCCACAGAAGCGCTGAGAAGCCGCGTATTAGGTGGAATTAGCTTCCAGGGAAATAACAAGCAAACAAACAACAAGCATATAAACAAAGCTAGATTCAGCAGGCCTGGATCTAGTCTATGCTAGAGCAAACAAGGTGTACCAATTTCAGTAAGATACAGTTCAAATATTCAGGCACTATAAACCTTTAACCAGAAATTCCCAGCTCAGAAGGGTAGAGTCCAGCCTCTTCTCCCACAAGAGTGCAGACCACGAACCTTCTTAATGTAAAATAACTGGCCTGAAGCCCAAGTGCCTAAACCAGAACTAATACACTTGGACACTGGGCTCTCAATCAGCAGTTCCCAACTTAGAAGGATGAAAGCTACCTGTCCTACAGACCTTTAACAATATTTACGACATAACTACTACCTGAGAAATCAGAAATGATATTCCTAGCTAATTGGTGTAGTAATTATCAATATTTTTATTTGTAATATTTATTCTACTAAAATCACAGGCCTGGGCATTAGAGAAACAGTTGTCTTATGTAATAAAGTTTTCAGGTCATCTAGACACATCCAAGTCCCAGGTGCTCAAACACAATTTTCTCAGAACCCAGGACATGGGTGTCTTGTAGCTCGCTCGGCCAGTGGTCATGCTTGAAATCAAACACGTGTTAGTAGAGAGGTGTGGCAGCCTTAGGGAGAGACTGGAGCTGCAGTACCTCACCCCAAATACAGTAGTGAAGTTCAGGCAATGTAAGGAAGGGAGTAGGAGGGGTGTGGAAGAGTAGATGAGGGTTTCAGGCAGCAATCAGGGGTGGGATTTAGGTTTAGAGAGGGGGAACTTTAGGTTGAGGGAGTGGGAAGGGAGTTTCAGCTTTAGGGAGCGGGAGGAGAGTTTTAGGGTTAGGAATTGACCTTGTATCTTAAGTTTGGAGAGCAGAAAGGAAGTTTGAAGATTATAGAATGGGAAAGAAGTTTTAGGTTTAGGGAGTCTGAGGTTTAGGGAGCAGAAAATAAGTTTTAGGTAGAGGGAACTGGAAGCGAATTTTAGACTTAGGGAGTGATCTGGGAATTTAAGGTTAGGGATGGAGTGGTATGGGGCATGAGGAACTAGGTGAGAGTTCCAGAGTTAGGGAGTGGGAGTTTGAGGGAGTGGTATGGTTAGTGAGGGACTATGTGAGAGTTCTAGAGTTAGGGAGTAGGAGTATGGGGTTAGGGAGGGAGTGGTATGGTTAGTGAGGGACTATGTGAGAGTTCTAGAGTTAGGGAGTAGGAGTATGGGGTTAGGGAGGGAGTGGTATGGTTAGTGAGGGACTATGTGAGAGTTCTAGAGTTAGGGAGTAGGAGTATGGGGTTAGGGAGGGAGTGGTATGGTTAGTGAGGGACTATGTGAGAGTTCTAGAGTTAGGGAGTAGGAGTATGGGGTTAGGGAGGGAGTGGTATGGTTAGTGAGGGACTATGTGAGAGTTCTAGAGTTAGGGAGTAGGAGTTTGGGGTTAGGGAGGTAGTGGTATGGTTAGTGAGGGACTAGGTAAGAGTTTTAGAGTTACAGTTAAGTTCCTGGTAGGGCTGGACAGTTCATTAGGGTTGGATGGTGGGAGGGCTAGGTATTTATCTAGTTTCAGAGGAGTCAGGGCACTTGATAATTAGATCAAGTGGCAGTGAGCAAATGTGTAAGCTAGTAGCATGCAAGCACTTGTAGTAGACCCAAGGTTTTCTAAAAAGGAGAAGCCCAACTCCCTTCACATACACATTTTTGTTTCATGGATTCAGATCTAGTCACCCTCAGCTGAAATTTGATTTTGTTTAATAAATTCACCCCAACTTTCTCTCCTCCCAAAAGACTACCTTTAATATACTGTCATCTAACAAGACTAACATAGAACTGGTATCCCACACCAATCTACTAGGTGTGATTATAGATACCCACCTGAAATTTGGTTTCTACCTTCAGCAAGCTATTCTGAAGACACACCAAAAGCCAGACTACCTATGTAGAGTAAAATACTACCTTACTAGACTCTAATAGACAAAACATAGCTACTTCAGTTCTACTCCAACCTTATTATATACTTTCCATATCCTAATCAATCTCAACTCTTCTTTATCAGCCAGACTAGAACAATGGTACAAAAAAGTAGTCAACGCGCAACCAGTAAACACTATAGTTCACATCATTGCCTCTCTCTAAAACAACCAAACTGATTTGAACTAAATAATTCTCTATTGCACTCACAATCAATTACAACCTTCAAACTACTATACAACACAGGAAAATCTCTTCACTCCATTGTTCAAACCTACACTACTAAAAGACAACTATTCTCCACTGACAAATCACTACTCTCCATAACTCAACCTAACAACAATGAAGGATACTTCCTGTATTCACTCTGTATTCCTAACAGTTGGAAAACCATCTCGCTCCACATAAGAACAGTCTGCAATCCAAAAGACTTTAAATTCCAACTAAAGCAACACTTGTAAAATGGCTCTGCCCCTGCCCCATCCCTGGTTAAATGGGTATTGATATAGCTATATGAATTTGTACCATAACTTACTGCTGCACAAAACTTAATGTACTGCTATCACAACTGCACCCTCGATTATCTCATCTCCTTTATTTTCTTTTTGCCTCCTCCCCTCCTTCCTTTGTTTGGGCTGCCTTAACTTTTTATCTTATCTTCTTATGTCCTAAATTTTGAACAAGTCTTTATAGCAAAAATACTTTTATATAAAACCTGACAATCTATGTATACTGATGTTATTGCACTCCATATCTCTCCCTGTATTAAAAAAGGTATTCAGATACAACCCATGTAATTGTTATTTTTAATTGAAACTATCTGTAAATGATGTAACTGATGTCAAGGATATCTGAATAATGGAATTGTCACTCATGAACGAAACTGACTGTAAATGATGAAGCAATGCAAATACTGTCCATGACATCTATATAATGAAGTTTTTCTTTCCAGGCCTTGGCTGAAAAGGGGCACTGGACAGACAGACTTTCCCAGTAAACAAATGCCAGTATATAAGTAAATTATACTGTTAATGATGTGATCTCCTGTAAATGTGCATACCTCTCAACTGTACAGGTTTTGGCAGAATGTCCAGAGTTCTGCTCATATTTTTGGTACATTTTCATAAAATTGTGGTTTTCTGGCAAATTATTGGCTAATCATTAAAAACTGAAGTAAATAAATAGCAGACATTTGTGTTTCAGACTTCATACCCTTCAGAAAATCCATGCTAATGCAAAACCTGTTAATCTATCAACTCTCTAGGTTTATAAGAGCAATATTTAAAAATTGTCCCTATTTTTTGGCCTTTATCCCCCCCCCTTTCTTTATGGCCTTGCCCAGATTTCTTGCTCTAAGAGGCTGAGAGGTATGCTGCTGAGGCATGAGGCTCCATTTTACTAAAATGCCGGTAATAAGAGGCAGAAAACTACAAAAATATAAGTTTGACCTCATAGTATGGAAGGTAGTGCAGTTACTACTGTTAGGCTGAAAGAAAAAAATGTAACTGGGGTACAGGTCCAAAACTGGTATGCATTTTCAACAGTGAAATGAACCTCATGCATTTGTTTTACTAGTTGACCCAAATGAAACAATATAGGGAGGATTTATGGATGTGATATTTCTATGATTTAGTGGATCATTTGGCATTAGGACCAAAGTGGTAGCCAAACGGTAGATAAATCGGTTCTCTATTACGTGATCGAACAGACTTTTCTTTGAACGTGTAATATTTGAACCCAAAACATCGAAAACACTAAACCGCAAATGGCCATGTCCGCAAATTTTTTCCTAGGGAAAAAATTCAGTTGGCTGTTCTCGCGGTTTGCCATTTTCCCCAACATTGAGTGATCTCAGAGTTGCTATATTTAGTTAGGGAGGTGTGGGGAACATTAGGATTCTGAAGTTTGTGCTGTTTGTTTGCGGCCTTGTGAATTTTTTCCCTAGGAAAAAATTTGTGGACATGGCTGTTCGCGGTTTAGTGTTTTCGATGTTTTGGGTTTGAATATTATGCATATGAAAAAAGTCTCTTCGATTGCATAATATAGACCGGATAAGTTCTTAGTACAAAAAGGGAATTAAAAAAGGAAAATTGCAAGGCTCTACACTAGGACAAGTTATCTTTGATGTTCACGTAAAGGATACTGTGTCGGTTCTTGGGGAAAGAAAAACATGTTCCCCAGGATTCATGAAGCTTGTGCCAGGTGCAGGTGTAGCTTTGGCATTCCAACACCAAATATGGCCGGCGAGCGATCCAGGTACTAGCTGTTTCCACATGCACTACCTGCGTATGCTATGCCCGCCCAGCTCCCGGACCCTGTATGCTAATTACCCCATTTGCAGCAGCGTAGCATGCAAATGAAGGTATTTAGAGATCCAGGAAGTGGTGCAGGCATGGTGTAAGCATGGAGAAATGTAAACCATAAAAACGGTTTACATTTTTGCAAACATAAAATCAAAGCCTTGACAGCCGGCCAAACACATGTATTATATTGTTAATATATGCCAATGGCTAAATATATAGCCATTGGCATAAAAAAATGTAAAAAATATAAAAAGAACATTTAATTTCATTTTTCGCACTATCGTGAAGTTTAAGCACAGGGCAGCAGTGCGCAAACCGGATTGCAAGGAAAATAGAAAAATATAGAATAAAACTGCAATGTAACACATATCATAATTTCCCCATAATAGTCAATGACAGGCATGTTACACCACGCCATGGTGCAAGGATTGCTAAGGGGCTGTGACAGTGTTTGGAGCGGTAGTTAGGAATTAGTAGGCAATGCCATGCATATGAGAGGAGTAATAGTGAATCACAGATTCCCCGCTGGTGTAAGGATGCACCTCACAGTGTAGCATTATAACACCGAGGTGTGCCCTTAAGATAGAAATGACATCAAGAGAGGGGCGTGTCACCTTTGCTGTAAGCAGATTGGAGAATTGCTAATCCAGTTTTCCTGTAGCTAAGCAAAGCTGCAGGAAAGGGTTGTGTTGAACTGGCTATAGCTTTGCTTAGCTGAGAGTACACAAGGTAACCGAGTATGCATGTGAACGGAGATGAAAACGTGCTTAAACTAGGTAAACGGGTTTGCATGGTGCGCACTGGAGCTGAAACAGGAAGGATATAGGAAAAAAAATAAGGAAAGGCTGCAGCAGGGAAATTGGAGTACAAATGACTAATTAACATCTAGGAACATACAGTGGGCCATTGACAACAGCTAACAAGGCTGCAAGTAGCTATCTGCAGAACAGGAAAGGGAAGGGGCTGTACTGCAAAGAAATCAGTAAAGTGTCACAGCAGAGCAAAGCAGATTTGCATTATATCAGCTACAAGACACATTTGGCAACACATGACTGGGTAGGGAAAGTACAAAACAAGAAAGACGGCAGGTGGAGGCATGCCTGATAATGGGAGAGGATCCTGGTATAAAAGTGAATTAAAGGGCAATAGATTAATCAAGGCAGGCAAGCATAACTCCACACTAAAGACCCCACACTTGCAGTACTCACTGTAAAACCCATAATTAAATACCCTGCAGCTGGAATTGCTCATACACACCCAATGACATCAGCAGCATCCATAGCACAATAGTATAAAGTGTGAAAGCACCTCACACACACTTGTGTGTTCCCATAAACTCTGCACCATTGGTGTATACAGATGGGGAACTTTTAATATGTACATGTTAGGGGCTGCCATAGCTTTGATCCAGCAGCATGTGTTGGAGATTAAAGGTGGTGTGGAGGATGATGCTCACAACCACCCCAGGCACCAGAGGAGGAGAAGAGTGTTCAGACCCAGTGTAACCTACCAGGGGCTACATGATCTAGAGATAGTAGAGCATTACAGGATGGACAGGGACATCCTACAGCAACTTGTGGAGCTGTGCTGGCAATGCCTCAGAGCCAGAACAAACAGAGGGGAACCCATCCCAGTGGATACAAAGGTATGTGTAAGCCTGAGAATACTAGCTACAGGTACCTTTCACAGGCCAACTGGGGATATCATGGGGATCTCACAGGCATCAGCATCCAGGGTACTACACCAGTTCCTGGATGCCATGTTACCACATGCCAATGAGCACATATACTTCCCCCAAATGCAGGAGGAGTTGGCCAGAAATATGCGTCTCTTCCACCATGTGGCAGAATACCCGGGGGTACTGGGTGCAATAGACTGCATGCACATACACATCAAGTCACCACCCGGTGAGTAGGGTAGGTGCTACATAAACCACAAGGGATACCCCTCCATCAACTGCCAGGTTGTGTGCAATGCCCAGGGCATTATCATGGATGTGTGTGCTGGCAGACCTGGAAGCTATCATGACTCCCACATCTGGCATGCCTCACAGCTGTATCAGGTATTTGCCAGGGGGGACATCCCATATGGCTAACTGGTGGGGGATGTTGGCTATGCACTGGAACCATGGATGATGACTCCCATTAGAAATGCACACACACCCATGCAAGAACGCCATAATAAGGCACACGCACAAACCAGAATCATCATAGAGTATGTGTTTGGGATGCTTAAATCACGGTTCCATTGCTTGGATATTTCTGGTGGAGCCTTGCGGTACTCTCCAGGCACGTGTGCCCACATCTTCATAGTATGTGCCATGCTACACAATATGATCCTGTGGAAACAGCTGCAGCAGGGACAGAATGGTGAAGGCCCTCACAGCCCACCACTATTGCCAAGGGCCCCACAGGCACAGAGGTACTCAGACCACGAACACCCTGAGCCAGCCCCAGTAGGCAGATGGAGGCGTGCCCAGTATGCCCATGCCTTGGCAAGGAGGGAACGTATAGCACACACACTGACAGTGCAGGCACCTAGAGACTGACACCTTTCTCTACCTGCACACACAGTAAAAATGGATGGCACACACACAAGACTATCTGTAAATTGTCATGTCTAGGCAGTCTACTGTGTGCATCCAACATAGGCAGCTATTGCACACGCAACTGCTATTGGCACAAGGTAAGTCAACACCTGAGCAGTAAATTAAGCTATCAGCATGTGCTTATACTGTATGTATAGATTCATAGGTTCATAGGTTGGTACTTGGCCAACTGCCTGAGGGCATTCATAAGCCTAGCCAAAATGCGTCAGCTCTTGCCACCCCATTGATTAATTAACTGTCCCTTTGTGAAGCAGAGCCAATGGTTGGATCCCTGGGGTGTATCTACTGTTCCCCATCCACTCTTCAAGGTTTCTCTTGAAGAGTGTTAGTGAGGAGCTCTGTATAATGTAATTAGGGATGTAGTTCCAAAGCATGGGGAGTTTCTGTGACAGGAATCTGTCCCTCCAGCATCCTCTAGTTATTGTTGTGGCAAGGTTTAACTCACTACAGTGTGTGGCTCACTGTGACATGGATTTCCCTAGGTGGAGCATATCCATTAAGCCTGAGTTGGACATGGCTTTGTTGGCCAGCAGAGGTCATCTCTGAGTAACTGAGATGCCACTGAGTAAAGCAGGAGTTTATTCAGTCTGGCTGCATAGAATATATGTTTGAGGCCAGTAATCCTCTTGGTGAATTATGTTTGTGGACCTTCCAGCTTCTGAGGTACATCCCAAATGGGTTATTATACTCTATGATGGGACTGATGAGTGATGAGTAAAGGGGCACTATAACCTCAGTATGTCTAGATGCAAACCCTGTAGTAATCAGATGGCCTACATAGAAGGATGTCCTAACTACTTTGCAGATATGATTGTCAAAGGAGAGATCACTATCTACCTTAGTCCCTAGATACCCTATTACCTCGTCTGTATTAAAGTGGCTGCCACTTATGTGTTAATATGTGGGTGTTTAGTATTTTCAAAATGGAATGACCATGCAGTTTGTGGCACTTAGCTGGAGTCCATGACTTTGACACCCTGTGTCGGTCTCTGTGAGGCCCCTTGAAGGATGTCTGTGTCAGCTGGACTGTCAGTTATGGCTCCCAGTTTGCAGTCATTGCCAAAAATGGTCTTCTTAGTCCACCTGTGTTTGCCTATACCTCTGAGAAGTATATGCCAAACAGTAGGAGTCCCAGGACTGTGTCCAGTGGGACACCAGTTGTGACTGGCTAAGAATTGGACCTGAGGCTGCTAGTCTTACCATGTGGGTTCTGTGTGTAAGCCTGTTGGCAACCCATCCTGTAATGTATGGGTTTATGTACAAGCTGGTGAGGTTATCAATAATACCTGAGTGGGGAATGGTGTCAAAAGCCTTGGCGAGGTCAAGGTAGTATGTGTGAACCACCTCTCCCCTCATCTAACGTCTTGGTGACTATCTGTAAGATGTCAAACAGGTTCAGTAGGCATGATCTGCACTCAAACAAGCTGATCTGGGTTGGGTCAAGTGTTTGGAGGTTACCAATGTCTTTGTCAATGAGTGCCATGAGGATGCGCTCCATAGCTTTGCAGACCAGGCTAGTCAGGCTTATGAGATGGTAGTTACCATGGTTAGTTGTGTTTCCACCTTGGTGGAGTGGAATAACCATTGCTATGTGCCATTGTATGGACATGTGGCCTGTGTAGAGGCTGAGGTTGAAAAAGCTTAATTAGGTGGGGGTTAGTTTGTCTTGCAGTGTTTGCAAGATGCAGTCTGGGACACCATCTGCCTCCACTGATGCTGTGTTTTACCATCTGAGAGGGCCATTCCACCTGTGTGTCTCTGATGTCTGGGATACTGTACTTTCTGGGTATTGTTGTGGGCTCTTTAGGGGGTGAAGTTTGCACTGAATGTATCTGCAAGGAAGTTGGCGATATCAGTAGGGTCAGTATATTTTATAAAACCACAAAACGCCAGCAAAACACAGATGTAGTCCACACCACAGTGCAATCCGATACTCGAGACCAGGTTCACCAAACACGTATTTATTCACCACAGGACAATGACCATACATTAACGCCTTTGTTGAAACAAACACATTGCGTTTTCGTTCAAAATAGACTTCATCAGAAAAGACCAGTGCATCCAAACTGTCCTATTAAATATACTCAACAATTAATCCTTAATTACATTAATTGAAAACCAATTGATTTAAAGCAGTAGTACATACTACTAAGCACTAAACCTCATTAACTCATTCATATTAAATTATTCCCTAGCAACAATTAGATTCACAAAAGTTTATACAATTCATTTAAATATATCAGTAATGTGCGTTTGCTTTAATAAATATATATATATAATAAAAATGTGATTAAAAACTGTAGTTAAAAACTGTAGTTAAATATGTTTATAAACAGTCCAATGTATTCGTATTATATTGAAATACATAGATCCTAAGCCATTTTATTACCAATTTAGGAATTCAAACTAAGTAAAATATCACCATATCACATATTGATGTAAATATAGAACATTTGAATGTCATTTTGTATTTAAAATATTTCATTTACCTATAAATAATTAGTTAAAACCTAAATTAAACAATGACAAAACTGTCTTGAGCAAAAATATTCTTAGTATGAGTTTCCTAATACATATGCATCCTTAGACTATATACGGGGGCCCTCTGGTGGCTGAAGAGGGTATCTGCTCTTACTATAACTTGGCTGCTCTTAATTTCAACAATGGCAGTATAGTAATATTATCATTTAACCCCGGGAATTTATCAGCATTTAATGCTACTTGCCACCAAAGTTCTCTGTATTCTATTCTGGTTTCCCAGGGCCCCCCTCGGACATCTTTTTGTATATGTTCTATAACTAGAAACTTGAATTTGTATTCTTTACAAACTTCACTATGCTTATATAAAGCGTTGCTCTCTTTTTTGACAGAGATTTCATAAAAATGTTCGTATACACGTTTTCTCAAGGCCCTTTCAGTTTTCCCAATATAGAAGGCATCACACTTTTCGCAGAAGGCAAGATATACTATTCCTTGTGTGTCACAGTTATAATATTCAGGACTAGTGATCATTTTATTTCTACTAGGTATATAATGTCAAGTCAAGCCTTTTTGGATAACCACAATACTCAGCGTTCCAACAATCGACGATTTTCTGGTGGAGGCCATCCAGGAAGGGGAAGGGAACAGGGCGAGCTTATGGATCGAGAGAACAGGATCGGCGACCCTGGAAGAGAGAATTCTTTTCATCCCAGTGCTACACCCCGAATATTGGTGGATGGTAACCTCCATGGGCAGGAGAGAGCGGAACGTAATGACAGCAGCAGTGTTGCTGTGGATAACCCAGGTACTGTGAATTTTATGGGAGCATCCAATTTAACCATGAATAATTTGGAATGGTTACGCTCCAAGCCTAATATTGACTTTTTAGTGAACAATTCTAATGCGGTTGGTCTCATGAATGGGACCTACAAGCAAAAGTTGAACAATTTAAACAATTTAATGTACAAATATAGGGCACTAGTTATAGAAAATGAATATTTACAGGAATGTATTGGGAAAGGTATAGTGCCAAAAGGCTTAAGGGTATTTAAGTTTCCCAACAATGTTATGTATGGTTCTACCTATTACAAAGAACTGGTTGCTGTTTTTAACAAATGTGGTCTGGATATGTTAAAATTGATCATTAAAGAAAATGAGAGAATTATGGATGGTATACAGAATGATATTGAAATTTTGGACCAATGCATTCACAAAGATCTATTGTTCAATGTGCATGAGGAGAAAATTAAGTATTTAAATATCAGGAAAAATGTTGAACAGAGATGTAATGACCTTATACAAAGAAAGATTAAGAAGTTAGGGAGAGATCTACATGATTACAATACGGACAACAGTTATCCTAAACCTCAGGGGTCACATAGAATCTATGGAAATTTACATGTAGGGATCGGTGATGGTAATGATGAGGAAGTAGAAAACATGAATCAAGATAGGGTAGAAGAGCATCTGGGAGAAGAAAATGAGGAATATGATGAAGCCTTTCCTCCCTTACGTAGATCTGAACGTTTAATTAATAAACATGGTCCGTATAATGGAAATTTTCAGTGGAGGGGAGGCAGAAGGGGGAGGGGGAAGTATTACTAATCCCTCACCCAGATCTCCCAGTTAGTAATTCAGATATTTGTACCAATGATCACTGCCTAACATGGAACAATTTTAGCATTTACAATTTTAGTAGCCTACATGTAGAAAAAGAACACTTTACACTTTTTTCTAAGGGCTTAAAATTTATCCCAAATAGCAACGGAGATATGTCCAAAAGTCTTCTAGATATAAAGTTATTTTTAAGGAAAGTGAATTTTAACATAATGTGGCCTAAAGCCATTCATAATAGAACAGGAAATGGAATGGAAAAGGATGGATTGAAGAGAAAAAGTATATACAATCCACCATTACATCCCCAAATCAAGAATTTAGAGAAGGTGATAGAGAAGGAAGTCAGAACGACATGTTTTAGTAATAAGTATTGTAACAACTTGACCAAGAAGGAAAGAGATCTTTTGTATGAAATAAAGAATAATAAAGAAATAAGAGTAATGAAGCCAGACAAGGGAGGGGGGATTGTATTCATGGACTATATCTTGTATGACAGCAAAATGTATATCCAATTATGGAATGAGGACAGGTATAGTACAGTCTCTAGAAATGAGATCAATATAGCCTATCACAGAATAGATACGGCTTTATATGATATGTTACAGGAAGGGTTAATTAGTCCCAGCAGTTATGGGTTTTTGAAAGTTGATAAACCGAGGATCCCAGTTATTTTTGGGATCCCAAAAATCCACAAAAACCCTTCCGACCCCCCTTTAAGGCCTATAGTATCAGCTGAGGGGTCTAAAACCCAGACTCTGGCTAAATATGTGGATGCAAAGTTGAAACCAATATGGACTAATAAAACAAGCATTTTGAAAGACTCTTGGGAGTTATTAAATGATTTAAATGAATGTGCATGGCACGAAAACATGTTGTTCGTAACTATCGATATTGTGGATTTATTTTCCTCGATACCACATGAGGAAGGGAAAAATATTTTGGAAGACATAATATTCACATATGAGGGCTTGAATAGGAATGATAAACTAGCATGCAATTGGCTTATGGATATGGTCCTAAGTAACAACTTTATTTATTTTAAAGGGGAGTTCTTCCAGCAGATCCAAGGAGTGGCTATGGGGGCAGCATGTGCCCCCACTTATGCTAATCTAATTTTGGCATCGTGGGAGGAGAAACACATTCTTAATTCCCCTTACAAGGATTGTTGGATTTTGTATAGAAGGTTTTTAGACGACATAGTCATTCTTTGGACTGCTGGTAGAGGGCAATTAATGGAATTCTTAGAATATTTGAACTCTACAACCAGTTTCCTAAGCTTTACACACACTGTGTCCGACATTAGTTTGATATATCTGGATGTCGAGTTCTACAAAAGGGAAGGACGTTATCAATCCAAAGTATATAGGAAACCCACCTATTGTAACTCCTTTCTACATTACACTAGCGGACATCCTAAACACTGTAAAAAAAGTATTGTGAAGGGACAGTTCGTCAGGGGTAGCCGGATGACCAGTCTAGATGAAGATTATTTAAAGGAGTGTGATTTTTTGGAAAGGATGTTTTGGGAAAGGGGCTATCCCAAGGACTTTGTGGAACTAATAAAAATGGAAGTAAGTGAAGGAAGGAAAGATAGATTCCGTCCCATATATAAAGGACAGAGTGATAGAATAATCAATCCCCCCATAGAACTTTTGAATATTAATAATAAAAGGACTGATGAGCATACACTATCTTTAGTTTTAGAATATAATGGTATTAATAGGGAAATAAGCAAAATATTTTTTAGAGAATGGGAGAGGTTCGTAGCGCTTTCCGATATAGAAAACATAATTAATATCCCCAAAACTATAATCTATAAGAATTCTAGAAATATGGGGAACATTTTGGAAAGCAAGAACAAAATGAGCACTAAAAATAATAGTAAGAAGGGCACCTACAAGTGCGGGCATTGTGCTCAATGTTGTCATATATTTAATGGAGAAGGACATTATATACCTAGTAGAAATAAAATGATCACTAGTCCTGAATATTATAACTGTGACACACAAGGAATAGTATATCTTGCCTTCTGCGAAAAGTGTGATGCCTTCTATATTGGGAAAACTGAAAGGGCCTTGAGAAAACGTGTATACGAACATTTTTATGAAATCTCTGTCAAAAAAGAGAGCAACGCTTTATATAAGCATAGTGAAGTTTGTAAAGAATACAAATTCAAGTTTCTAGTTATAGAACATATACAAAAAGATGTCCGAGGGGGGCCCTGGGAAACCAGAATAGAATACAGAGAACTTTGGTGGCAAGTAGCATTAAATGCTGATAAATTCCCGGGGTTAAATGATAATATTACTATACTGCCATTGTTGAAATTAAGAGCAGCCAAGTTATAGTAAGAGCAGATACCCTCTTCAGCCACCAGAGGGCCCCCGTATATAGTCTAAGGATGCATATGTATTAGGAAACTCATACTAAGAATATTTTTGCTCAAGACAGTTTTGTCATTGTTTAATTTAGGTTTTAACTAATTATTTATAGGTAAATGAAATATTTTAAATACAAAATGACATTCAAATGTTCTATATTTACATCAATATGTGATATGGTGATATTTTACTTAGTTTGAATTCCTAAATTGGTAATAAAATGGCTTAGGATCTATGTATTTCAATATAATACGAATACATTGGACTGTTTATAAACATATTTAACTACAGTTTTTAATCATAGTTTTAATCATATTTTTATTATATATATATATTTATTAAAGCAAACGCACATTACTGATATATTTAAATGAATTGTATAAACTTTTGTGAATCTAATTGTTGCTAGGGAATAATTTAATATGAATGAGTTAATGAGGTTTAGTGCTTAGTAGTATGTACTACTGCTTTAAATCAATTGGTTTTCAATTAATGTAATTAAGGATTAATTGTTGAGTATATTTAATAGGACAGTTTGGATGCACTGGTCTTTTCTGATGAAGTCTATTTTGAACGAAAACGCAATGTGTTTGTTTCAACAAAGGCGTTAATGTATGGTCATTGTCCTGTGGTGAATAAATACGTGTTTGGTGAACCTGGTCTCGAGTATCGGATTGCACTGTGGTGTGGACTACATCTGTGTTTTGCTGGCGTTTTGTGGTTTTGAGTATTTTCAGCAGTTCCTTTCAGTTTATTCTCAGTATATTTTATGCTATATTGCACCGGCACAGTGCAAATCTGTGTGTTACCACTTAGATCCTTGACATAGCCAAAGAAGGCTTTGTGGTTATCTTTCAAATCCCTGCCTATTTTCCTGTTGATATTAGCCTTGGATGATTTCATGAGGGACCTATGTTTCTTACTAATACTGGTCACGGATGTCTGCCCATCTTGGGTTTTGCTGTTTTTCTGGACTACTGTCCTACTTCTGTTGTATAGCCTGTTTATTGCAGGGGTCCACCAGACTGGTGTCCTTATCTAGGAGGAGCGAGTCTTGGTTTAAAAGTGATGGCATGATCCATACATCTTTGTAGGTGATTATAGAGTGCATTTGTAAATCTTTCTGTATCTTCAGCAATGTTTTCCCTTAGCATGGGGGCTGTGAAACCTCCCACCTCTGTCTTTAGTAATGTAAATTTAGCTGTAGAAAGGGTATTCACTGTGGTTTCCTTGGGTGGGGGAGATGGTTGGATGTGGAAATCATCAGTGAATAGTCCATGGTCGGATCTAACCAGTGACTGGTTTACCTCTGCTGTGGTGCACCTGTCACCCATGTTGGTGATTACCACTTCTAGTATGTTTCCACCTTTCGTTAGGGAGTTTACCATCTGACACAGGGCATATGAGGTGATAAATTCCAGGAAGCGCTGGGCCTGGAAGTGAGTACTTGAGTAAGTTTCCCAGTTAATGGTAGGGTAGTTTGGCAGGACTGTCATGTTTTCTACTGTCTCCAGGTAGGAGGAGTGGTGGTCCTGGGTCAGGGAGGGTGATCTGTAGCAGACCACAGTTTACATTGAAGTTGTGGCTGATGTTAGCTGCACATGGATGATCTCAGAGGTATCATGCTGCCCCACTAACCTGGAGGTGTAGGTATCCCTGATGAATATGGATACACCCCCTCCATGTCTGTGTCAGTCCATGTTCTGTGGCCAAAATGTGTGGTATGGGTTATAGTCTGGTAGTGCTGGTGTGCTCTCAGGAGCCTTAAAACAGGTCTCAGTTACTGCACAGATGTTGATGTTGTCCATACAGAGGAGTCCTGTGAGTGCGTGCATGTTGTGATTACAACCCCTGGCATTAAGTAGCATAACCCTCAATGATTTTGCTATTGTGCTGTTTACGGAGGTGGGAATCACCTTTGAGACTTGCCTAAAAAAGGCACCATGGGGGTGCCAATAGCCTTGGCCAGTATTCCACAGCCTAAGGCTGACACATGCAAGCCAGTATGGTATAGTTGCATGCATGTTCCCCATCTGTGCTTGTTTTTCATCTCCCCTGTAGGTAACCTACTGGTAAGCAATAGAAAGCCTTAAACTTATACAAGTCTTCTAGCTTCCAAGATAGGCTTTTGGAGTGATTAAGTATCAGTGTTCTGTATGTTCTTGCTGTACTTAACTGTTTTCTGACTACATGGTGATTTTTCACTGTATATTGTGATCTGAAAGCTCTATTTATTCACATATTATGTCTGTGATGGCCTGCACTTTAGAGGTTCACACATAAGTAGTAGGTTATCTGCCCAAGGGCATTTAGAAGCATAGCTACAGTGTGTTGGCTATCTCTACACCATTGATTAAGTAAATGAGCCATTGTCAAGCATAGCCAATGAAGTGATTCCAGGCAGAGTTGCCGGAAGCTATTGAAGACTGCGGTGGCAGAGGGTGATAGGGGCACTTAGTGATCTAAAGAGGGCATGTTAATGTGAAACATCAACACCATTCAATTTCCCCAACAGGTCTTGCAGCTATAAAACTGGAGGGGCTCCCCCACTCCCCTGGCTGTATGGTTCTGGGACACATGATCCCAAGGGTGTATATTCTGTTACCCATTCACACATCAAGGTTTCTCATGAAGTGTGTCAGTGAGGGGCCATGTCTAATGTAGTTAGGAATTTAATTTATAGTTTCTCATTCCATTTGTTATGTTTTTATTTCAAGAGTAAGTGAAGCTCAGTGGGTTTGGGCGCCTCCGCCCTTTGCTTAGCCTAGCTTACACATGGAAATCATCTAAATAGGAAATAGGCAAAAGCAATGTTAATGTCAATAGTGTAATGATTACAGCATTTGCATAGTATCTGTGCATTCCTGGTTCAAATCCCAATAAAGTCAGAGATGTTTTTCATGTTAAAAAGTATACCTTAACCACAGCTTGGATATCTAGGTAGTATTCATCAGTATAATAAACATTTGAAACATTCATATATACCCATGTGTGCTGGAGGGTAAAGTCAACAGAGAATGTAATGTTATGTAAGCACATAGTGAGATGTTACTTCACTGAAATGTATATATCCTGAGTAGTTAGCAGATGTGGCCATGTTTGCATGCACAGGTTATATGTTTTAATGTTTGTTTAACTGTGTTTAACTGCTGCTTTAATGTCGCACAAACACTTTTAAACATGCTTACAACTGCTTAAATGAGCCTTATTCTGGAGTAAAACACATTTGTAAAGCTTTGCAGGTGTTCATCCCTGGACCATGCACACCATAATCATGGTACTTACCACTAAGCTATCTGAGCTGTATACATGTCTCATGGTCTTTAGACTACACCTTATACTATAGGCATTCCACAGTACTGACCACAAATGGGACAGTCACTTTGTGTACATATGTACAGTACATTGTAATGTACTGTAGTTTGTAAATCAACATATACAAGTCTACATATGTATAACTGTTATAAATTAATAGTAAATATATTGTATATATATATATATATATATATATATATATATATATATATATATATATATATATATATATATATATATATATATATATATACATGTCAGTGATGTCTGCACATAGATATAAATATATATATATAGATATATACAGTTACATCTATATATATATATATATATATATATATATATATATATATATATATGTATATATATATATATATTTATATAAACATCTATGAACACACTTTGTGACACAAATACAATCCAAAGGAATTGAAGTGTACACAAAACACATGCAGCTCTGCTATTATAACTATTAATATTAACTTAATTCACCATAAAAGGGATGGTTGTTGTGTATGTGGAGATTGGGGTGGGGGGAGGAATGATGGGCAATGAAATTATGCATCAAGGAGAGCCTGGGTTGGATGTTCAATAAGTGAAGTGGAGGGGTATACATGGAGTATGGGGACAATATAAAAAAGAAATAAAACAACAACCATTCTCATCCATAATACACCCTGTCAGATCACATTGCAACACTTAATTCCACAAACATATGAACATTAACATGTATCATACATATGTACACCAACTGACTGTCACATTTATTTTCAGTAGTGAGGAATGCCTGTAGTAAAATGTATATTCTAAACACCATAACATTTGTACATATCTCAGATGCCTTAGTGGTAAAGTCAGTGACTGTGGTGTTCATGGTCCCGGTTTCAGGGGCTGTTAATTTATTTTGAGGGCCAGAATAAGGGCTGTTGGATTCAGGTTGATTAAAGCACTTTTAAGCAGTTGTAAGTGGTTTTGCATGGGTTTGCACAACGGTAAGCAGCGTTTAAACACGGTTAAACAGATAAGTGCTTCACAGGTCTAACCTTTGCTTAACGTCGCGCAGACCACAGGCGAACCTGCTTACAACCGCTTAAATGTGTGTTAATCACACTTTCCCTACCAGTGCCTGTTCTAAGAGGTAAAATAATAACCACTTCCAGGATTAGAAACAGCAACCATGTGCACTATCCTCAGAGTAACCTACCACTAAGCTACCTAAGATGTACCTATGCCAGTTGTGTATTCAGACAGGTTAAAACACAAAAGGGAGGATTGTGTGGAAATAGGGCAAACCGCCATGTACCCAATGAAAGGTGTATGATATATATATATATATATATATATATATATATATATATATATAGAGAGAGAGAGAGAGATACATGGCTCTATATAGAGATATACATATATAAGTAGATATATAGATAGGTTAAAAACATGTACACATCTATGGAGGTACATATAAATTTATGCAATAATATATATTATATATCTATATCTATACACACACACACACACACACACACACACACATACATATATATTTTATATATATATATATATATATATATATATATATATATATACATACATACATACATGTGTGTATACAACATCTGAAGTGTTCAAATCTGAGTATAACATGGACCATAGCAATCACACATTCTGCCACCCCCAAACAATATGAACATAACATATGAAGAGTATATGGCAATACAGTATTACAAATATGTTCTATGGACATGAGCCAAATAGGGTTAGCGACCAACACAACTACAATGACTGCAAATATCCATGACAGAAATACACAGACATCTTTCATTTGGCAAAACTTTATTGCATTCCGATGTATTGCCAAAAGGATTCAAGGACTAACAATACCTGCATGCTATACAGGAAGCATTTAACAGTGCCTTAATGAATCAGCCTGCAATTACCATAGTATTAGTCCACTAAGGGATAGGTGTGTACATAGGGAAAAAAAACCCACACGCATATAGAATATGTATAAAAGCAGTTCCTACACACATGCATCTGCTATGTACACCCACCAACATATCCCCCACACCCAAACTAATTACAACAATACATACTGTCATACCATAACCAATTATTCGCCCACTGTACAACAGCTGTTGAAACCTTAACATACCTAGACAGAGACACACTAACATGGCCCTATGTGAAATAGTTGCTGTTATACAATGGAACAGCTGCTGATGTTACAGGGTTTGTTTGAACTAATCCTGTTTCAGAGGGTTGAAAAGTAATTACACCAGGAAGTGTTGCCAATTACTGATTATCAGCACAGTATGATACACATTTACACCAAACTAAAGATGTCTTGTGAGCACACTGTAAGCCCCCTAACATTATATGCATAGCCATACAGCCGTGAGCTGGTCAAACATCTTGGCCAGACTGAAATATATGCAGACGCAGTAGGTACAGACAAACCCTGCACACATAGCAATGTTCAGAAATATAACAGCAGTACTCACATGTAGACCAACTCTTCTAGGAATTACACACAATATATTTGTATATGTCTCCATACGGCTCTTGCAATAGATTTCAAACAACACTTCCAGGCTGTCTTCCTCAAAAGTAAGGCAAAGGGACAACACCCAAGTGGAGTACTCAATTATACTCCACCGTTGCCATGGTATTGGCTAAGGGAGTAGCTGCACAGCTGATGTGCATGTAATTAACGACTATGGAATGCCAATTGGTGATCAGGATAGCACATGTTACTGATCTCTAACTATAAAAGGATGCCTTGTCCCACATTCAAACCATCTGTATCTACCTGTAGAATAGTACAAAATACCCAACAGAAGATTGAAACACAAACCGAAAATGATTAATATACCAGTCAATAACACCTCCAATTACTGAGAAGGTATGTATAACATTTAGTATGTCTGTGTATGTAGTACCTGTTCTGTAATAATTACAGTGTAATCAATGCATATAGTGGAAATAGCTATCTTGTAGCAATGTATTGTTGAGCAGTAGTAATGCTTGTAGTCTGTGTGTGTACTGCTGTAGGTCACAAGGCAAACTCCTCATACACCACAAGGGATTATATATGGGCTTGGAATTCACCAATTATTTTCCAGCCACTGTCAGGGTTGGTCCAACAAGTATGTGCTATAACAGGGGATAGTATATGTCGATATATTGTAACAGTAGACATATGTATGGGTGTATTAGTGAGATGAACATGTCAAAGGTGGGCTTACTGTGCAAATATGATTTGCATTGTGGTATATTGTGCCAATAACTGTGTAATGTATAGTATTTTAGGCAGATCTGTATTCCATTTTACATAGCATTTCTGTTATGTTATACAGACATTAGTTATGTCTATTGGCAATTACAATACTCAGTAACAGGATACATATGACTTGTATTCATCTGACATTTTAGCAGCATGACAGCAAAGAAAATTGGAAGAGCTAGGTAACTATCCATGCACATAAGACATGTAATATCCACCTCACTAGTATCGTTTACAAGCAATAACAGCTGTGCATGTGTACATGTTATACAAATGTGTAGTGACCCTTGTTACAGGGCTGGGCCAAATGGCTATGTGCACACCTACATAGCGTGGATACTGAGAGTAGAGACACACTGTTTGAACTTTCAGGTTTGTGTAGCCTAACCTCTCATTGCCAACCTAACAGCCGCTTGCAAATACTGTATGTAAGGTTGTGCACAGTACTGATAATGAAACAGGTTGCATATCATCTGTAACTCCAGTGTAACATCTGCAGTAGGAGTGTAATATGTAGGAAACCGCTGCCCATGTAATAGCTGCTTCATATGTGATGGCTTACACTATCTGATTATATCTTGATCATGTTGATAGTGGCAGCAGAGTCTTTTGATACTTGACTCTGTTTGGGGAGTGGGTGTCTGTGCCCAACAGAGCTCATGGTTCTGGTGGATATGTGAATTTATACCCAGAAAAGGATACAGACCTGTTGACACTTGCATCATCTGTAATCAACTATCAGGTTGTGATGTGCTCCTCAGAGGAGGATTGCTGCTAAAGATAACTACTATGTTTCTGTAACAGCCAGTGTTGTCACGTCCATAACATAAATATTTACTTGTGAGCATCACTGTCTAAAACATCTTTATAAGCAATAAGTAAACTAAATACAGTACTTGGTACTTGTAGTACTGAATGCTCATACAGGCATGTCCACTAGTCAGCTACTGGTGTTTACTAATGTCAGCTTTGTGTATGTGGCCATCCTGGGAGAATGTAATCTCTATGCCATGTACACTGCCAAACCCACCTAACACCACACCCCACACATTGTCTGGCATGCAGCTACAGGGGTAACCTGGAAGGCAGTCCAGTCTACAGCCATGACTGGACTGGACAGTCATGAGGTGTAGGTTAACACATGCATCTAGTCACCACAACCTACACATACCCTTACCAGAACACAGTAAGGACACCCACACATACCACCAGAAATCACACACATTCACAGAGGCTTCTAAGTATCTGGAGAAGCAAGAGACCTCCCAAGCTGGAATAGACAGACAACAAAATACAAACACTGTATGACATAGTTTGCATAATTGTGCCACACCTCAGAACACGTGGCCAGAATCATGCCCAACAGTACACATTTGTGAATGCAAACTCTAGCCCTATGTTTCACACCAAGCTATATGAGGGCAAACATACTGTCAGCTGCCTGTCTGCCATGATTAGCCACATACCCATACACTCAGACCACCTTTTGAACTATACACATGGCTCTGGCATATTCCATGTTGTTGTGCAGGACCTGTGATGCAGTATCCTGGACTGCATGGAAACACATTTAGGAACTGTCAGGTCTTGTAGCCCATGCAGGTATGTCCCAAGGCCTGGGTAGCATTCTGTCACTGGCCAGAATGATACTGCAGTACTGGGACAAAAGTATCGTATTCCACAATTGTCTAATGTACTGGTAATTCAAAGGGTAACCAGTATCTCTCTGCCTGGGATAACATGGTTGATAGACCATGATGCTTTGCCAGACAGGGCCTGCACCTGTCACCCCTGGGAATCTGGATACTGGCTAGGGCTCATGCTTCCCCTATAGTGCCTTCATCATGCAATGTTCCAGTGAAAGTCCACTGCTGTAACAGGGACAGCCAAGCAATAAACTGCGGGTCTCACTACTCAATGATACATTTCAGAAACTCAATATGGACTCATGTCAATCCTTAACGTGGAGAACATATTTGTGCAGTGACTGAGATATGGCTCAATGCTCCAGAGATCACCCCTGCATGACCATGTTATAACACATACCTCACCTCTTGGCCATTATCCTTTATTGGAACACATGGGCCACAGGTGTATCCATATTCCTGAAGGATATGTACACCCCCACGCTAGTTGCACTTGCATAACTTCAGATGCAGTTTGCTGAGCAACTACCTTTGTGCCAAAGTGGAATCCAAATTGCACCTTGCGACAGATATCCCACCATGCCTCAGAATTCCCAACTGTCATATTGTGCTGTAATGGGGAATATTAGGTTTGAGAAAGAAAAACCATAATAATGGCTACTCTCAACTATCCCATTATGAACTGTGAAGACTCATGTACCAACACCTGTGCTCAATGCATGTTGGGTTTCATCAACCCCAATGACCTGGATCACCATAGTCACACAAACAGGGCTAACAGTATGCTACACATAGTCAGTCTCCTAAGCCAGTGTTGTGCTTCTTAAGAGTGAAGTGGTGACATCATGGCACCCATGCAGATGGACAATGAATGTGCAAATACTGAATCCTACACAGATGCACTTTAAGCACTCTCATAAGTGCAGTGATTGTGCCATTGAAACAGAACCATGATTCAACCAAACACAAACAGAAAGGCAAACTGGTGGTATCCTGCCTTAAACTGTACCACATAAGGTAGTAACTGTTGCAAGAATGAACACACATGAGTAGAGGTGATCTCTGGTCAGCCTCAGTAAGATACAGATACACCATATAAAACCACACAAAGCTACTGTGAAACTAATCAGCCACATATTATGAGGCCAGCCACTGAACATTCTATAGCTGTGTCATGAATCGTAATGGCAATAACAAAACCTGATGTGCTTCACAGCACTATGGCATGAGAAGTACTGCACCTACAGAAATAGCACATGTTCATCCAGATAGGGTCTTGTATAACCTAAACCCACTCTCACCTCCCCCCCACCAGGTACACATATTTATATATTCATGTACACTACAGAGTCCCTGTAATAACAACTATGCAGGTACAAGCTGCACTCAATAAAGCCATACATACAGCTTGCATGGGACCTGACAACATCCCAGGGTGTATCCTACACAAATGTCAGAACAATTTGCTCTCCACATACACATCATATTCAAGCATAGCTTCATGTCAGGCTGGGTACACACTGAATGTTGCACAGCAACAGATATCACACCCCACAAAGGGGGAGACACATCTGATAATGGGAAATAGTGCACTACTACCCTGCTGAGTCTGGTCTGTAAGGCCATGAACCTTGATCAACTTATTTGATGTAGTCAGTACAGATGTAGATGAGAGTAAGGTTGATTCACAAGCATATCATGACCTTGCCAGGTCTTAGGACACCATCACCCATACTGCATTCCAGCTACACTCAGTAAACTAGGTGTATATTCCTATGTCACAGGAGTGGTTGGCAACTGGACTGCTGGCAGAACCAACACTACAGAAGGTGTCTGACTAATACACGCACATCAAACCAGTGCCAGCTACAGTAATACAGGGTTAATTCCTGGTGCTCCCCCTCATTGTTATCTATACCACACAGACTAACATGGAAGGCATCTGCCTACTGAAGTTTGCAAATGACTATGAACTAGGAATAATAGATGACTCAATGAGTGCTGCGGTCAACATACAGAAGGGCCTTTGTGGGTCAGATGTGTGGTGTGTGACATATGGCCACAATCTGACAGCTAAGTATTGCATTGTCATCCCCTATGTTAAAAACACTGTACACATGAACTACCACCTAGGCAGCAGTCAACATAATGGAAACTGTGTGTATGGGATGCAGCTGGACAGTAGTCTTTCATTTGATAGTTACTTCACCACACCAGTCAGGTAGTCATAAGTGGCACCCCTAATCATGACAGGGTGCCATCCATGAATATAGAGATCATTGTTCAGCCATACACAACACTCAAGTGAACTATAATAGAGCACATATTTTCTTTAAGGGTTATTGGCCATGTTCAGATGGCCTACACCGGCCTTCCCAATCCCTAGCTCCACTATGTAGCATGATGCCTACCCTGAATAAAGCCATGTCCAACACAGAGATGTTCAGAAAGAGAGACAGTCACAAGATCACATACAAGAGTAGCCAACATGCAACTCAGGTAGACTTCCTCCTAGTAAGGAAAAGGCACTGGGGTAGAATCCATGATTGCAAAGTCATCCCAGGTGAAACAGTCGGTTCACAGCATAAACCAGTAGTTGCCACAATCAGCTGCAAGCAGTGGTCAGAGAAGGCTCTAAGGTCAACAGAGACCAGGCTGAAGACCTGGAAGTTGACTGGAGAGAAAGTACAGCAGTTCAAGGAATTACTCAGGTCTCTAGCACCCCAAGAAGAGGAGGAAATAGGTGGAGTTGAAGAAGAGTGGCAGAGCCTAAAAACAGCATGTGTTAGGACTACAGAAAAGATATGTGGCCAAGCCAGGTATGGAAATAAGGTACATAAGGAAAGCGGGTGGTGGGATGCAGAAGTGCAGGAAGTAATCAAAAGAAAGAAGGAGTGAAGGAAGAAGTTGGAGATTGAAAAGACTGACCAAGCTAGGAAGAACTACTGGTTGGCTAACAAAGAAACTAAGAAAGAAGTTGCAATAGCAAAGAATAGGGCATCAGAGGCACTCTATCAGCTTCTGGAAAGTGACTCAGTAAGGGGCACAAAGAAACTATACCAGGTTGCATGGCAAAGACAGAAAGATAAAGAAGATAGACACCCTTCATAAGGGATTCCAGCAACAACCTGCTTACCAGCCCACAGGACATCAAAGGCAGATGGAAGGAGTATTTCCAGCAGCTTCTGAATGAAGAAAACCCCACAGAAGTGGTACTGCCCCAGAAACAGCCTACAATAAGAGTAGAAGAGGAGCCCAGCTTAGAAGAAGTAAGAGCAGCACTAAGGAAAATGAAGTCTGGGAAAGCAGCAGGCTCAGATGAGGTCACAGCAGATATGATAAAGATGCTGGGTGAGCTATGGGAGAAATGGCTCCTGAGGGTATTAATTGCAGTGTGGAGAGAAAGGCGCATCCCAGATGACTGGAGAATAAGCATACTCATGCCAGTGTACAAGAACAAAGGGGACATCCACAACTATGGACAGTACAGAAGCATCAAACTCCTACCACACTGCATGAAAGTTCTGGAGAGGGTGATTGATAAACGGATATGCAGAATAGTAGAATGTAAGATGGGAGATGAACAGTTCGGATTCAGATCAGGATGCAGCACAATTGACCCGATGTTTGCATTGAGACAGATACTTGAGAAGAAAATAGAGAAGAGACGAGAGTCAAACTGGGCTTTCCTAGACTTGGAGAAACCATATGACAAGGTCCCAAGAATGCTGAACTGGGCAGTACTGCAGTGGTTTGAAGTCCCAGAAACATTGGTAGAATTAGTACAGGCTATGGACAAGGACCCAGTGACTCAAGTACGGACAGTGTGTGGCCTCACTGAGGGGTTCCCAGTGGGAGTGGGTGTACACCAGGGTTCAGCTCTGAGCCCACTGCTGTTCATACTGGTAATGGAATACATCAGCAAATAGGTTGGAGGGGTCAGAGCAACAAAGCTGCTGTATGCAGACAATGTGGCAGTACAGGCAGACTCTGATCTAGAACTTCAGCAAAGGATAGGAGAATGGAATGCAAATCTGAAGGCACATGGGATGAAACTAAGCACAGATAAGACAGTGGTAATGGCAGCAGATTGGGGAAATCAAAAGAAGCTGAGAATAGAGATAGATGGGAAGATAGTGGAACAGGTAAACAGCTTCAAGTATCTGGGAGGGGTGGCTGAGGAGAAGGGTAGTCTGAATGAAGAGGTCAAAGCTAGAATCAGAGGGGCTGCAGCCAACTGGCATAGAGTATGAGGTGTAGTCTATGACAGAAGAATGCCAAAGAAGTTGAAAAGTAAGGTGTACAAGACAGTGGTGCGACCAGTACTACTGTATGGTACAGAAACCTGGGCAGTAAAGACAGAACAGTTGAAGAAGCTAGAGGTGATGGAAATTAAGTGCCTGAGAAAGGTGGTAGGATGCACAATGCGGGACAGGTGAAGAAATGAGGACATAAGAGCAGAAGCCAAAGTAGCTCCAATTGCAGAAAAGATCAAAGAGAACAGATTACAATAGTATGGGCACATGTGTAGAAAAGCAGAAGACAATCTGGTGAGGGAGATTTGGGACAGACAGGAAGAAGGTAAGAGGAAGCGAGGGCATCCAGCAAAGAGGTGGATGGATTGTGTGAAAGAAGATCTGTGACAGTCAGGCATAAGTGTTGAAGAAGGCAGGAGGAGTGGCACTGAACAGAGAGAGTTGGCAACAGTTAATATGATACCCCAACCCCATGTAAATGGGAAAAAGGGGGATGATGATGATGATGATGACAACACAGAGATGTTGGACATGCTACACTTATACATCCCAATTTCAAATAAACACATACACCATGGACATCCACCTTTCTAGTACAAGGATCACAACATGCCTGACAGATCCCTGTCCCATACACTTTACATACTCCTGTCATACTATGCATCCCTGTCCAGCAAAGCTGCACATTGCCCCTCTTTGAGACATGGTGTGATGACTGCATGGCAAATATATCAGTAACTCTGTGGATCAGTTCTGTGGCACTGCTTGAACTGGCCACTGAAACTTAACTGTCTGTTGACTACAGCTAGGTAACCTTTCAGCCTAGGCTCATAAATGGCCCAGGGCATATAGCCTACTAGTTCACTATGACCATACATGCTGTAGTTGATATCCAACCCTGCAAATAACATCAAGCTAGCCATTGTCCCATGTGTTTCACATGTGCAACACAGGTAATTCATGGCAGGATGCTAAACTGCTGTACAGTGCCATGTAGATGCATATGGCAGAACACATATATGTAAAACTTTCCATGAGCAAGTCTGCAGGGTCACAGGTCATGTCCCTTAAGGCTGTGTATGACTATATATGTGACATATACACGGCATTAAGGTCTATTGCATTAATGTGAACACATCCAGGCATGTGCTGATAGGTAAAGACACCAGTACAGGCAAACAGACATGCCCACATCAAGACAACATCCACATGGAGTATGAGCAATGTCATTACTTGACACACTCATATATGGTGATAACATCAAATTACCAGTACGTGTCAAATGTGTGTGAGTTAAACATGTCAGTGGTGTTAGTGTCATGTAGATTTGCAAAGACATATTTGTAATCTTAATAAATGTGATACACGTGTATGTTCAGGTGTACTTCTGTACTTCTCTGTGAGTTACTGTGACCTGTCTCCATCATTTTGTCCTCCAGGTATGCTGTGTGCCAGGCTGCCACCATACACCCACTTGGAGGATGAGGTCCTCATTCCATAACCCCTCGACAACCATGTAACACTCTTCAGCCATGTGCCACAGGATGCACAGCAGTGGGATGCCCAGTGGGAGGAACTGCACAGGAGGGTAAATGATGTTGGTGGCCACAATCACACCTATCAGCAGGTGTGCCAACACTGCACTGACATCATTAGATGGGTGAAACAGCATGCAAATGCAATTGCCAGGGAACAAGGTGTAACAGGTGGGGGGCCACTCACCCATCCCCCACTCATATGTACCGAGAAGCTACCGGCCAACCTGGGGATACCTGCAGAACTCCATCCACAAGCTTTAGCTGGTATTGTGGAGGTGGGTGTCTCACAACCACTGAGCCTGGAGTTGCCTGGTAAGGCATTACTGCACATATAACACAACTATATTTCATATAGTTACATGTGTTACTGTACAATATGTAATGTAACATCATATGCAAGGCATGCATGCACGCATGCCACATACTATAGTTTGCTACTCTATGTATGCACAGATGTGCATACTCCATAGTATAGTCTATTGTACTGGCTTATGTGCTAACATGCACATTGCACCCTGTAGCTATCACACAGGTGTGGATAATGATCTTACTGCTGTGACACTCCTATTTAGATACCTCTGGCATTTTGCAGTGACAGCAGCCTGTTGCAGGTGAGATTGTTATTATTTATCAGGCTTGATAATGCACAGATCATATTAATTGCATGCTATCTGCCATGTGGTCATTTTAACACACGTACACATAATGTATGGTGGCCCTGTTAATATATACAGGTCAGACCTGCAATGCATCACAATGGTTACCCATGTGGAATAATTGAAGACTATATAAAACACCTACACTAAACCTTACAAACTGTCATTGCCAGATGTGTGGACAGCTGTGAATACAATGGTGGAGGTGTGGCTCACTGTAGGGACATGTACTACAGATCAGCATTACACATGTGGGGAATCCAAACAGTACTATACAGAGAGCATATGTGTGCACACATCCTAAATGTTTTGGAGCTGGAGTATGATCAGCCCATAGGATTCACCCTTGTGGATTATACCTTTGCTATGAATGTCACACAATGTCATGCGCTATCTGACATGTCCATGACATTTAGTGGGCTGACTGCAACACTGCTTAACTATCCTGCAAAACATGATATCCCACATCCCAAACATACCACGCTTTGTCTGCATAACCCTGTCCTCAGTGGAGCATATGACATCTGTGGTTGTATGTCATATGGAACAACACTGACATGTGAAATAGGTGCCCATCACAACCATTGGACAAAACATGTTTACACATGGCCATGGAGGATGGCCAGAGACATGAAACAACACACACAGTAGAAGTGATGTACATGTGTGTACACCCTGTTGTACATTGGCTCGAAACAATACAACTATGGCCTTTGTGTAATGGTGATATTGCAGATGTGAAACACTAAACATCATAAAGGCCTGTGCACAGCTTGTGTAGGCTTGACATCAAACCACCACATAACATGTCTTAAACATCATGAGTGTGTAATGACATGAAAGCATTCACCTATACAGTATCCAAATACATACATGTGCTACACAACATACACATACAATCACACCAGGTCACAGATACAGTACATTCACCTTGCTGGTGTCAGACATCACTGTTATGCTTGCTCCTCATGTGTGTGAGGTACACAGGTGGCATGTGGGACATGGAATACTGCAAAGTTAGCCATGTCTGAGCATAGTTGCCAGACATCAGCAATATGGTTGCAGATGTGCAGGGGTGTCATCTATATACACTTCAGTGACATGTGTCACACATTCCACATTAGGGTTTAGTGTGTATACACCTCAGTGACATGGACCACATTCCACATTAGATATGTATTGTATCTGAACACAGTAATGGCTATGTCTATAACTCACACTGTATGGCAATAGTGAAGCCACATGATGCCCTGCAATGGCTATGCACATCAGCTTAATGCGCAGTATGTCACTGTATATCTGTAGGGTGGACTGACAACATTGTGGCAGCTGAAGGTCTATGTCAGTATAACAAGTCCCTGCATTGGGACACCATTACCTCACTGTATATTTGAAAGGACACCATTGTGTTAAACATGTATGCATGTCATTCAACACGTCAGCAGAAGACATGTCATACTACATGTGATTGGCAAGGTCATATGCCACACATCTGGCTGGTGTACTGTTAACCAGTGCTGGTCTGTGGCACCATTGCAAAGTAGGGACAGCCATGTCAAACATGTGTGTACAGCCACATGCACATTGTCTGCAGACTCAGCTCAGGGGTAAGCAGAATAATTTTGAATAGGGAAAGCACTGCTTTGGAGGAGATATGCAAGCTAGGGCTCAGGAAAACATATTATTCACTCAGCATACCCTTCTGCTCACGTCTCTTCACACATAGGAGCAGTGGCCAACACAAAGCATCAGTGGCAGATGTGCAAAGGTCAGCGATGGTCTGTTAACATGTGGGGTATGTTGCACAAAACATGGCTGTGTGGTGCAACAGTGCATAGTGCATGCATTGTGTTGCAGGTTTGGGGCATAACCTACTAACACAAATGGTGCAACACAGGGATGTATGCTAAGTACTTCTATAATTGTGTAAGGTACATGCCTTCTGCAAATAACACATGCATGCTGTTGTGTGCAACTCAGGGATGTATGATAACTACCACTATAAATGTCTAAGCTGAATGCCTTCTGCCATATCACATGCATGTTGCATGCCGTTGGGTGCCATAGCATGTGTCTCTGTCTGTCTGTGTCTGTCTGTGTCTGTCTGTCTGTGTCTGTCTGTGTCTGTCTGTATCTGTCTGTGTCTCTGTCTGTGTCTGTCCGTCTGTGTGTGTGTGTGTGTGTGTGTGTGTGTGTGTGTGTGTGTGTGTGTGTGTGTATGTGTGTGTGCGTGTGTGCGTGTGTGTACTGTGCTATATAACTTGTAATGTACAGTTCTTGTCTGCCCCTCACAGGTGTTGATGTAGGTGCGTTGCCCTCCTGGGCTCCACCTGATGTTAGTGTCTCCACAGACTCTAGCAGTGGTGATGATGAAAGTATGATTGAGGCACAGGCAGGGTTGTCAGGGGCTGAATCTTTGCCAATGGTTGCCATTCCACCTGCATCCCCCTCATCCCAGCACACAGTTCTCATGCCTACACATATCCCATCACCAGTGGCCATAGAGGAAGGACAGTTGGCGGGTGGTAGCATGGAACAGGACAGTGTGGAGACTATGGAAGATGTCCCTGCACACCATGATCCCAGCCAACTGACTGGTGATGTCCCACACAGGCATGTGCCCAGTGCTGCTTATAGGAGGACTTCTGGACAACATGCCCCTGCAAGACATAGCACATCAGCTGGTGTCACCAGACGCATGTTTCAGGCTGTAATGGAGGCATAGGCATGTGCTGAATGGCACAACAGAGAAGGTCTGAGGCTTCAGAGGGCTGCTGTCCATTCTTTAACTGACAACATCCAGGCAATTGCAAATGCTCACCATCATCTTGCAGATGTTTTGGATAGACGATTGGGTGACATGGTGGGAGTCCTTGACTGTGGCATGTGAATCCTCGAGCATGGAATGTCTGTGCTGGAACATCTGGTGGGAGTGAGGCATCGGACACATGGATGTAGGCCAACTACATCACCTGTTGAAGGTCTACGTGAGCATGCTACTTCACATGCCCGCTCCCATAGTGGCAGTAGCAGCAGCAGTTCAACTGGGGCTGTGCTGTCCACACCAGGGCACAGCAGGCCACATGCACATGGTCCTGGATGGTCCCAACAGGGACACGGTTCCAGTGGACATGTGTCATCAGACAGTACCAAATCTGGACCTCTGTCTGATAGTGCCCATGCAACCCCTGGCAGGCGCAGGTCACATGGCCATGCCTGGACACCGTGAACTGTGAAACCTGCCCTGTACAATCTGCAGCTGTCAATAATACCCCTGAGTAGGCCAGCCACATGCCAGACCTGTGTGCATACATACACGCACACACCAGAAACAAATGTAGGGCACCTCAACACACACACGCATAACATCCACACATGCCCAATGAGATCAAAGACCCTAACCCACACACATGATGTCATCCACTGGTGCAGACTAGACCTCTGGCAAACAATATCACCATGTGCATATGATGATGCCTGTGTTGCATCCCTGTCATCCACACCATCAGTGCAGGGACATGCTCATATGGTCTGATGCACAGGCTGAACATACTAGAAGGCCAATTGTAGATTACAATTGGTGAGTGGTGTTGATAGGCAACAGACATACCATGTCTTACAGTTTTAGAATGCAGTTTGTACTTTTGACAGTATGTATCATGTGTAACAACAGTAACTGCATGTTGATCTTGATGTTCTGCCTTTCTCTTTCAGGTGTAATTGCATATGCTGGGGGATGTCAGTGTTTGCGGTTAGTGTCCCATATGTAAATGTAGACTACTCACAGGTCTGTATGACAATACCTGCATGCACTTTGTAGCTTCCACATCACAGGTATAATCTCCCAAGTTTCAAACATGTTTATTGATCTAATGATCCAAGAGCATGATAGCTGTGTAGAAAGCTACTGTGGCCATAGCCGTCACGTCCATAGTGGGTGACATCACAGGTATAGTTACCTGGAGTGGGGAGGAGGTAAAAGAGTGGTTTAGCAGATGACAAGGGTAAAGGCCAGTGGAAAAGGTGGCTTCTCATTGAGAAACAGTAATACCCACTCTCAAGACAGGCTGCATACACACCCACACACTCAGGGATTCACAGACACAGTAACACCCCCACACACTCAGGGATTCACAGACACCGTAACACACACACAGTTGCCAGTGTTGGGATGAGAACCCCTGCCTATGTGCAAATCATAATTATAGTACTATGCAATTACAAGACACGCCACAGAGATTACACGTACACAGGTAGTCAGAATGGCCTAAGATCAAGGGCATCAACAGGGATACTAGATTGTGGTGAGTGTAAGTGGGGAGGTGCGTTCATCAGTAGGCTATGTAACAACAAGCCTCACCCCAGGGCGTACATGTTTACAGGTGGTTAGAATGCCCTTCTAAGATTGATGACATCAACAGGGATACTAGATTGCATTGAGTGGATGGGGGGAGGGGGTCTTATCATTTCACTATGGTAAAATACAGCCTCATTCCAGGGACCGGACAGCCATACATACACACACACACACACACACACACACACACACACACACACACACACACACACACATGCACTGCGGCGTTCACAAAGATATACACCTATGTCACACACAGACACTTGACATGTGTGTGATTCAAACACCTGCCTATGTCTTGCTTTCTAAACTTCACTCTGTACAGATGTCTACAACAGTGTACAGGAGAGTGAAATACATTTGGGATGTATTCCCCACCATACGTGATATATATGGACACACACACACCCACACATGCCAGTACTGTGAATCAAACACCTGCCTATCTCATGATAGGTATTACAGAGCGACAGCACTATCGCACGTGCTACAAAGCATACTGACTCTTTCCTTTGACAACTGTGCTGATATATGCACAATATATGCACAGGGGAGGTTTTACTGTTCCATGTGTCAAGAGGTTTGCCTTCAGTGTCACCCTTACTGCATTCTACGTTGTGTGTCTTCCCCTACAATTAACAAAACCATAGCGTAGCAGTTACACAGGTTATTGTAGGAATGGTTATAACACACCTGTGAGCTGTCCTCAGCAATCATTCATCTGCAAAGTAGCCCCACCACTTAGTATTTATGTCCAAACATCTGTCCATACCTAAAGTACAGCTTACTGTACTTTGAGCATATCACCATATACAGTTGGCAATGTTGAGGCTGCATTGCAACTGCATGATGTACTAAGACCACAGTCACCTTCAAACATAAGACACTGCACATGCATGGAATTTAAACACACATCAATACATGTACACATATGCAGTCTCCATCAGTAAGTGGACTAGCAGGTCAAGAGGATACATTCCACACCTTCTCCACACCATGTGTGAAACCTAGCTGAGCATTACACCATAATGGATGTTGCATTCATGTACTGGTAGGACACACAATCACCTTCACTGAGTAGCCAGTTGTACATTTATGCCAACAGCACATCAGCAAGACACACAGACAGCAATATTCCATGTCATGATCCTATAAACTGTTAGTTGACAGTTCCACTCTGAAGCCAGGGCACTGTAATGGTCAACAGTGAGCACATCGTATTTGCCACACATGCATCATATTTGCCACACACCTCATGATTACTTGAAGAGTGCCAGCAATGTGCTCTGTTTGAGCTAGGCATTATACTTATTCAAGCATGTGTAAGGTCTGTGGCTTGTAAACATCTCACCCCAGCATATTCTGGCTATTGTGGTAATAAGGTTAATATCTAGACAGCATACAGCATGCATGGCTTGCAATTGTTGACATGGGGTATATGTAGGAGCTCTGGGCACACATGGCTGTACATGTCATGGACATATCACCTGTAACTACTCAGGAACATACAGAGCATAGCTGTATTTCCCTGAGTCTGTCAATACAAGCTATGTGTGTAGGTCCTATGATCCTGTTATTTGGGTATGTTTGTAGGCATTGCATTTGGTGGACATGTCTAATGACATACATGCCACATAGGTTGTTGTATGATATGATAGGTATCATGGGTGACCAGTAGAGAGAGAATATTACCTCTGTAAACATAGATATCAAACCATATGTACTGTTAGCATTCAGCAGCCATGGACATATCTTCCATGTGCACATGTGTAATGAATGTAGCCACCTGTATGTACAAAGGAAAACAACAGCAATGGTATTCTCATTTATGTTGTATGAGTGTGGGATGTACATATCCAGGGTAGGTACATCTAGGTCATATCCAACCATGAGGGTGTTGTTCACTGGTGTACAGCAACAGTCAACTGCGTTAATGCTGACAACATCCGAGTGACCCCGGTATGCGTACAACTGACCTGGTTACAAACAGTGGTATTATTGCATTGCATAACACATTATGCAACTGTGTCAGTACATGGGTACTTTGCACAGTTGATGTAGGGCTAGGTACAGTCCACCAGTCAAATTTTATTTGGTGTTCTACCATACTATTCCATACCACATGTATGGATGTGTGTTGGTAGTCTGAGGACATGGTGGTGAATGTATATGAGGATACAACCTAGAATGCAGCTTTTGCCACTGTCACCTGTACCTGACTCATCTGTGATGAATTATGTTGGAGTAGTGGTCTTTACTTGTGAGTAGCTTTTATGAATATGTGGACACCACCACCTGAAGTGGTCCATACCAGTGTTATGGCCCACATGTCTGGATCTGAGTTATATGGTGGTAGTGCTATTGTGCACTACAGAGCCTTCAGCCAGGTGTTCCTCACTGCACAGATGTCAGTATTCCCCATTGTAGGGTCTACATTGAGCATATGGATTACGAAAGCCACACATCTAGCACTGAGCATCCAATGTAATTGTCTTGTAGGTGTCGGGGTGTTACTTCTGTGTTTAGGACTTGTGCCTTGGAATGCCACTATATGGGTAAATGCAACCTAGGTATTATCCACACTCCCTTGACTCATGGATGCATGTGCTCTGTGAAAAAGGCATGTCTTCTTTCAGTCATGACATCCCAGAATGACAGACACTGGACAACATCATAATTACAGCAGGACATTGGCTCATTGTTTTGGTCAAGCAGTTGCCACTCATACCATGACATCATTCCGAGTGGCAGTATTGTGCTTGGTATCAAATGCTACATCTAAGGTGACGGACAGCCCCAGATGTTGTGTAGATAACCAATGTCAGATATGCTTAGTGGAGCTGTCCTGCTAATAATTACAACTACTAACACAGCCGGGAGAGGTCATCTTAACACCTGCACCTCAGTACCATTAGACAATGGGGCTCACATATTATGCTTGCACATGCCACTGTTCCAAGTATAATGCCACTGTCCACAACTTGATATCAATGTATGCCTTTCAGGGCAGAAATGTGTGTGACACATGCTGTAGTTAGCATCCACCTGTGTGTCCCAGTTAACCTATTGTCTGTCACTTCCACACATGCATGATTGTGTATACTTCACATATATATGCAGTACTTCATGTACATGTATGCATGTGTATCACACAGGACAGACACAGATATATCATTTACAGGCCACATACAGGTATCTGGTAGTAAACCTGTATGATGTGCATATATACTGACAGTTAAGATGTACATAGCTGTAAACCTGTGTGTTTACAATAGGAGTCCATTACAATGTGTTCTGTACATCTAAGTGTATGAGCATGCACACTGTGCCTTCTGTAGTTAGAATAGGAGTGCATCCCAAACAGCCCTGTGCTACTAAGTGTATGAGCGTACCCACTGCCACCTTGTGTAATTTGAGTCAGTGCATCCAAACAAGCCTTTTGTTTCTAGTCAGTGCATCCAAACACGCCCTTTGTTTCTAAGCATATGAGCATGCCCAGTATAACCTTCTGTAGTTGTAGTCATAGTGCATCCCAAATGGCCCTGTGCTACTAAGTGCATGAGCATGTCCACTGTGACCTTGTGTAATTGGAGTCAATGCATCCAAACAAGTCCTGTGATTCTATGTGTATGAGCGTGACCACTGTAACCCTGTATAGTGATAGTAGTTGTCCATTCCACAGATGGACATACTCCAGTTCAGGGCTTGTTGTGCTACAACTATACCTCTCAGGCCTACCTATGTCTCACCTGCAGATGATGTGTCTTGTTTGTGCATACAGGTTGTAATAGACTCCTACATTAAACACACAGGTTTACAGCTATGTACATCTTAACTGTCAGTATCCCTGTTGATGTTCTCAATCTTAGAAGGGCATTCTGACTGCCTTGAAATGTGTAATTTCTGTGTTGCGTCTCGTAACTGCGTAGTACTGTAAAAGTGATCTGTAGATAGGCAGGAGTTCTGATCCCACCATCAGCAACTGTGTGTGTGTGTGTGTGTGTGTGTGTGTGTGTGTGTGTGTGTGTGTGTGTGTGTGTGTTTGAGCAAATGGCTGAGTGTGGTTGTGTGTGTGTATTTGTGTCTATATCCTGCCATGACAGCAGGTTTTACTGCTTTCCAAAGGGAACCCCCTTTTGCACTGGCCTTTATCCTTGTCATCTGCTAAACCACCCTTTTCCCCCCTCCCCACTGCAAGTAATCAGTCCTGTGATGTCACCCAGCTCAGAAGCAGAATCAGAGTAAGTAAATTGCATGGGTTCTGTGGCACATATCTCAATTGCATACCACTCTACTAGATACCTTTACATAGGCAAGACTTGTAAGCACAATACTGGCAAGTTTGTGTGTGTGACTACCCTGTAGCCAGGCATACACATGTGTTATGTCTTTTAACATGCTGCACACCATGGTAGTCATCTGTGGTGAGTGGAGTCTATGAATTATTACATAGTTAGGAATAGAAAAGAAGTGACAGTCAAGAACGACTACTATTGGGTATGTTATTTTCCTGTGCCACTGTCAAGCAATGACACAGATGTGGTCCCTGGGGTGTATGTCCATACCCATCATCCCCCCCACCCAAACTCCACAATCCCCGGAGTATAGTTCCTTAGCCATCATTCCCCACCCCAAACTCCACATACACAACAGCCATCCCTTCTCTGCTGAACTGATTAAAATTTAAATGTTATAAAACAAGAGTTACCTCTGTTTTTTGTACATGTCAATTCCTTTGGAACTCTTCTGTGTCACAAAGGGTGTTCAGACATGTTTATATATGTGTCTATAGCTGTGTCTGTGTATATGCATATATATATATATATATATATATATATATATATATATATATATATACGTGTGTGTGTGTGTGTGTGTGTGTGTGTGTGTGTGTGTGTGTGTGTATACACATCCCGTAAGTGCATATATGCATTTAGTTTTTAGTTATAACAGTTGTACATATGTAGACTTGTCTATGTTGTTTGACAGAGTACAGTACATTCAATGGTACTGTACATATGTACACAAAGTGACTGTCCCATTTGTTTTTAGTACTGTGGAATACCAAATGTGTATTATAAAAACCATAAAACGTATACAACCCATATGGCTTAGTGGTAAGTCCAAAGGTGTGCATGGTCCAGGGTTCAAGACCTGCAAGGGTTATTGATAATGTCATTTAGGGCTGAATAAGACATTTTTAAGCAGGTGTAAATGTGTTTTCGTGACAGTAAGCAGTGGGTACACACAGGTAAAAGACATGTACAACTCACAGTACACTTGAAATGCCCTTCTTTGGCAATCCTGCTGATGTCACCCACCTAGACATACATCTCTAGGACTACTGTAACCCAGTAATCTCTGTAGCATGTCCTGTAACTGTATAATGTTGTAGAGTGATAAACTAGTTTGGTAGGTGTGCTAATCCCTGACTTGCCAATTGTGTGTGTGTCTGTCTGCCTGAGAAGGGAACAATACTTTTTAGAGTATGCACACTCCTTAAATTCACATACTCAACTTTGGCAAGGGTGCTGATGTCACCCACCTAGAAATACACCTCTGGGAGTGCTCTAACCCAGTAATTTCTGTAGTGTGTCCTGTTACTGCATAATGCTGTAGTGTGATAAATTAGTTTGGTAGATGTTTTAATCCCAGACTTGCCAACTGTGTGTGTGTGTGTGTCTGTCTGCCTGAGAAGGGAACAATGCTTTTTAGAGTATGCACAATCCTTACAATTCACATACTCAACTTTGGCAAGAGTGCTGATGTCACCCACCTAAATATACACCTCTGGGACTGCTGTATCCCAGTAATCTCTGTAGTGCGTCGGGTAACTGCGTACTGCTGGAGTGTGATTTAGAACTGTGGTAGGGTTCCATCCACAACCATGGCAGTTATGTATGTGTTCTGTGTGTTTCAATGTCTGTGTAGGATGCAATGCATTATAGCCTACTCACTCACAGAACATTTACAATGCCCTATGTTGGTGACCCTGCTGATGTCAGTCCTTGTCAAATACACCTCTGGAGAATGAGTTCCTTAATAATCCTCATGGCATGTCCTATAACATCTCCATGCAGTAGTGTGATATAGATCTTGGTCATGGGTTCTATACCCACACATGTCAGTTGTGTGTGTCTCACTGTCTGTCTTGTGAGTAATGCATTTTGGGCTACTCACTTGCAGGAAATCCAAATTGCCCTACTTTGGTAACCCTGCTGATGTCATTCCTTGTGAAATACACCTTTGGGAATGGGGTAGCCCAGTAATCTCCGTAGCACGTGCTATAACTGCATAATGCTGTAGTGTGATAAACTAGTTAGGTAGAGGTTCTATTCTAAGACGTGGCAGGTGTGTGTGTGCTTGACAATCAGAGACTGTGTAGAGGTGGCTGTGAGTGTCTAACCACTGGAAATGCTGAGGAGCATTTTGTGTAGTTTTCCTATATGGTGGCCATATTATATGTCACAATGTCTACCTTATGAGGATTACAGATTTCAGTCAGCCAAGAGACTGTGCTGGCAAGCCATACCCCTACATCTAGCAAAAGGCCTGGTGAACAAAGTAAGCAACCCTACTATTACCCAGAATACGGTCTGAACCCATGTGTCATACACAAACACACTTGCCTAGAAAATCCCGCTATGTTGCTAGTACCCTGCACATTGTTGACAGACAGTAGGGATGGTGTGAATGCAGTGGGCTGCAGAGGGCATGGCACCCTGTCCACCAGTACAATAGGCACATAATTGCGGACAATGCGCCTTCGCTATGTTCCCCACTGGACACCCACAACATATGTGGTGCCATCAAATGTGATCCACAAAGGACATACAATGCCTTACACACATGCCCTGTATAGACAGATGCCACAGACACCAGAGAATACCTGTATCATGCTATCAATGCAGGTGCAGGGTCAACCTGCTGTCTATTAGTAGGTCCTGCCACACCAGGCCAGTATTGGCACATCTGATGGTAACATTCTATGTACACAGCATGTGCCAGGCAAACCAGGTACACTTAAACATGTCACTATACATTAATGTGGGATGTGCACATCCCAGGCAATGTCCATGTCAAGGACTATCAAACAAAGACATGTCATGCATTGCAAAGCAATGGCCACACACAATGGTAACCAGGATGACAGGACAGTTAATACAATACCCATCTGTGTGGGACATTGCAGACACTACACCCCTGAACCACATTGCAGACTATTGTCAGGTGGCCTGATGCCAAGGATTACCCCTCATCCAGCCTTGTACAGCCATCTTGCCCAGCCAACCACTACGCACCCATGAAGCAATGCACACATGCATGTCAGTACTGGTACCTTGTGTCTGCATGTGGGGTATGATGTTCCCAACCACAGTCACACCCAGTATAACTCCCATTGGCATACTGACTGATGTCAGACACGTTCACATGCCTTAGCCCATAGAACCTCAGGATAACCCCTGAGGTGCATGTAATATCTGTGCATTACTGTAATGTGGCAAACTAAGTCGTTAGGAAGTGTATTTGTGTGCTTGCCAAAGTGTGCCAATGTGTCTGAGTCCCTTAGAGAGTGTGGTTGTGTTGACAATGACGTCTGTTCATGTGGACAGCCATGTGTGCTACACCTGTTGTATGTCTACTATATCTCTGTCGCACATGTCGCTCACCAGCACACAAATATGTTCTTACAGCACACCAACGTGTCAGCTATATGGCACATGGAGTAAATACATGCACTTGTAATAGTAATGGCTAGTCAGTCAGGGGTTTGAATCCCTGTACCAGTAGGTGTGTGACAGTCTATGCTTACATTTTTGTCTTCCAGCCCTTCTCTGATGTACTTTGCCTCTGTCTGTCCCTCACACACACTCTCTGGTGGATGTGGAGATGTACACCTGCTCAGCAGCAGCTTGTGTTTTGTAAGTGATGGTCACGATCAGGTGATGGACTCTGCAACTATTACAGTCCTCCTCTAACTGATTGCATGAGGCACAGCTGTGGTGACATTCCCATAGCCAATTGCATGGAAACACAGTACAATATCTTGGAACATCATATTGGTGTTTGCCCATGACAGTTGCTGTGAGTGGAACCTGGATCTGGTGTTTGGTAAACAGCATCACAGATGAAATCTGGATATTCCTCAAACTACATACACAGTGGAAAATAGCCTAAAGACAGGAGGGTGATGTGCCAGTTATGACTACAGCATGTAAGTGTAGCTATGCTTCATTCAGACTACTGCCAATTTAACAAGTTGTGTGTAGTAATGGCTAGTCTGCATGTTTTAATAACTGACAAGACAGTTCTCTGTTTGTGAGGAATCCCCCATCTGTAGGGTCATCTGTGGACTGGTCAGTGTGTGGTACCATTTGTTTCTTGTGTTACTCACAGAACTCACATCTGTGAACTGTAGAAGCCTAGCGTGAGGATTGCAGTCAGTACACAGTGACAGTGATGAGAGTTACTGCCATTGCATCCCTGATTGGACATATGTCACATGAAACAGTGGTATGACAGTTACTGTCTGAGGTTATCACAGTGACATTCCAATAGTGGGCCACTGTTCATAGCTGCAGTCACAAGTCATCTACACTTTGGACAGATGTCATGCAGTATATATGCATGTGTTGTGCTCCCTCTGCGAATGTATGACATCTGTTGTCTTGGGTTGATGGAAATATCTATCCATGCTGTTATAAGTAATCCTGAATGCTGTTGACTATTACTAAGCCTTAACTGTGTTAAAACTACAACACCATAGGCTGTATGGGATTGGAGGTCCCGGTGTAACCACGTGTCCCACTTCAGCTGGCCATGGCACCGGACACCAGCACGTCTGGAGCCCAGCCTTGGACCTCCACCTCTGTTGGCTATGCACCACCTTCTGTTGGAACCACCACTGAGGATGGGGCCTGCCCACCCTGGGAGCAGGTCCAGACAGGAACTTGTCAGCCATCGTACAGTCCAGGCTGTGGTGCGTAGGGGGCTCAATAAGGGGTTTTGAGGCCAGCTACATCAGCTCGAGGGCAAAGTGTCACATTTAGAGGGTGAGCCTGCCCCTCCTAGACAGCCCCTAGCACAGCCACCTTTGCGGCTGTGAAGGTGCAGTGGTGGCTGCCCACGGGTGGGCACCTCTGTCCCACTGTTTCCATTTGGAGGCTCATGGGCTTGTGACTGCCAAACACCCCTCCCCGTCCAAGGTGTATCCCCCCACATGTGTCAGATACTGCCTCTGTATGCTGTCTTGTCTGTCATCCTACCCAACCTATCCTCCACGAGCATACCTACTCTCCTTCCCCAACATCCCACTCTTACCTTACGAAAATGGAAACAAAAGGCCAATCTGTTACCAGATAAACTTTTGCCCTATACATAGCTGTCCATTTCACACATGTGTCCACTGGACACATGTAACTTTTTTAACTTGCATCACAACATACTACTGTTGTCCTCACTCCTCTTTCAGGCACACGATCCTGGTATGCACATGACTCCTAAAGGTTCCAGGTACACGTGATGCAGATGACCCCATTGTACAGACGACACTACTGGTCCCTCTATGGTTACCTCATTTAACTTTTTAATGATGATGATGTTGCACACAGCACCTTGCAAGAGTACTGTTCTCACATAATGATTGGACAGTAACTGTTTTGTTAATGTAAATGAAATGCTCAAAGTAATGTATTTGGGCAATGTACAAATGTTTGCATGTTTTAATACCACATGTCTGTCTGAGGGAGTCTTGATATTACATATGACAACACCACTACATAATAAAGGGGTTGCTAGTGTTTCTCTTTTCATTAAATTTTACTACTTTGTTGTCACATGATATGTTCTTGATATATCTATATCTATGTATGTATATGAATCTGGACATAAACACACACACACATACATCTACATAATGGAATACATTTCCTATACTGTTGAATGACTGTGCTGGATGCTATGTTTGTGATAACATCCAGTGTCTATATATCTGCCATGGCTTAGTGGTAAATCACATTGGCTGTGGTGTGCAGGGTCCTGGTTTCGAGCCTTGCAGAGGCCATTTATTTTGTTGCTGGGCAGAACAAGGGCTGTTGGATATGGAGTGATTAAGGCACTTTTAAGCAGTTGTGAGCGGGTGTGCATGGGTTTGCTCAATGGTAAGCAGTGGTTACTTTTGGTTACAGTTCCTTACACTCAGTTACCTTCTTGATTGCTTAACCTGTGTAGGCAGTGTTTACCCCCATGCAAACAGGCTGACACCCACTCACTGCTGCTTAAAAGTGCTTACTCCCGCTTACCCCTGTGCTAATTTCTTTAAAAGAAAAGAAAAAAGGGGTGATAGGAAAGTGGTGAAAAGGGGCACAAGGAGGAAAAGACAGTAAGCAATGTAGCTAAGGATGTGCAAGAAAGGTGTAGGGAAGGTCCATAGTTGTCCATTTCTTCTACAGCAACGGCTGTGCATATGCAATAAATTTGGCGGTAAATGTGTACACTCACAACCCTGAGAGAGGGGTGAGGACAACAAGAGTATGCTGTGATGCCAATTAGAAAAATTTACACGTGTCCAGTGGACACGTGTGCAAAATGGACAGCTATGTATGGGGTGTGCTTTTTTTGCGGGAACAGATTGCCCTTTTTTTCTTTTACTTTTAGGTGAGAGTGGGATGTTGGGAAAAGAGAGTAGGTATGATCAGGGAGGATAAGTTGGGTAGGATGACAGACAAGACAAACAAGATGCATACAGGGGTGGTATATGACACATGTGGGGGGAAACACCTTGGACAGGGAGGGGTGTTAGGAAGTCGCAAGCCCATGAGCCCACAAATGGATACAGTGGGACTGAGGTCCCCACCCATGGGCAGTCATCAATGCACCTTCACAACCCAGAAGGATGCTGTGCTGGGGGCTGTATAGGAGGGGCAGGCTCACCCTTTAGTTGCGCCACTCGGCCCTCAAGCTGGCATAGGCGGTCTCAAATCTCCCAGTCGAGCTCCCTATGTACCACGGCCTGGACCATACCACAGGTGACAGGTTCTTGTCCGCTCCCACTCCCGGGAGGGGGGCAAGCCCCATCCCCTGTGGCGGTTCCACCCAAAGGTGCTGCAGGACCAACAGACGAGGAGGTTCCAGGCTAGGCCCCAGATGTGCTGGTGCCCGGTGCCATGGCCAGCTGAGGTAGGACAGGTGGGTCCACTGGGACCGGCCTTCCCAAATGAACTATGTTGTAGCATGTTCAAGGCAGATATGGGTTAGTAATAGTCAACAGCATTCACGATTAGTTATAACAGCATGCATAGGTATTCCCATTACCCAGGGGACCAGATATAAATTAGTTGCAGAGCAGGCAGAACACATGCATATATGGGTAAACAGTGGCCATTACAACAACATGCAGGTTTCATTGATGGCAACAGGACACCAATATGGGAGTATTTTAACATGGCACATGTATAGAAACAGATGTGAATATTTCTAAACCAATAGGACATATGTCCCAACAAAGGTTAGGAGTGTAGACATACCAAATGAGTTGTGTAAATTGGTTATTTTTGCACATATGGTAGGGGTGAGAGAGAGAGAGTTCAATTAACAACTAATAAATCCCTGTAGTTTTCACAACATTCATAGTCACTGCAGTGGTCTGTCCCTTACATGTATAATTACACTACCCAATAGTGTTATATTGTACAATGGTATGTTTGTAGATTAGTATGTATGGGACATGTGTCTTACGTACAGGCTTGACAAGATGCAGGTGTAATGCAACATGTTTTGAGACTGCTGATGGCTGTCATACACTTTGGGTGAGATGCTGGGATGACAGGTGTTTGCATGTACATTCTCTGACTATGTACAAGTCTGACTATCAGTTATATGTCATTTACAGCTGCCTACATTTCTTGGATCATCACACTAATTTGTCAGGGGATCAGGGCAAAAGGTAGGTGATGTGGGCCATTTATCAGGACATACTGGGCAGACTGGAACAGTTGACTGGGCAGATTGGAACAGTTGAGGGGTATGAATATGCATACCACTATTTGAGCATTCTAGCATAATCTCTACAGTTGTTAAGTGTATATATATACATACAGCTTTCTCTCTGAACATTCTAACAAACTGTGTGCAGTTGTGTGGAATGATTATGCATACAACTCACTGGTGCTCCTAGGATCCAAAGCCCTGCTGTGTGTGAGACAAAAGCATTACAGTTAAGATCACTGTACACTATGCTATCAGGCAATTGTTGTGAGGCTTTGCAATGTATTTAGTCTAATATGACTGACCTGTTTGCACTTCCAGCATTGTTATACAGCACTTCATACACCACATTTTATCTGCATACCACAGTGTGGGTAACACTGCTTACTACAACAGTACTATTTAATAACTGCAACAGTACAGCAATGTATGACTGCAGAGTAAACAGAAGCAATGCAGTGGTTACACCTTTATTTACAGCATATTACATAAATCTGTATACTGGTACAACACTTTCCGAGGCTCTTACATTTATTTGTTATGACAGTACATGCAAGCTATTTACTAACCTGTCTCGTGACACATCCTTTGCATCCTAGCATCATAGGCTTGCTGGTTTGCAGCACGCTCATCTGCAGTTGTTAGAGAAGCACAGTGATATTTAGCCATACCTATCCATAGTATACACAAGCTAGTCAATTATTAACTACGCAGTGGAAGGAGTACTTACTCAGTTCTGGGGCATTCTGCATCTGCCTTGCTTCCTGGATCCACTGTTCCAGGACATCCCCCCTCCACTGCTTCAGGTCTGCATGGTGGTGCCTGACCTGCTCACCAGTCCGGAGGATACCTGTGGCACTAGTGAGGTCACGGGCGAGACTGTCCCAGGCATCCGTTTTGTACTGCGAGCCCTAGTACTGGCCCTGCAGTAGTCTCCTGTCATGGTGCTTTACCAGGAGCCATACCATGAATTTGGACTCCTGGATGCCCCAGCGCTGCACTCTAAAATGAGTGCCTTCTCCCACTCCAGCCATTCTGCTTACAGGGGGATGCTACAACCAGTTATGAGCTGTATTCCCACCTCTTCGGTTTAAGTAGTGCCAGATTCCTGCACTTTTCTGTAATTGGCCAGTTTTGAAAAGGCTAAACTATGTCTTATTCATTACAGGTTATATATGTGTCTGGTATCCATCATTCATGTATACATACACTGTATGGGGTCCTGGGGACTTCATAACTTTATTACAGTGACACCTCAACTCTATGTTTACTGCATATTTATGGTCTGTGGCAGGTTTTAGAACATTACACTGTACATAGACTCAGTTCACATGTTTGATTTGATTTCCCTGTGGTGAGGATTAGTTTGCTGATACCGCCTTTATATGTATTGCTATCATGGCGTAGTGGTTAACTATTGTGACTGTGATGTACAGAGTCCTGAGTTCTAGCCTTGCAGAGGCTGTTTATTTTGTTGCTGGCCAGAACAAAAGCTGTTGGGTACAGAGTGATTAAGGCATTTTAAAGCAGTTGTAAGCGAGTGTGCATGGGTTTGTGTGGAGCTAAGCAATGCTGCCTTCCGGTTACAGTTTCTTACACTCAGTTAGCCTCTGCGTTCCTTCACCAGTATGATACTCACATACCGGCAGGCAAACAGGCTTACATCCGCTTGCTCCCACACTTGCAAATGCACTGCATTTGGTGTTTGCATCTGACACTCACACCCCTGGGTGGGGGTGAGGACTACAATAATACCTTGTGATGCCTATTACATCGGCTTACATGCCTACAGTGGGGGGTTGTGACCATGTGTTCATAGGTGTTGTGTAGTGGGTTATGCAACAGCACATATGGTCATACCGTACTTAGCCATTTAAACTGGACTGTGCTGCGGTGGGACCCATATCGGGAATGGCTTCCCATTAGGGGTAAGCATGCCGGATGACTGTACAGACTCCGTGGCCTGTCCAGAGTTTGCTTCATACTATTGGTGTGTTCCTCTTACAATCTGCACCTGTCTGGCAAATACCTGGGAACTGACACCATTAAATACAGACAAGTAATTGGGTATATGACCCCACATCCTTCAGCCGAGTCATGCAAATGCATTCCTATTATTCTATCAGCTTTCTAAGGTTGTAAGTGGAATATGTGCTTTCTGTCCCTGTTTGTTCCTCCAACAGTTTATGTTCTGTCCAGTGGTTTTGCTCTTAGGGGTTGAGAGGTATGGGCATAAGCTCTGTCCATTTCGGAATATTACTTACATCCTCAGGGTGGTCCTAATACAACTGCACCAGCCAACACCTGCATGCCTAGACCCATAATTGCATACCCATAGTTCCCCCACCTGCCCCTCCTCTACAGCACTCATCCTTACTGTGGGTGCGGGTGGGGTCTAACCACACCACTATACACTGCCCACTCTCCACGTGTCAGGAGCCATGTCGTACGTTGTGTCAACCTATGGGTTGTCAGGCTTGCACAACCTACTGGTCCATGTACGTCTACAGCCTGGTTTGATGAATCATTACAGGGACTGACTCCGATGATCAGTAATTTTTGGGTGTCCCACAAGGGACATTGATGTCTTTGTTTCAAGATTAGACCTGGCAGGCCTCTCCCACTGGTAGTATCCTGCCTGTGGTCTGGGAAGCAGTGGTGTGTTTACTTGTATCGTGTGTTTGTATGTTTCACCTGTCTAGGTGGGGATGGTTGATGCTACGTGTTACACATTTGTTGATTGGACCCCTCACCCCCATTTGCATGGCCTGTGAACATAATTCATAACTGCTGTATCATATCCTGGCTATTTATATGTGTATATTTGCACACACAAGCACACACACACATACATACATACATATATATATATATATATATATATATATATATATATATATATATGTGTATATATATCTACATTACTATATACAGATATATCTGTATATGAATGCATACATGTATGTATTTATATATTGCTGTCTATGTATATCTAACAACATATGGGTGTATGGGTGTCTGCATATGTATATATCTATATGTGGGTATGTATATTTATTCTGTCTCTGTATGTATACATTTGTACTATGGAGAGGGAGAGGTACATCTCCATGTAGCTATGGGTAGATATGCACACACATTCCTTTACATATATACATCTACATCTAGTTATTCTGTTCAATGCCATGTAGATTAGACTTTGCTGCAGTGGGACTCGTAGCAGGTGTGGCTGCTCATTGGGTGATGCCTCTGCCCAATGAACACTTTTGCTCACATCCCTGAGGCTGTCCTTATAGACCCACATCAGCCAACACCTGCACACCTAGACCCATAACTAGCTACCCATAGTTCCCTCACCCACACCTCCTCTACTGCATCCATCCTTACTCTGGGTGCAGGTCGGGTCTGAACATACCACTACACGCTGCCCACTCTACACTTTACTGACCCATGTCGTACATTGTTTCAACCCATGGGTCATCAGGGTTTCCCACCCTTGTATTCCGGGTATGTACACACCCCAGCCAAAATGGTCATTGTATCAGCTTCTTTTGGTTATATGTCAATTTTTGGGGCATCCACAAGGGACGCTCCTGTCTGTTCCAAGATTAAATTTCACGGATGCACTTCCCCCCCTGGTTGTATCCTGCCTGTGGTCTGGGGAGCAGTGGACTATTTACATTGTTTGTTGGTTTGTGTGTATGTTTCCTCTGTCTGGCTCAGGGGGGGGGGGTCATGCTACGTGTTACATGTTTCTTGCTTGGGCCCCTCACTTCCATTGGTATAGCCTGTGAACATATGTCATTCTTGTGTGCTGTTTCCTATCATAGCTGTATATCTGTGTATATATACGCACACACACACACACACACACACACACACACACACATATATATATATATATATATATATATATATATATATATATATATGCAACTATAAATATATATATATATATATATATATATATATATATATATATATATATATATTTTTTTTTTATATGTCTGTAAGGCAATGCATACCCCCGCACAAACACACTTAAACATGCTTACTGGTGCTTATATATGCTTACTACTGCTTATTTATGCTTAAACCTGCTTACTAGTGCCTTATTCATTATGACACTGGCACTTCGCTCCAGTTCACTTTTAATTGTTATTATGCAGGTTATACAGCAGACAGATGTCAAAATATGTTCATATACAGATTACCAATGGAAAATGGTATGTGCTGCAGTGGGACTTGGAACGGGAATGTCTGTTCATTAGGTGGATGCTCTAACCACTACACTATTGCTGTGCTGCTTCATTTGCATATATACCCATATACCCATGGATCCTAGTTCCCCAAACACCCACCACAACACTTCACTGACACAGCAGTCATCCATTCTCCAGGTGGATACACGGTGTATCCACACCACTACACATTTGCCACTCCCTACTCCTGCAGACCCATCCCATGGGTTGACTCACTCCATGTATCCTCAGACATCCCAAAAGTTTAGTTCACACACATTGGAGAAATGAGTGACCAATAGGACACTATTCAAAATTTCTGGGTTGCCCCACCTGGGACACACATGTCTTTATTTCAAGATTAGACTCTATACTTTATTGCATCATTACTCCCATTAACATGACACTACAATAAATTAATAACTATGGCTATGTGGTAACGCGCACCTTACACATGAGAGCTAATAATGTACGAGTTCAGCAAAATCATATTACAAATAGGACTGGTTTAGTGATTGGCGTTGCCATAGCAGGCAGATCACAGGTATGATTCCATGTGTGAGAAAGTCCTCTCATTTGATTTTTTGGGAATAGCACTGACTTCGGACAATGTACACACTTCTGCATTTTTGCAGATTCGTCCCTTCCCTCTTATGCACAACCTATTATTCTATCTACTGTCGAGGTTTGTAGGGGCACTTTCATGTTATTTATGTCTGCAAAAGGAATGACTGTGTTACAGGCAATGTACTTCTACATACAGATGTATGCATGTGTGTATGCATATATACTTATAACAAACTCACTGACCTCCATGAGGCAGTCCAATTAGAACCAGGCCATCCAACCCTGACATGCCTGGATCCATAATTTCATACCCATGGTTCCTCCACCCCACCCGAGTTCGACATACACACAAACCATCCATTCTCCAGTTGCTATCACAGCCATGACACACTGCCACACATTGCCCTCTCCCCAGCATTAGGGACCCTACACGTATGTTGTCCCAACTCATGAATCATCAGGCTCTCCCACCATTTAGTCCTTGAACATACCTGCCCTTGCTTGTGTAATGGTTGGAGGTCCAACCATCCTAACAATTTTTGGGTAATCCCACCAGGGACCACCCTGTAATTGTTTGCAAAGTAGACTTAGCAGATCAACAGTGTTACTCCCATTGGTAGTATCCTGCCTGTGGTGTGAGTAGCAGTGCTTTGCTCACCCTTGCCCAGCTTGATATGATATACGCTGACAGCACTAAATAATGCTGAAGTTGCTGCTGATTCTCTTCTCATTCTTTTTGTATGCTTTATTGTCACAATGTTCATTCTTCATAGAGATACATATACACATATATATATATATATATATATATATATATATATATATATATATGTATATATATGGATCTAGGACGTTTGCTTGAATGAGCAAACGTCCAAATCCATAATAACCGAACACACTTTAATGAAAGCACTTTTACTGAAAAAGCACTTTCGTTAAAGCGTGTTACAAAAAAAAAAATAAAACACTACATTTACATTTTAGCTGTGTCACCCCCCCCACTTTAATATTCTCTCTCTGAGACCACACTACAGTGGGGAAAAGGGAATTTTCCCTTACCTGCAGCATAGTACAGCCTCGGCACAGGCATACCTACACGAAAGTGCTTCTTCAGTGAAAAGCACTTTCGCATATGTATGCCCGGCCGTTTGGGTTTCGGTCGTTTGCTCATTCGAGCAAACATCTGGAACCCAACTATATAAATATGTATATATATATATATATATATATATATATATATATGGGTTCACTTCAGTTCACTGAACTTTCAATTCACTGACTTTCATTTCACTGACACCATTTCACTGAAATTCATTTCACTGAAACTTCATTTCACTGAAAGTTCATTTCACTGACAACTATTATTAGCAATAAAATGGAATATTCCCCCTTCCCCACTGTAGTGCGACCCTGGAGTTAGAATATATAGTTAGAGGGGTGTGGGGGGCGCAGCCCCCCACTTACTTTTCTTTTACTAAGCAATATTATATCAAAACGTAAGAATATCATATGAAATGGTGGGGCTGCCACACCTCCCGATGTGGGGCTCTGCCCCCAACACCCCCTTAACTATATATTCTAACTCCAGGGTCGCACTACAGTGGGGAAGGGGGCATATTCCATTTACTTTGTAATAATAGTTGTCAGTGAAATGAACTTTCAGTGAAATGAAAGTCAGTGAATTGAAAGTTCAGTGAATTGAAGTGAACCCATATATATATCTATACATATATATATATATATATATATATATATATATATATATATATATATATATATATATATTTATATATATATATATATATATATATATAGATATATATATATAGTTTTATATATCTATATATATAGTTTTATATATCTATATATATATATCTATATATATATATATATATATATATATAGATATATATATATATATATATATATTGTATATCTGTACATATACATGCACATACAACTACATAATTATATACATTTCCTATGCTGGGCACTGCTTACACCCGCACAAACGCACTCAGACTTGCTTACTGGTACTTATATATGTTTACTACTGCTTATTTGTGCTTACACCTACTTACTAGTCCCTTATTCATTATGACACTACCACTTTGATTGAATGACATTTGTTAAATATTTCATGCGGTACTCCAGTTCACATTTACATGTTATTATGTAGGTTATACAGCAAAGTGATGTATAAATATGTTCATATACACATTCCACATGGAAAATTGTATGTACATGAATGCCTGTTCATTAGGCGGATGCTCTAACCACTACACTATTGATGTTAACGTTGATTCCGCATGTTCTTTTTCTATTTGGATGATTTTGATGTGTAAGCTACGCTAAGCAGGGGGTGGCGGTGCGCAAACACGTTGAGCTTCGCTTAAACTTTCAATGATGAAGCAATACAAATGTAAAATAGGGACATGGGGGAATCTAATTGTGATAGTTCTAGGGATGGGGCTCAACATTCCACTACGTGCTTGTGTGTTTACTACTTTGATTTTATTTCAGTGTTCGTGAACACTCTTGTATACTTAGCATACATTTCAGTATCCACGGACACTGACTTAATTGCTTACTATTGGAGGTGGGCTCTAATAGTAAGCATAGCAGGTTGTGCAACTGTGGGGACATGTTTACGCCTCTGTAGAGCACTTAAACACGCCCCCTGCACTCGCACAGGTTTCCTGTGCATGTCGAGGGTGAGGCAGTGTGACCTCATAAATATTCATATGGCGCTGCTGCACCATCTGTAAGGAGGATGCTTGGCGCAAGGCCAAAACCGTCCTTGCCCTGAGCTTCATCTTGTGTATGATACAGTTCTGTAACAAGTACACTGTGTTAGTGTGGTTAGAAAGACACAGAAAGGGAATAGGAATGCTGGGGGAATAGTCAAATGTCTTGGTAACTCTGATTGAAGCAAGGAAATCCAACTAACCCTGGGATTCATTAAACCCCTACCACATTGTGTTAAGGGCTACTGTGAAAAGAGCCAGTTAACAAAATGTGGTATTTTGTGATTCACCCACATGCTAGCTGCAATAAGGAAATGCCTTATTATCAGCTAATTTGCATCTCTATAAATTGCGGTTAACTACCACAAAGTGCAGATCAACACTTGCTGCACTTGTTAATCGCAGAGGCCTCATTGTGTAGACTTCCCCCCTCAGTCATCCTCCCACACACACATACACACATACACACTTATTTACACAGCACAGTCCTCATACCAGTTTCTGAGAGTCTGAACATCCCTGATGTCTTCTTTTCTAGCCCCAGCTTGTCACAGAGGTAGCAGTTCCACATTTGATATAAACTCCTTGGATCCCTGGTGTCTAGTGGTTTCCCCTCCTCTGCAATCCCCATACAGAGTGCCATTAAGGCATGAGTGTAATTCACTTGGTGTCCAGTGTTCCCCCCACCTTTGTACTATTGTAAGTTCTGTTACTGAACAAGTCTTTAGAATAATCCCTGGTGTCTAGTGTTCCCTCCACCCCTGATTGTGTACTGCTTTAAGTGCTGTTATTGCACAAGCCTTTAGAATAATCCCTGGTGTCTAGTGGTCCCTCCACCCCTGATCACTGTAGTTTTGTAAGTGTTGTTATGACACAAGTTTTCAGAGCTGTCCCTGTGTCTAATGTTCCCCCTCCTGGATCCCCATATTTTTTTAAACACTTATGCCACAAGTCTTTAGAGCAATCTCTGTGTCTAATGTTCCCCCACCTTGACCTCCATATTGTTTTAAATGCTGTTATGGCACATGTCTTTAGAGTTATCCCTGGGTTTATTGCTCCCCCACATCAATCCCCATATTGTTTTAATTAATAATTTAATAGCCACCCCTACCCAACTCCCCTCAACAGACACATATCATTTACAAAAGCATTCAGTCATACACTCAACCATTCATCCACACATACACTCACACAGCTGCTGTTACCCATCTACCCCCTACTGCTACATTCCAGGTAGACACACACACAGACGCGCACACACACACACACACACACACACACACACACACACACACACACACACACACACACACACACACACACACACACACACACACACACACACACACACACACACACACACACGCACACACACACACACACACACACACACACACACACACACACACACACACACACACACACACACACACACACACACACACACACACACACGTAGACCCTTGCATACATGCAGACTTACACTCGCAACACTACTTTACCACTGAACTCCCCAGTACTTAACTCTACCTCGCTGGCTGAACACAACCTTTTGGCTGTGTTCACAATTGTGGTGTGTTAGGAACAGCTGTGCTAATCTACAAGGCTCACTCAGTGCATCAATGCCTTCCTGGTTAGCATATACCTCTGCCCAGACTGCCTTATTAGCAGACAGTACAACCACGGAGACTGCCCAATGCAGTACTGAACATCTTCATGGAAAAGCAGTACGTTAGGGCTGTACACATAATTTACACCCCACAATGACCTTTATGAATTACCCCCTAAAATCTAACTAAATGTACCCCAGAAATAAAATAGAACCTAACAGCTCCACAGAGTTTCTTTGAATAAGTGTTATTTTTGTGAAATAAAATCTCTGAATACTTTCAATGCTAATAGGCTTTATACTTTTCTCAAAACTGTGCAACCACAGAGCAAGTTTAAGGGTATGGAGAGGGTGTATGTATGTGGAGGGTCTCCCCACATGGAAGGTGTTGGGGACTTGTCCACTGGAAAAAAATACTTTAAAACTCCCTTTAAGTGTTTTTCACTGATTTTATTTAGCATAAATAGCACTGGCTACAAATTGGTATGAATCAAAATTAAAATTCTAGAAAGTCTATGTGACAGTGCGGACATTGTCAGTGATAATCATGTGAAGAGATATAGCAGAAATTACACCAGAAAATGGAAATATGGGCAGTCAATGTCTGACATCAGGAAAAAAGACTTGGTTGTTTTGAGTGTAGAGATGGATCTGGCTGCAACATGCAGGCAAACTTAATGCATCTAAATTCTACTTTCAGGATTTTAAGTGATCATATGTAGCAAAAAACAAGGCCATAGTATTCATTTAGGCATGAAACATATGAAACCATATTTACAACCCTGCATAAAATTCTAATAACGTGTTCTGCATAAAAACAAACAGAACAGAAGTTGCATATGGGGAAAATACCAACACAATGCAGATATAAAGAAGTAAAAAAGCTTAGTTAATTCCTGTACTCTAAAGAAAAGTGCCTGTCCGTGTGTGTGTGTGTGTGTGTGTGTGTGTGTGTGTGTGTGTGTGTGTGTGTGTGTGTGTGTGTGCACATTTGCGTATAACTGTCTATTTGCACATGTGAATGCAATATAAACTTTCAAGTTTATCAAGGGAGCTAGCAAACAACAGCAGGCAATGTACTTCAGGAGAAAAGATGTAGAAAAAGAAATGCAACATAATCTAAAGGTGGGAGGAAGGTCAGTGATAACAATAATAATAATCTCGGGAAGCATCTGTTTACAGATTCAATTTTGGAAGCTTGAAACAGCTTTCCTGAGGAAGCTGTGAAACCATAGGCAGTGCAGGTGTTCAGAAATGCTTGGGACAAATAGGAGAATACTAGGGTAAAACAAGAACAGCTGCAAAACTGGTTAGCAAGGGACATAATTTTATCCATTAATGATGAAATTAGCAGAAAAGGTGCTTATCTGCTGACATATTAAATTTCAACCTTGCACTATGAAACCAACAAAGATTTTTACAACATTATTTGAAAACATTTCTTCATATGTAGGATGCATTTGTGCTTTCTTTAACAACAGCTGCAGTTTAATTACATGCTTTCACTTAGTCTCCCTGTTAATTACTGGAAAGAATAATTAACTGAAATCAAGTAAAATTTGTGAATGTTCCAAAAAATGAATGTGGTGTGTGCCTATCCAAAAATGAATCAGAAAAAAGTCATGGGCTCAATAAATGCCCATGTCATCTTTCTGGAATGTGCAAGACTACAAGTCTCAGTTTCCTATCTTGAGGCAATGTTACAACTGCCTCATGTACACAGACAACCCTCTCCTCCTCCCAACAAATTCCAACACGTGAGAGATGCAACCATATATCCAAACTGGAGGCTAAGCTCTCTCAACTCAGTACTAGCATAACCAGTAAGGAGGAGAAGGAAACCACACTCACTACAATTCCAGTCTCACATAGACCTACCACGACAGCAAACCAAAAACATAATCACACAAAAACATACTCGGAGGCTCTAAATAAATATCTGCCTAAGCAGCAGAGACCTCCAAAGCAGACACCCAAGCAACCGCTACCCCAAAACAAAACACGTGCAACACATATCTCACAAAGCCAGTGTGCCAAACAGTCACAGCCCTTAAGACTAAACAACACACCTGATACACTTGTAATAGGTGACTCTATTGTCAGGCACACTGACGTCCCGCTCACCAGGCTGAACAAGGAGAGGGTCACGGTGAGCAGCATGTCGGGCGCTAGGATCCGCCACATAACACAAGCACTCAGGTCACTCCAAGGCAAGTACAAATATGACTCAGTCATTGTCCATGGTGGTGTGAATGACCTGAGACATACCTCCCTGGACTACATGAAAAGAGACACAAAGGAGCTCTCTGAGCATGTAGCCCAGGCCGGTATGACCCTGACCTTGAGTAGCATCTTACCCTCACCAAGAATGATGCCAAAATATGAAGACAAGATGATCAATTTCAACAATTGGCTTAAGTACTGGTCATTCAAAGGGGATCCAATGCCTGTCAGCTTGGGATGATATGCTCGACAAGCCACGATGCTTCGCTAGGGACGGCTTGCACCTGTCACCCCTGGGCTTTTGGATATTGGCAAAGGCTCTTGCTACCCCCATAGTGCCTTTTTTAGGCAAGGCTCAAAAGACAAACCCACCTCCATAGGTATCACAAGGGATAAGAAACTAAGAGTAATGCTACTCAACGCCAGAAGTCTAAACCTCAAGATGCACGCACTCGAAACTCTCCTTAGCATGGAGAACATCGATATCTGTGCAGTAACAGAAACCTGGTTCAGGGCTCCCGAGAGCACCCCAGCACTACCAGGTTATACCGCATACCATGCTTTTCGTCCCCAAAACTTGGACCGAACCACAAAAGGAGGGGAGTATCGATATTCATCAAAGATACCCACACCTCCAGGTTGGTGGCAAAGCACGAAGCATCAGAGACTATCCATGTGCAACTAACAGTGGGTAAAACTGCCTTCCAGTTTATAGCCTGCTACAGACCACCCTCCCAAACCCAGGAACCCCACTTGGCCTTCCTGAGAACACTGGAAAATATGAAGGTCTCTCCAAACACCATTATATTGGGCGACTTCAACTACCCAAACATAGACTGGGAGCATTACTCTAGCTCCAACACCCTAGCCCAAAGGTTCCTAGAATTTATAAACTCAAATGCTATGGAACAACTTGTTACCACTCCCACAAGAGGGGAAAACATAATGGACCTGATCATCACCAACATGGGGACTCTATGCTCCAGACCAGAAGTGTATCCCTCACTGGTAAGATCAGACCATAAACTAATCTCACTGGATATTCACATCCCGACCCCACCCCCTGCCCAGAAAACCACAGTGAAAAACTTCTCTAAAGCAAATTTCACACTCATCAAAACCGAGGTGGAATCCTTCAAAGCCCCCGTGCCTGTGGAAAATACGGCCCAGATTGCAGAATCCTTTATAAATGTATTCTATGAACACCTTCAGGAATGCATGGATCATGTGATCCCAAATAAAACCAAGACCCAATCCTCCAAAGGCAGACGTCCTGTCTGGTGGACCCCAGCCATAAACAAACTATACAATAGAAGGAGGAAGCTACTAAATGATAGAGCAAAATCCCAAAAAGGGAAGGCATCACTGATCAGTATTAGCAAAAAACTACGGGCACTCATAAAATTGTCTAAGGCCAGCTTCGAGAGAAAAATTGCACAGGACATTAAGGATAATCACAAGGCTTTCTTTAGTTATGCTAGGAACCTGGGTGGTAATTCCCAGATATGCTCAGAATTAGTCCAAAATGACAAAAAATACACTGAACCCACAGACATTGCCAACATCCTAGCTGACAGGTTCAGTGCAAACCCCCCACCAAAAGGGCAAATATCTATCCCAGCAGAGTGCTGCCCCCCTGACATCTCAGATGCTCAGGAAAGAGCCGCCCTCTCCAAAGCAAAAAACACAGCATCAATGGGACCAGACGGTGTCCCAGGCTGCGTCCTACATGAACTCCAAGAAGAGCTAAACCCAAACATAAAACTACTGTTCAATCTCAGCCTTACTACAGGATATGTGGCCAAAGAGTGGTGTACAGCAACAGTGGTCCCTCTCCATAAAGGTGGTGCCTCAACGGATCTTGGAAACTATCGCCCCATAAGTCTGACTAGCTTGGTCTGCAAAGCTATGGAAAGGATCATCATGGACCTCATAAATAAAGATATTGGGGACCTACAGACCCTGGATCCTACCCAGTTCGACTTTGTTAAGGGCAGATCCTGCCTCTTAAACCTGGTTGATTTCTTTGAAACAGTCACCAAGGCCATTGACGAGGGGAAGGTGGTTCACACAGCCTACCTGGACCTCACAAAAGCCTTCGATACAATACCCCACTCGGGCATTATAGATAAGCTCACCAGCTTAAATATAAACCCCTATGTCACTAGATGGATTGCAAACTGGCTCAAGGACAGAACCCACATGGTTAGAATTGCTGGAGCCATGTCAGACTCCAAACCAGTTACAAGTGGTGTCCCACAAGGCTCAGTCCTAGGACCTCTCTTGTTCGGTATATATTTCTCGGAGGTACAGGCCAACACGGAAGGACTGTGGCTGACCAAGTTCGCAGATGACTGCAAACTGGGCGCCATAATCGACTCTCCAGCCGACACAAGCATCCACCAAAAGGGCCTGATAGAAACAGACAACTGGTGCCAGAGTCATGGCCTCAAGCTAAATGCCAAAAAGTGTATAGTCATCCCCTTTGGCAAAAATAAAGTGCCCACAAATTACCACATAGGTGGTAATCCATTAAGTACAGAAGAAGTAATTAGGGACCTGGGGACCCAAGTTGATAGCAATCTCTCATTTGACAATCACGTGGCCCAAGTGGTTAGAAAAACATTTTATATAGCCCACCTAATCATGAAGGGATTCACATGTAGATCAGGGGAGGTCATCATGCCTCTTTACTCATCCCTCATCAGGCCCATAATTGAGTACAATGCCCCCTTTTTGGGATGTACCTTACCAGACACCTGCAGCAACTGGAAAGACCCCAAAAGTACCTCACCAAGAGGATCAAAGGGCTCAAACAGATGCCATATGCTGCCCGGTTAAAGAAACTCCAGCTCTACTCAGTGGCATACCGCCTGTTCAGAGGCGATCTGTGCCTGACATATAAAGCCATGTCCAACCCGGAATTAATGGACATGCTGCACCTCAGTAAATCCAAATCCCATCGAGCTACGCGCTCGAGAGACTTGAACCTCAGCACTGAAATAAATAGGATATGCTGGAGGGACAGATTCATAACCCAGAGGCTCCCTTCACTCTGGAATAAAATCCCAGTCCAGGTTAGGCAGAGTCCCTCATTGACTCTCTTCAAGAGGAATCTTGATGAGTGGATGGGAGATCGTAGGTTTACCCCGGGTATCACTTCTGTGTCACTGTTAGACAGAGGCATAGTATACTAACCTCGAAAAAGGGCATAGCAAAATAAATTTAAAATGGGTGGCGAAATCCAAACACATTCTGGCTAGGCTTATAAATGCCCTAGGGCAGATAGCGTAGTATGAACCTATGGTGTTCTGGGATGGTAATATAAAAACATTTAATTTAGCATGCTTTCCTCAGTAAGCTGTTACTCTAACAATATTACAGATAATGTGGAATGTGGATCATATTATCGTGATCAGTGTCCCTCTGTACAGTGTCAGTTCTTCAGTAAAATTTAAAAGTTTGAGTAGAATAACACTGGCAAAGGTATGATAATAGTCAATGTACTTGAATTACTTCATTACCAGTTTCCTGCACAGTCCATGAAGAATCATCATTTTCATCACTTGGTTGAAATTGGAGTTACATACCTGAAAGGAAGGGGCATTGAACTCCTTAGAGTAGGATGCCTCCATTCATGAAATAGTGAGACTGTATCAGGTAGACAGGTACTATATGAAGCAGAACCATAACTAGAACATCTGTATTCCAGTGCTGTTCACCAGACTGGCACCCTCTTCAACTCATAATTGAAGGTCAATTAAAACTTTTCTGTCATTAGTAAAGCCTTTGATTCAGTCCAATGCAGCAGGCAGACTGACAGACAAATTACAGTGACTTGGATTAGTAGGAAGATGGACAAATCCACAGAAGGGTGGCTGTGTGGCATGAAACAAAATGTAATAGTGAAGAAAACTCTAACAAAGGGAAGTGAGATGGTTATTGAGTTCCACAGGGGTCAGTCTTGCAACCAGTGGTCTTCAACAACTTTGTGTTAGACATCTCAGACATCTCAGAAGGCAGTGAGAAAAGCATCAGTCTATGTGTGTAGCACTAAGCTAAGTGGTATAGTGAGGGTTGATGCATGAGTACCGGTAGATCTGTCCAAACTATGGTTCAGTGTTATGAAAGTGTAAAGTACTTTGCCTGGGCTCAGTGATTCCAGAGAGGAATGCCAGCTGGAGGTTTGATCTTACAAACAACAGGGAAATGACCTTTGCATGATAGCAAATGCAGAAATGAAACAGCAGGTACAAACTTGAGATAGGTACAGGAAGCATACTTCAAGGATAGAAGGGTTATATTACCCCTTTACAGATCCCTGGTTAGGTAAGCAAATGTACTTTGTACAGTTATGTTGACCACACAAAAAAAGGAAGAGCAAAGTGGTTGTAAGAATGCAGATAAAAAAAACACTGAGATAATAAAGGAAATGGAAAGCAATTGGCATGAAAAGACATTAGGGAGTAAAATCTGTTCTTACGTATGATGGGTGAGAAAGGGAAAACATGGCATGGGTATACAATGCATGTGAGACAGCGTTATGGATAAAGCATAAGAGGAAAAACAGAGGAAGATGCAAAGTTCCACCTAGACATTTGTAGCATAATGATGGCAGGTCCCAATAATCTTTTCCCACGTTTAATGTGACCTATAACCTGTACAATTCAATTGAAAAACAAAAATTTGTTAAGGAAAAGCATATAAAAAATAAAACATACAATACGCTGATTGCATAAGTGTGCACACCCTTAAACTACTACTTTGTTGTGTGTGCACACCCTTAAACTAATACTTTGCTGAAGCACCTTTTGATTTAATTACAGCATTCAGTCTTCTTGGGTACACACCTTCATCACTTAAAGAGACTCTGCTTAACCCCAAATAAAGTTCATCTGTCCTAGTAGGATTTTTCTGACATTTACTCAGTTGCCTGCTACAGCAAAAACCATGGTTCACAGAGAGCTTACAAATGTTCAGCCTTGGTCTCATCAGACCATAACACATTTTCCCACATGGTTTGGGAGACTTGATGTATTGTTTTGCAAATTTTAGCCAGGCCTGGATGTTTTTCTGTGTAAGGAAAGGCTTCCGTCTTGCAATCCTACCCCATAGTCCAGACATGGGGAGAATATGGCAGATTGTTGTCACATGTCGTACACAACTAGTACTTGCCAGAAATTCCTGCAGCTCCTTCAGTGTTGTTGTAGGTCTCTTGGCAGCCTCCCTGACCAGTTTTTGTCTTGTCTTTTCATCAATTTTGGAGGGGTGTCGAGTTCTTTGCAATGTCATTGTTGTCCCATATTTTGTCCATTTTTTTGTCTTCACTGTGTTCCCTGGTAGATCCAATGTTGTGGAAATATTTTTGTACCCTTCTCCTGACTGATACCTTTCAACAATGAGATCCCTTTCATGCTTTGTAAGCATTCTGCGAATCATGGCTTTTGCTGTAGCAGGCAACTGAGTAAATGTCAAGAAAATCCTACTAGGACAGCTGAACTTTTTTTGAAGTTAAGCAGAGTCTCTTTAATTGATGGCAGGTTTGTTTCCAAGAAGACTGGGTGTTGTAATTAAATCAAAACGTGCTTCAACAAAGTATTAGTTTAATGGTGTGCACACTTATGCAACCAGCATATTGTACGTTTTTTATTTTTTATATTTTTTCCCCTAACAGATTTGTTTGTTTTCAATTGAATTGTATAGGTTATAGGTCACATTAAAGGTGGGGAAAAGTTTTGAAATGATTTATTGTGGTCTCATTTTTTTATATCACAAAAACCTGGCATTTTAACAGGGGTGTGTACACTTTTTATATCCACTGTACATGTATTCCTCTATGAGGAATGTCAAAGACGTGTCAATATTGCTATGAGGACTCTATAAGTAAGCTGCTTATTTATGCTGCTAAATAGTGTGCAATAACCCTATCTAAGGGATTACCTCCTCTGAAGATAATGCACTATTGCTTTTGATTTGAACTATGAAAGGTCTGAGAAGAGAATTCATTTAACTGGTTTGGTATCATACATCTCAACTGTCCAGATTTTTGCAGAATGCTCAGATTTTTTTTCCTCGTTTTTTGGGGTTTTTCCTCATAAAATGTGTGTTTTCTGACAAATTACTGGGATGATATAAGGATTAAAGTCACTAAATAATGAGATGCATTTGAGTTTCAGACTTCCTGTCTTTCAGAAAATGCATGCTAACACAAAATCCTGTTATTCTATCAACTTTATAAGAAATATTAAAATGTGTTCCTATTGTTGGGCCTTTGTTCCCCCATTATGTCAGGCTTTTTCCAGATTTCTTGTGCTAAGAGGTTGAGAGGTACATTTGGTATGAACTGCATATTCCATTTTTGTTTAACTTTTTTAATTATAAGTAAACAAGTTCCAAACTGGAAAAATGGCAGTCTAGTAACTATTTTGTTTGTTACAAACAATATACTACATAGCTAAAAAATATATATAGTTCCTGGTTACACGCTGGAAGCACGCTTGCTAATAAAAAATGTCAAATATGTAGAAAGTAAAAACGTTCAAGCAAGCGGTGACCAAATGAGATGTACTGTTCACTCCATAAAGCAGACCTCCACTGGATACAGTCCGAATAATGCATAAACTACTTTATTAATTAAAATATAAACCGATGAGCGCTTTCACTAACTTGTAGCTTCTTCAGATCGAAAACACTAGACATAAAATTCATGCGCCTTATATAACTGATAGCAGTCATAATAATTAGTTAATTGATAAATTGAAACTGGAAACACTACAATGACTAAAACTTAAATAATCAGCATATCTTGAACAATACGGTAAAATACAGTGCATCCCAAAATAAATATTACTGTATATGATAGTATCATTGATATAGACTCTAATAAATATAACAATATTCATTAAATGAAATGTTGGCAATGTTAAATTACATTCATTAAAAACAAAATGATTAAAAGCAGCCTTCTTATCGAAAATTAACTAGATTTAAACTAGCAGCATAAAATTTTTCTTATAATAAGACAGTATCATAATCATAAACACACCAAGAACACTATAGCTATCTTGAAGAATACTGCAACAGTTAAATATTTAGTGTGTTGTATATATGTATACATATATGAATGGAAATAAAATGAAAATAAAATGAGTATATATGTATAAAATATATGTGTGTAAATATATGTATACTATAACTATCTTAAAAAATACTTGTTGTATATTAGATGTATCTATATATGTGTGTGTATTTATATAAATATAAAATTATATGTGTATAAATATGTGTATATAAATATAACATATAAATATATAAATAAATGAATAAATAAATGAATAAAATACATAATTTATATGTGTATGAAAAATGTGTTATGTGATTCAACTAACAACTATATTTAAAATATATATTGTAATATGTATATATATAATGCTAAAATGTGTCACAAATATGTTTGAATAGTAGTGAGATTAGTGAATTTTAATATGCCTACGTTTCTTCAAATGTGGTCTAATAGATGCCCTCTCATTTAGTCCGTGACCTTTATCAGCCCTAAGCTTAATAATCCATCTGCTCTCTCTATCTTCTGTATGATTCATTATATCTCCTCCTCTTATATTTACATTGATTTTCTCTAAAACCCTAAACTTAAATTTATGTTCAGGATTCGTTTGCATCACATGTTTAGCCAAGGCATTCTGCATGTTGCCTTTCTTTATGTTATAACAATGTTCCCTTATTCTATCTCGCAAAACCCTGTTAGTTTTTCCAACATAAAAGCAAGAACACAATTCACAAACAGCAAGATATATAACATCTGAAGTCATGCAGTCAGCATTAACTTGAGTATGTATTTCCATATATGTGTCTGGATGTATAAATATTATGCTAGAGTCTATCAACGGACAAAAATTACAATGCCCACAAGCTTTCGTATAATAGTTGTCATACAAACACATATCTTTCTTTGATGGATAGCATAATAATCTCTTAAGATTCTTTTTGTTCCTATATGTAAAGGATGGGGTTTTACCTACAATCGTTGTTAATAACTCATCAGCTTGTAATATATTCCAATTCTTAGAAATAATGTCTCTAACCTCTTTATTATCTGCTGTGTATGAAGTCAGAAACTTGGTAGTTACTCCAGATATGACTTTAGCATCACTGGTCATCTCAGGCTGGGGCCCAAAATATGGGGTACCTGTTGTTGAACGCAAAGTCAATGCCTTATTAATTTCCTTATTAACCTCATCGGATTTGTAACCTCTCTCGACAAATTTCTCTTTCAAATCATTTACATCTGTCATAAAGCCTTTATCATTTGAATTAAGTCTAGACATTCTTAAGGTCTGCCCTTTCATTATATTGTTAAAAACATGTCTAGGATGCATACTGGTTCTGAATAATAATGTATTCCTATAACATGCTTTTCTAAAAATTCCTGTATTAAACATACCACAGTCTAATTTCTCTACGTATAAGTCTAGAAATTCAATCTTCATTTGTGAATAATTCATTGTGAACTTTAAACATGGTGTTATACTGTTCATGGTCATAGTGAAATTATTCAGTTCATCTATGCTGCCATTCCACAAAACAAACACGTCATCCACAAAAACGTCTATAAAATTGTACATATTTCTGATACATAGGTTCTTCAAATAATAAATGCTCTTCCCAATAGGCTAGGAACATATTGGCGTAGCTATTGGCACATGGAGTGCCCATAGCTACGCCATCTAATTGTTGGTAGATGTTGTCATTGAAAATAAAAATATTATTTTCTAAGACTAGTTCAAGAAAATGTACTAGTAAATCAATCAGTGTATTACTATATGTACTATGTTTCAAAAGATAATTATTAACATAGGTTAAACCAAGTTCGTTTGGGATAACTGTGAATAATGATTGAATGTCAAATGTTACTAAAATTAGATTTTCTATAGTTTCCATTTGATTAGTGGTATGATACAAATCTATTAAAAACTGCTTGGAATCATGTAATACAAATTTATTATTTAATATGCACCTTAGGTGTTTCTCTATAAAAACTGACAAATGCTCGGTAACCCATCCCTGCCCAGAGACTATTGGTCTCATGGGTGGCTTGGTTATGCTCTTGTGTATTTTGGGCAATCCATGTATAACTGGAATAGTGGGCATCTTAATATATAAATAATCAAATTCATTTTTATTTATTAATTTACTTCTATAAATATCTGTTAAAATATTATGTACATATACACACATATCATAAGCCTTAGTAAAATCAATTCTTATATAAAAAATATCATTCAACATCGTAAACATTTCAGTTTGATAGTGTGTAGTGTCCAGTACCACTATACCTGAGCCTTTGTCTGCTGGCCTTATTATAATATTTAAATCATTTCTTAAATTATGAAGGCTCTTCCTTTCTTGATATGATAAGTTATTATGAGATATATACTTTAAATTGTTTACACTGTTTTTATGAAAATAATTATATATTTCATCTTCTGTGGTTCGTAAATATGCCTCAAGTAAAGGATGATTGACTGGAATATACTCACTTAAATTCTTAAATACAAACCTATTCATATTAGTAGTTACTTCCTTGCTAGCATCATTTATAGCAGTATTATTGTGCATATATTTGAGCATAACATTTCTACAAAACATTCTCACATCTATAATGGTCTCATCCAATGTACTATTACTATGAGGGATGAAACTCAAACCTTTAATTAATAAGTTAATATCATTTTGTGATAATGGGATGCTGGACAAATTATATATTAATTCTTGTTGTGGTTTGTCCACATTTTCTTCAACGTCGTATTGTTTGGTAATTCCCCTGACAGCTTTCTTTTTTGTCTCCCTCGGCTGGCTGAGCGTACTCTGTTTAAATTCTTCTCCTGGCGTATTGCCAAAGGGAAGGATAAATTTATAGCTGTCCCTTTATTGTTATCATTCACCTTAGGTCTAACAACCTGTTCCTGTTCATTTAAAGACTTACTTTTCTTATTAACAACATTAACAGTAGGATACAGATTCACACTTGGGTTCATGCTATTATGAGTTATATGTATAACATCCAAGGAGTCATTACATGTAGTTATTTCATCATTAGTAGCAACTGAACCAGTAAAAGGACTGGTATCAACAGGTGTAATGTCAGGGCCATTGCTTTCAATATCAACAGTCAAGGCTTCTCTTACATTATTAGTTGAATTAGAGGCAGTTGCAGGAGACAATGGCACCTTGTTAATTCTCAATGAAGTTAAATGCTGTTTAGGAGCCAAACTTTCTTGCCCACTACGTAGATTAAAAGTACGCTCTGGGATACGTCTTTCCCAGACAAAAACTTGTCCTGTTTTAAAGTCCTGTATGTCTCTTGAAACTTTACTTTGTTTCTGCTGAAACAATTTGCGTTCGTATGCAGAAACACAATCTAATATATTGTCAAAAAGATCATGTATAATTGGCTCAGTATATTCTTTAAACAACTGTTGCTCTAGTTCATTAATTTTAGTGATTAAAACTTCTTCTTCCGGTTTAAAAAAGTTAATTAATAGTTGTAGATACTTACGACTGGTTTCGATGTTTATCTGTTGCCATAATGTCAGTAATTCCGGGTATTCATTCCCCTGGCTCGGCATGGAGAATACTCTTAATCCTCGTGGTATAATTGCATTGTCCAAACAAAACTGAAAATGCTGCCGTTGCAATTGCAGGCGCTTCAGTTTGTAGAAATGCTTTTCTATGTCATTGAGTATCAAGTTCGCTTTCTGTAAATCCATGTTACGTTCCATTATATCTGCTGGCTGTTGTTCATCTGCTAATGACCATAGCGTAGTGAGGGTACCATCCAAATGCTGTCTAAACCTTGCTTCAATTGCGGCTTTGCCCCAGTGTTCACTTCTAGGCTTGTAAGGTAACTCAATATCCATCATGACGTCGCGTTATGTTCAAAAACTGCTCACTCAATCAGGGTCACGTAACCAGAACAGTAAACGTGGAAACAGAGTTAAAAAATATATATAGTTCCTGGTTACACGCTGGAAGCACGCTTGCTAATAAAAAATGTCAAATATGTAGAAAGTAAAAACGTTCAAGCAAGCGGTGACCAAATGAGATGTACTGTTCACTCCATAAAGCAGACCTCCACTGGATACAGTCCGAATAATGCATAAACTACTTTATTAATTAAAATATAAACCGATGAGCGCTTTCACTAACTTGTAGCTTCTTCAGATCGAAAACACTAGACATAAAATTCATGCGCCTTATATAATTGATAGCAGTCATAATAATTAGTTAATTGATAAATTGAAACTGAAAACACTACAATGACTAAAACTTAAATAATCAGCATATCTTGAACAATACGGTAAAATACAGTGCATCCCAAAATAAATATTACTGTATATGATAGTATCATTGATATAGACTCTAATAAATATAACAATATTCATTAAATGAAATGTTGGCAATGTTAAATTACATTCATTAAAAACAAAATCTATTAGACCACATTTGAAGAAACGTATTCATATTAAAATTCACTAATCTCACTACTATTCAAACATATTTGTGACACATTTTAACATTATTATATATACATATTACAATATATATTTTAAATATAGTTGTTAGTTGAATCACATAACACATTTTTCATACACATATAAATTATGTATTTTATTCATTTATTTATTCATTTATTTATATATTTATATGTTATATTTATATACACATATTTATACACATATAATTTTATATTTATATAAATACACACACATATATAGATACATCTAATATACAACAAGTATTTTTTAAGATAGTTATAGTATACATATATTTACACACATATATTTTATACATATATACTCATTTTATTTTCATTTTATTTCCATTAATATATGTATACATATATACAACACACTAAATATTTAACTGTTGCAGTATTCTTCAAGATAGCTATAGTGTTCTTGGTGTGTTTATGATTATGATACTGTCTTATTATAAGATAAATTTTATGCTGCTAGTTTAAATCTAGTTAATTTTCGATAAGAAGGCTGCTTTTAATCATTTTGTTTTTAATGAATGTAATTTAACATTGCCAACATTTCATTTAATGAATATTGTTATATTTATTAGAGTCTATATCAATGATACTATCATATACAGTAATATTTATTTTGGGATGCACTGTATTTTACCGTATTGTTCAAAATATGCTGATTATTTAAGTTTTAGTCATTGTAGTGTTTCCAGTTTCAATTTATCAATTAACTAATTATTATGACTGCTATCAGTTATATAAGGCGCATGAATTTTATGTCTAGTGTTTTCGATCTGAAGAAGCTACAAGTTAGTGAAAGCGCTCATCGGTTTATATTTTAATTAATAAAGTAGTTTATGCATTATTCAGACTGTATCCAGTGGAGGTCTGCTTTATGGAGTGAACAGTACATCTCATTTGGTCACCGCTTGCTTGAACGTTTTTAATATACTACATAGCGTCAAGTACTTTTTCATGAAAAAAAAAACATTGGACAAATGAAATATGTGACATGGGTAAGTTCTGGGTATTGAAACCATAGAGTCCTTTAAGATAGCCTGGGATGAGTGGTGAGCTAAGGGAATGGGTAAAGGATGGACATTATAAAGTGCTAACTATGCTAACAGCTCCTGTCTGGGTCAGTTTTACATATGTAGGTGAGTTTGGCAAAATGATTAAGGTCTTCACCTTCTAGACACAAGGTACAGGGTTTGTTTCTGATCACAGGGTTATTGGATAATTAAATTAACAGGTAATTCTGATATGACATCTTATGATATGTGCTTTGAAATTTGTAATGATGAGATATGAATCAAAGAGACAGTAAATTAGTTCCGTGGCATCAAGCTAAAGGTATCCTTTCATCTAAGTGTTGCATCACTGCTACCAGTTCTGGAATATTTAGCTGTGGTATGGGCCCCATATAAACGTAAACAAGAAAACAGATTAGAAAAACACAAAGAACATTAATTGAAAAAAAAAATACTAGTATAAAGTAACTAATATCCGGTGATGGCACATGTTGTATTAGCTTGTTTTCACTAAGGATTAGAAATACAGGGAATTTTGTATTACCATATGAATACTGAAGGGTCTGTTTACTGTAGAACCTTTAGCACTGCAGGTTTTGCACTTACATATTAGCACTAATGTGTACAAAACCAAATCACAGAACTTGTACATGACATGAATGCTAAATATAAAAATATTTCTGAACTGAAACAATTTGTTTGCTGAATAAAATAAGAGCTTGGTGTAATTTAAACCTGGGCTAGATACATAAAAGAGACAAGATATATTCCCAAAGTAATATATAACTATGTTGAGGCATGAAATGATTGTCAGAACATAGTGAATGAATGACTGATTATTGCATAACTGAACCAGATGTGTACTTCTCCTCATCCATGACTGCCAACCTATGCCAATAAACATGTTGGCTGGGCAGTATAATTCTAAACTCAAGCAAATTGTATAAGAAATGCCTTGTACACAGGGGCCTACATGGCTGAAAATACTTCCAGATGAAAAGACAATGATATTGCAATGATTAAGTATGTACAGAAGTAAGTGTAGTGAGGATACCTAGTTAACACCATCATGTGAGGTTAACGAGAATGACAAATGATGTGCATTCTGCATATTATTGGTATTCTCTATATTTTGAGTGATTGCTGTCATATGACTGACCTTAGATACTGGTTATAACACAGAAACTTAGGGAACAACTCTGACATAATATTAAATCTGCTGACATGCTTGGCCTGCTCTGTGGCCTAATGAATTTGGCCCTGACTATGCCATGTAGAATCTGTGTTTAGTTTACATCCTGGACATATAGCCAGAGAGAGAGAAAAAGGAGTGAGTAGCTAATATCTACTCATCCATCAAAGGACAAAAGTGCTGGTAGAGTCAGACCACATGGCCTAGTCCTGCAGCTGTTATAGTTTGGGATATAGGGATGTGAACACTGCTAAGGAGCATGCAAGCAATATAGCAAGAAACCTTGGGTATGCACGTGTGTACATTTACACTGGGTCTAGCACAACAGTCACTGAGCAGTACTTTACAGCCAACAGGAAATTTAAGCATGCAAAACATCCCTAACCTCAGTGGATAACAGCCATGATTTGCAGTTCCTGCCTCCTTATTCCAGTAGCCAAGGATGTCAATGTTCAGGATGTACAAAATGGCATTTAGTACAGTGAGACTGATATACTTCACAGCAAATGGATCAAAAGGATTTTAAAATATCTACTAAAATATTTTTTTTTTATTCCTCCAATTGCTTTTATTACTGAAATAAGAGCACTTAGTTTTAAGTAAATTCCAAAGTCTCTAAAGTGCTTTCATGCTAATGTGCTTATCTTATTATTACTACATTGCATTGCTATTTTGCTTTATTTAAGTGAAAACTAAAACACTGCGGGTCTATAGTAGCATGTGGAATACCTTCTATCTTTCAGAAATATGCTATTTTGGTGCCTTATTATATAGTAGCTTAGTTTGGTGTCTGAACTTTGCTCAAGATAGAGATGTTCTTTTAAACTGACATTTCTTGAAGAACAAATCTACTTGTATTTAAAATTAATAAGAAAAAATATAGAGTTTTTAAGTGCATTGAGAAAAAAAGCCTGCATGGGATTAACTAGTGCCGAGTTGATTGTATGTCCATCATGGCAACCACCAAATATGAAATATAATTTCTCTCTGCACATAAGTTTAGAGAGTATGACCATTGCTGCATCCTACCATAATTTTGGTCGCTCAGTCCCTAATCTCTGGTCATGGTGTAAAATCTTTCCAGAGCTGTGTCATAAGGTCTTATTCATTCTGATGACCCCTACTCCTATTTAATAATTTGATCAAGTCCTTGACATACACTGAAAGAGTCTGACAGTTTAATCAGGAGTTTTGCCTGTATTGTGGCTTTAGACTTAAAAAAGGTTTGCTGCCAAAATAAGGACATCTAGGCAGAAGCTTGTTTTTCTGGGGTGTGACAGTTCCTTTAATAAGTGTAATTTTGACTTGGATTCCCATGTCATAATGATTAACAGTGAAGGTATCTTGGGTGCAAGTTCCATCTACCTTTACCATGTCACTGATTCTTGTATTGATTTTGCATTCACCCAACTATTCAAATCATTACTATGACAGCACTATTTTTGTGTAATTATTTGTGTCCATTGTCAGTGTCAAAAAAGGAAATATTGTCAGCCCAACTATCCAGAATTTTGTAAATAATTATATGTCATTTGAGAATATTAATATGATTTATATAGAAGTGTGACAGAAGGAGATACTGCCAGGCCTGCTATCTGGAACTTTGTAAATAGTTATATGTCATTTGTAAATATCGGCAGTATGCAGTTGCTTGTGTTACCACTATAGAACTGTATGTTATGCACATATCAAACTGCTGCTACAGAAGTTTGTGTGAAAAGGGTTTGTACAGTACTGAGCTTAGAGGTGTGACTACAGTGTACCCTGCTGGATTAGAATGAAATGTGTATAAACAATTAAAACTGTGTAAATGTATATAAACAGTGGAAACTGGAACATAAAAGATTAACTTGCAAAACTTCAGTAAAAATAGTTGAAATTAAATTGTTTTATAACTGTGCCATAAAAGTTAGTTTCAATTCAGCAAGGACACAGGATGTCTAAACCTAGGGAGCCTTCTGCATTGTTTTGTAAGTGTTTTTATTGTTTTGTGTCTTCTAGCAGCTGCAAAGATCTGAGGGCTATGTATTTTTCATAGGGAGATGTTAAATGCTGGTAGTTTCTGACAATGGGGGTTTAGCTTGGGAACTAAATTCAGGTGACAAAAAGTGGTGTCATCCAAGCTAAACCCAGCAGTAATATTTGATATTAATTTAAGAACTCTCTGAGACAGAGAGAGAGAGAGAGAGAGAGACAGAGAGAGAGAGAGGCATTTTGTATTTTCTCTTTGACCTGGAAACATCCCATCACCGCTTCCATATTTGTTGTTCTGTAAGTAAGTTAACTTGGGTACAGTAATTTCTTTTAGATTCAGTAAGGTTCTTTTGTTATTTATTAAAAAATAATTAAACCTATCATTGTGGCTGATATCTGTGAGACATATTTAAGCTCTGAGAGTACTTGCATATGTATTTGGTGACACCTTGGGCCACTCCTAATAGCCTTGCTCTTGGTCAAACTACCATTTGGATTAATGGCAACATTACACAGTAAGATTGGACACCCTTTGCTAAGGGCCTTAAAGAAGCTGATAAAGAGTCAGTTGGTGGCAGTGATAACTATCTTATGGTCTGGGCAAAGGGGGACATAGCTAGTAAACCTGTGCCAGCCTTTCCCAGGTATATGTGTGTGTTTGTGTATAAATCAAATCTCAAAGTATGTATGTGTCAACTACTTGGGCAGGGACACAAAGCACTGGTTGGACAGAAAGGGTGATGGAGGTCTTAGCTTAGCCACTCAGCTGAGATCTCAACTCTATAGCTGTGGCAGTTTTTTGAGTCTTATTGGGGATCTAGAGGAATCGCGGTGGTGGTGCTGCGGTAGCATTGTCGCCTCACAGTAAGAGGCTGTCCGGTTTGATTCTCAGCTAAAGTGTCTTCTGCATGGAGACGTGTGAATGGGCGTACCTTTGTTGAAGGTTTTGCGTCAGGGCTGGTAACTCGGCATGTAAAAATCAACTACCAATCATTAGCGGACCGGAGTTCCGCTGTAGCGACCCCTAACTGGGAAAAGCAGAAAGACGCATTGGGGATCTGGAGGAAGAGGGAGAAAGCAGCCCCAGACTGACTGTGATCTCTGTGTGCTCTTAAGGGAAATTCCACTTTACTGTATGTATACTTGTCATCCTCCCAGTGTGTATGTCCCCCACTCTTACCAGTGGAGAGGATTGAGACTCCTTGATTACTGGGCCAGTGTTGGGGCATCACATATTAATTGGTGGGCAGTGGTGGGATATCCACATCACATATTAATTGGTGGGCAGTGCTGGGATATCCACATCACATATTAATTGGTTTGCAGTGGTGTGGATATTGAATTCCTATAGCCTGTAAACAGTGGTCAAGGAGTTTGTGCTCTCAATCAGCCACACAGCGAACATTCAGAGTTTCATATCACAACTGTTTTATTTATTTATTTATTTATTTTTTGTTAGCTTAGTCAGGGAGAGCAGGCAAGAATGTCAGCAGAGGTGTATGGCAAGCTGACAAGGAGCCAGTTAGCTGAGATGTGCCAGGCTGAAGGACTGGTGTATGCCAACCTGACTAAGGCAGAAATTATTGCAATCTTGGGCACAGCTGCATCATGGACCAGCAATATGGAGAACAATCAGACTGGCCCTGTGAGGTGCAACTCTCAGAAAATGGACAGTTCAGCCTTTCCACACAGGACTTACAAATAGTCTGGAGTTAAAGAGACTTGAACTGGAGGCCAGACATTTGGAAACAGAATCAGCAGAGAGACTGTAGCAGGAAAAACAAATGGATTTTTTTGACCGAGATGTCTGGAAACTGAAGAGAATGACAGGCAGAGGCAGCATGAAAGGAAATGTTGACTCTTCGCCAGGGTCATGGAGGTAATGAGGAAGGGAGTATCCAAACCCCAGAAGCAACAAAGGTCAGTAAATTTCTTCCACTATTTACAGAGGGGGATAATTTTGATAGTTGCATTCATATGTTTGAAAGGGTATGCAAACAGTATAATGTTGACCAAGGGCTCTGGGTCCTGACCCCCTTACTCCATGGTAAAGCTGTAAATGCAGTTTCTAAATTGTCTGATACTGATTGCTTAAATTATAATACTGTTAAAAATTGTTTGTTAAAATATTTTAAGTTAACACCTGAAGCTTATAGAAAAAAGTTTTGTGAGCATAGATGCAAGGCAGATGAAAGTGTGTGTGAATATATCGCTGAACTAAGCACTTATTTTAATAGGTGGGTGAGTGGATGTCAGGTCACCACTTTTGAAGGGCTGTCAGACCTTTTGGTGAGGTAAGAAGCTCTTAGCAGTTTGCCTGAGGACATGAGAATCTGGTTAGCAGATAGAGAATGTAACATAGAAGATGAGTTGGGGAAAAAGGGAGACCTATACCTAGCAAGCAGGGCATCACTGCACAGGAAAGGGATACCCAGTGCTGCTCATGGGTCTAAGGGGAACTTGTGGTGGGCAGACTAGACCATGAGTCCATCAGTAGCAGGGGAAGCCACTAGACCAGGTACATGTCTAGGACCAAGGGTTAAATGTTTTAAATGCAACCAGTGGGGCCATGTAGCATATAGATGTCCACAGAGGCAAGTTGTGGAACAAAAGGTGGGAGAGGGAATGACAAAATTCCAGCAGTAAGTTGTCTTGAGAAAACATGGGTACCAAATTACTACAAGAGGTTATATCCTATCTTAGTAGATGGAAAAGAGGCCACTGCTAAGAGAGACACAGCCTCTGACCTAACCATTATGAAGCTTGCAATGGTTAAGGAGAAGCACTACTTGCTTGGAAATTCTACTCCAGTCAGAGCTTTAGGAGGGATCCCATTCCAAATACCTTTGGTTAGGGTTCAACTTGACTGGGAGAGTGGAAAAGGAAACCAGCAAGTAGGTATGTTTGAGGATATTCCTGCAGACGTCCTGATAAGGAATGGTTTTGATAATGCAGCTCCTTGTGTGCATCAGTTACATGCAGTCAATCTTGGAGACAAGCATATGTGTCTGGTAGCCTGGAGGGACCCAGACAGATGGCACACTTGCAGCCAGGACTGATAAGGTGGCTACTTCAGAGAGGGGGCTACTCTGTAGCAGTGATACTGAAGGTGAGCCACACCTACTTGTGGGTATTGATGTTCCTTTGGACAGAGCTGCTGCAAGGACAGAAGTGAGTAGTAGTACCCAGGCTGACAGTGAGGCACCACTGTTAGAGGATGCCAGACTTCCTGTGGAAGGGAAGCTGGGAAGGGTTACCAAAAGAGAGTTGAGACAGGCTCAGCTCTCAGACCCTACATTAGAAGGCTAGAGAGACGTATCTAGTGAGGCACCTGCTTTATAAGGGAAGAGGGAATCTGTATTCTGGGACAAAGGGTTACTGTACAGAGAGTGGACCCCTGAGGGAGGGCTAGAGGGTGAGAAAATACAGCAGTTAGTAGTGTCCAGAGCCTACCATCTGGCACTCCTAGCCATAGCCCATGATATTCCCTTTGCGGGTCATATGGACATAAAGCATACAAAGAGACTTATTATACAGAACTTTTATTGGCCTGGGATCTCCAGAGATGTAACAGGGTACTGCAGGACCTGTGAGCAGTGCCAAAAGGTAGGCAAGGCAGGATACAAGGTGAAATCTCCTTTTATGCCTTTGCCTGTGATTGAGGAGCCATTTCAGAGGGTAGTTATGGATATTGTGGAGCCTTTGAGTACCCAGAGTTCCACAGGGAAGAAGTAAATCCTAATGGTAGTAGATTATTCTACCAGATACCATGAGGCAGTGGCATTGTCCTCATTTAAGGCAGAAAAGGTGGCAAATGCCTTGTTAGAGACTTTCAGCAGGGTAAGTTTCCCAAAAGAAATACTGACTGACAAAGGTGCCAATTTCATGTCAGACTTGCTGGCCTGTCTGTGGAAGCACTGTAGGGTGGAACACTTAAAGACCACCCCATACTATCCCCAGACTAATGGTCTGGTTGAGAGGTTAAACTCTACACTCAAAACCATGCTATGGGCATTTGCAGACCAATTTAAGAGGGAGTGGGACAAATATTTGCCCCATTTGTTGTTTGCTTACAGAGTGGTGCCCCAGGAATCCACAGGTTTTTCACCCTTTGAGTTACTGTATGGGCATAGGGTGACAGGGCCTCTAGATTTGATTCATGATGAGTGGGAGGGTGAGTGTGAATCCCACAAGGAGTCTGTTGTGGCATACATCCTAAACCTCAGGACAAGGCCTAGGCAACTCGTGGGCTTGGCCCAGGAGAACCTGGCAGAAGCCCAACAGCATAATTTGGATTAATATTTTGGATTAATACCATTTGGATTAATAGTAACCTTACACAGTAAGATTGGACACCCTTTGCTAAGGACCTTAAAGTAGCTGATAAAGAGTCAGCCGGTGGCAGTGGTAAGTACCTTATGGTCTGGGCTAAAGGGGGCATAGCTAGTAAACCTGTGTCAGCATTTCCCATGTCTTTGTGTGTGTGTTTGTGTATAAATCAAATCTCAAAGTGTGTGTGTGTCAGCTACTTGGGCAGGGACACGAAGCACTGGTTGGACAGAAAGGGTGATGCATGTCTTAGCTTGGCCATTCAGCTGAGACTTCAACTCTTTAGCTGTGCCATTGGGGAGTCTTATTGGAGATCTGGAGAAAGAGGGATAAACCAGCTCCAGACTGACTGTGATCTCTGTGTGCTCTTAAGGGAAATTGCACTTTACTGTGTGTGTATTTGTCATCCTCCCAGTGTGTACATCCCCCACTGTTACCAGTGGTGAGAATTGAGGCTCCTTGATTACTGGGCCAGTGTTGGGGCATTACAGACAGATCGCTGATCTTGCCATCCAGTTGTAGAAACACTTAGTAATCTAGTAATCACGTACTAACTGTTGTCATATATCAGCTGAAGTATAAATGTTCTATACACTTTTCAAGTTTTCAGAACTAATTTCCACTTTTGTTTACCCACATTTCTTGCAGAAGTCTCTTTACAATTTAAAGTGGAAGGCACTTAGTCTATAAGTTCAGTCCTCTACAGTGCTTTCATGGGTATATTATACATTCACACTGCAATTTGTCTGAGGTCATAATCCCAATACCACTTATTCATTCATCAGTTATGCTTGCGGCATCTTCCAAACCTTCAATTACTTGTGTTGCAGCTCTTTGGAATACTGCAGGAATTTGTCAGAGGTTCTGGTGAAGTCTGTGCTTTGAATGCTATAAGGACGAAAATGTTTAACTAGATTTCATTAAATCATATTGTGAAAGTAAACAATTTTTTCCTGTATTTTGGGATATACTTCACAAATATGTTCTGATTGTGCAAGGTTCTTAGTTTTACCATGCCAGCATGGGGAAGCACGCATTAGATGATCAAATGGCATGCTATAAACAGATAAGCATCATCATCTATCAATCTCCATTTCACTTTCCATAGCCTGTATCTTATCCAAAATGGAAAATAGATAAATAACAATAATAATAATAATAATAATAATAATAATAGACAGAAAACAAAGCAGCCCTACTGGTTCTTCCAAGTCCTGTTCTTGGACCAATGCCACTAGTGCATGAACATTCAGATCTCTTTCTTGAGCCAAGTTAAAAATGTTTTGTCTGTTTGCACTTATTTCCTGTATAAAATCTATTAAAGGATGTACTTGACATAAGAAAAGATTCCTGTATTCACTGCAGTACATTGTCTCTGAACTTGCTATTACTAAATATTTTCTGGAACTTGTACATCCCTGGTGTATGCAGATGTTGATAGTGAGACATTGATCATTTGGAATTCATCCAGTAAATGACTTTTACACAAAGACTCTTGAACTTGGCTGGAGCAAGGAAGGGAGGAGTGCATTTGCTTCAGACGGTGTTGTTTGGCTAACATCAGAGAATGCTTTAAAATGAATATCTCTACAGGAAAGATAGCTTACGTTGTTTTGACATTTGTGGTATGGTAAGAAGCAACACAAGGTGTCTGTAAAACCAGAAGCTGCAAAGAGTTGCTATAGTTGGCAGTTAGATGTTCCTTAGTTTACTGGAGACTGAAACAAATTTCTTTATATAATAAAGCTCATAGTCTTATGTTAGAAAAACTATAACCATAATATAACATGTACATTTTTCATTTAACAACAATCCTTATCTTCATCAATAAGATGCATTCATTGTGCATCAAGAATAAGTAACACCCATATGTCTGTAAAATCAAGATTTTGTCTTGATTTTTCTGCTTAATAAAAATGAAGACTACAGCAAATGTAAGTCAGAGGGCATGTTCAAGTTCATGAATGTGTGTGTGTATGTGTGCATGTGTGTGTGTGTGTGTGTGTGTGTGTGTGTGTGTGTGTGTGTGTGTGTGTGTGTGTGTGTGTGTGTGTTTGTAGTGTGTGCATGAATGTATGTGTGAGAGGGGCTGTCATACCGCCACACTCTCCTAGACTAATAAGAAAGTATTGCACTATTGAGAGGGAACACTAGACACCAGGAATACTGTTGATATGTTGCTCTAAGGGACATACATAGAGGGATACTAGCACAGCGTTTTACAGCATGAAAGATGTAGAGCAGGGAAAACACTAGATACAATGGATGCTCTGTATAAACATCTCTTTTTATATGTATATATATTTTACTCAGTTTTGTTTTCCCTTCTTGCACTAGTATCTCTTTTCCTTCACAGGAATTCAAGAAATTGCATTTATTTTGTTTGAAAAATTCCAAATCCTTTACTTTTACTTTCACTCCCATTTAGTTTTGGTTCAACACATGACACTTTTTTTAAATATTCTACCAAAACTATAAGCCTGTAATAGTATTCAAATTTATTCATGACCTATATTTTAAAATGCATTTGTTGCATTTCTCCAAATTAATTTTGCCATTTGTAACTTCATTATTTCTTGCACTGTCTCTCGGATAAATGGAGTGTTTTGTTTTTCTTTCTTATTCAATGCATTTCTATTCTGGAATTTCCTGTATATATCTACACATTTTAATCATAATGTCAGGATTCCGAAATCCAAAGCACAAACTTGTTTTGGGCAAGTTTGCTCAGTGAAATTTGAGTTTTTGATTAAGAAACCAGTGTAGAATTACTACTGTGAGAAGGTTGCAGTCTGTAACAGTATACCATTCACACCAGTGAAGGCTGCATGCTAATACTGCAGTCCAGGGGCATAGCTATTGCTAACTATTCATATTCACTTCCCTGGAACTTATTACCCGGATTAAAATAGTGTGGTAGTGTGATTGTTTGGTAGGAGAAGTGAGTCTTATGGCAGAAGTGATGTTATTAGCTCCAGTGAAGGTAAGTTCAGTGAAGTTGCATGCATGCATGCATGCTTGCGTGTGTGTGTGTGTGTGTGTGTGTGTGTGTGTGTGTGTGTGTGTGTGTGTGTGTGTGTGTGTGTGTGTGAGATATGTTGCATGGGTTGGTAGGGGTAACACTACTGCAGTTATCTGCAACATTGCAGTGTTTGATTTACAGATATAATAATGAGCTGCTAATGACCTATTCCTGTATGCAGCTTTATCCTGTTCCTGAATCACATTATACCATTGTTGAGCTACTGGGCATTGTACTGTTTCCTGCATAACACTGACAGTGATACACTTTCCAAATTCCCAGCCCATATCTTAAAGTCCCAATTACTCAAAGGTAATGGTCTTCAATTTTTATTTTCTTTTAAGATTTTTTTTTTCCAAATGAAATTTGCCATACTGATATATAATTCAGTTTACATTATTTTTGATCTGCAGATTTTTGTAAAACTTTTTTAGCTAAACTGAATTGACTATCTTAACATTATAAAATTGACATCTTATACAGCCATTTCCTTGTGAACTATTAATGTCTATACTTTCTTCAGAATGTCCTTTACTGCATGTATTGTCAGTCTTATTTTCTTCCTAAAATGACTTAGCAAGTTTTCTTACTAACCATTCCTCCACTAACTCTCTGTTTTTGAAGAAGTGTACCCTAAAACTCAGCAGATGTAAAATAAGTTTTCTTCTTAAATACTTATTAATTTGAAATAGACTTCATTTAAACAAATTGTTTCAGAAGGCTGTGAGACACAAAGAGGCTAAACAAATCACTGTTCTATTTCTTCCTCCCTGCTGCATTTGTCTCTTAATGTCCTATGCTGGTTGACAAGGAAGTTCTAGGAAAGCTTCGGTCTCCATCTTGTACTGCTCTTTGCTGATGCCAATGCCAAGTGCTCAAGGCTGAATACCTGCTCCTGTTTTAAGTGTTTCATTCTGCGCAAGTAATCAAAACTTACGGCAGATGTAAATTATCTGTGGTCACATTTTGGAAGTTACACTCACTTTGTTTATGACTACCCCACTTTGTCACTTCCTTATGTCACTAGAGCAAGAGTGTCAGTGAGATATTAAAGAAAATCAATGTGACAGACTGATGTTGCAGCAATCAGAGAAACAGCTCTCTGCTACATGTTCTGCTAAGTGGATAGGCTATATTGCCAGGGGCTGGCAATCAGTCATCCTTTCATGTCACTAACTAACTGTGCACTAACAAAAACAGTTAAATGTTCTTCTCATTGCAACTCAGTTAGATGCCTATTGTGTGAATTAGTTTAGAGGGATATAAACAACTTGGGATCTGGAAGAGATAACGTAATAAATTTTTTTAGCTCTGAAGATATAATTTGAATGGAGGTAGAAATAGCTACTTTTTCTACAAACTATACTTTTCTTAACTTTTTTGCTCTGACCCCTCCCACTTTACCTAATTGCCCTGTTCTTTCCTTGGAATTTAAAACCCCATGGCCCATTTGTTCCACCTTGAGATGTGGGTGAAGCAGCATGAATGCTGCCATCATCCATCATGGGGAATCTGTTTTTTTAAGGCTGAAACATTCCCCCTGTGTATCCCCAAGATGTCCTCAGTGGGAAGCATGCAATAAACTTAAGCAGTAGCAAGTTTTTCACTTTCATGAGAGGCATTACCTCAATGGTTCTGCCTGGTAGAAAGGGAAATATATCCCTTTATCATTAATCTCCACAAGGCATTTTACCTGCCATCTGCACTCAAGAAATGCCCTCTCCAACCCTCCCCACAGAGAAAGGCTAGTGGGTACCTTTCTCATCATTTCTTTCTCTTCCCTGGCCAGCTTCTTTGGGTTGAAATCAGAGCTTTATCTCTTTATGCTAATGCAGCTTACCCACCAGAAGCATTATATTTTTTGATGGTCTCTATCCTTGTTTCTCAAACAGTGCGACATAGAAGTAAATGGAATCTGCTGGAAGAATGCATGTAGAATAAGGTTCAGGAGGAAGAATGAGGTTTAAGGGAAGGAAATGAATTTTTTTGTAATATCAGAGTGAATGTATGTAATAAGTTAACGTATTAGTACAGTACATGAAATAAATGACGATAGTTTATTTTCTTTTATATAAGTGTATGAGGACCAGTGTTGAAATTCTAGTTGTGATTTCATAAAGTCATTGCTTTCATCCTTTCATCGTGTCTTGAGAGATGTTTGTGGTGCATCTGTGCCTGCTGGAATTGATGTTATCTTTGCCCAGACTGACTTTTTGTTATATAATTGAACTGATTGGGAACTGGGTTTAGGCTAGGATCATGTCTCTTTTTTTGTTTAAGACTCGTTCCTATTTTAATATACACCATTCTTTCCTGATTATTTTTCACAGTGCATTTGTTTAATAGCTGTTTAGTTTCTGTCAGTATCAGCTCTCCTCTTCATGACCTGTTTGCTCTTCTGTTTGAGAATGTGAAAAATTCTTTATAAGGATTTAGTTGGACAGCACAGTGGTACACAGTGGTACAATGAGTAGCATTGCTGCCTCACAGCAACAGGTTCTCCTGATTTGGTTCTTGGATGAGGTACCTTATGTGCTGATCTCTATGATTTCCCTGTGTTCGTGTGTGTTTCTTCTGGGTGATCTGGCTTCCTCCCACATTCTGAAAACATGAAGTAGGTGGATTGACAACTTTTAAAATTGTCTGTGGGTGTATGTGTCTGTGTGTGTGTATGTGCATGTGCATGCATATGCACACACGCGCGCGCGTGTGTGTGTGTGTGTGTGTGTGTGTGTGTGTGTGTGTGTGTGTGTGTGTGTGTGTGTGTGTGTGTGTGTGTGTGTGTGTGTGTGTGTGTGTGTGTGTGTGTGTGGGTGTGTGTACATGTGTACATTTGTGTAAGTTTTTATATCTTATACAAGCCATCTAAGGGCATCACAGTCCTGTTTTTGCTCAGTCTCGTGTGGCTGAATGCCATTTGCCGTCTAACAAGTTAAAGATGACCGCACTGGGCTTGCATAACTAGTTATCATGGTGGAGCCTCATTTGTAGTCAGAATTAACTAGATAAATCACCATGTACCACCACCCACAGAACTGTGAAAGCACCACCAATCTGTATATAATAATATAATGTATAATATTTACAATGTATATAATAGGGGCACTACAGCCGAAAGGAATGTTAAATATATCTGTCTGCAATGTTGAATGTAACTGTTTCATATACATTCTTAGGTTTCTGTCTAGTCAAAATTAAATTAAATGTAACATCATTTTAATCATGTTTCTAGCACAGAGAATGCCAATATATCCACTTCATACCAATAAATCAAACAAAACAAAATTGTTTGACCCTATCCATTTTCATATGAGGAACCAGCAATATAATGGGCAAATCTGAAACTACTATAATAACAACAAAGGATTAAGAAAAAAAAGCATATTTCTCTTCTTGAATCAGCATACTGTACACAGGTATATTCACCATGCATGTGCTTCTGAAATATGGAAACTATAGCATCGTTTCTATAGGACTCTGAGAATAATATCACAAAGTCAGTTAAATGGGTGGCAGAGTTGTATAGTGATTAGCAGTGCCTAGTTCTCCAGTTCTGTTCTTGGCTAAAGTGCATTCTATGCAGTGTCTGCACACCCTTCTTTTGTCCTCCTGGGTTTTTATGGATGGTGTGCTTTAATTCACATCTAAAAGATATACAGTTGCTCCCCTACTCCCCAGTTCCCCAGCCACTTCCTAAATCCTTCTATTTCAGTTATCCTCACTCCTCCTACAAACTGAACCTACTTACCCTCCCCTTAAAGAAACCAAACTTACTGTGGTCCACTGATGACAACTCACATTATTAGATGCAGAGTATTCTCAACTTAACTAAAACGAGGCAATATTAGCTGTTTCCTCAATGACGCATCTTTTCCCCTATTAAATAAGATTATATACTAACCATACAAAATCACTCTTCTTCCCATAAACTAGTCTAATAACATACAACAAAATGTTTTTTTTTTTACATTAAATAAAACTCTATGCTAGCTACATAAAATCACTCTTTTCTCCGATATTCAGGTATACCAAGCTACAAACTGTAACTTACCTCTCCGTTTGTCTCCTACCTTTCTTACATTCTTGATACTAAGCCAACCCAAATCTAAATCTCATCATGATAACCCCCTTACTTTACACTGTACCGACTCTCAAAAGAAACGTTTTACGTCCATTCAGTCTTAATTTCCTCATTATTTACATTGGAAAGTCTACATTATAATAAATATACTATATTTCCATTTCCAAGAAATAAATGTCTACTCCCAACTAAACTAAGTTTATACCTGCCAAGGCTACGTAGAAACACATTTTACTAGAAAAAAAATAAAACTAACCCCTCCCCCAAAGTATGCCTATTCACAACCTCATTTTCATTTCACTTCAAACATCCAGAGACATACATCCAAACCCTGGCCCTTCAAATATGAACATATTACATATTGCAAGCACCACTCTTCAATATCACAGCATCTCACACCTACTTATAAACCCTCTAATCAATCCCTACATTCCTTAATTTAAAAATCTGAAACATTTGCAACAAGATCTCTAATTTTTCATACCTGGGCGGCCATCCATTCTCCTGACATCTTAGCCATTACATAAACTTAGCACAAACCTGAAATAAAAGACAACACATTTGAACTCCAAGGCTACAATATTATAAGAACAGACCACCCAAACAAAAGTGGTGGTGGTGGTGGTGGGTAGTTGGGGTGCCATAATTCATTCCACTCATTTAGATATCACTCTATTCCTCATGAGTTTCAAATGGCAAAATTCAAATCACTGAACTAAAACGTAATGACAAAAAATCCTTCTGCTTTGCTACTATATATATATATATATATATATATATATATATATATATATATATATATATATATATATGAATTCCCTTCAGAAGCTTAAAGTTTCAAAACATCGAACTTCAAAAGGCTGAGAACAAAATATCAAAGTTTTGAAACTTTGAACGTTCTCAATGGACATCGCCGTACAGAGCGGAACTGTATATTTACCATTTTACTCACTGTAGTACGATCTTGGAGTTGTTATATTTATTTAGCTGGGGGTGTGGGGGTGCAGAATTTTGTTTTTTGTTTTTATTTTTTTTTTATTTAGTTTTTGAAGTTTCAAAACTTTGATCTTCTGGTCTCGGCCTTTTGAAGTTTGAAGTTTTGAAACTTTGAGCTTTATTTAGCTCCTGAATAACAGTGTCTACAGGATTGCAATTGGCTACCACAACAAAAACTGTTTCTCCCAGCAATTAATCAGATTGAACTTCACATTTACCCTCACTGCCATACTGCAGCTCCTGAATAACAGTGTCTACAGGATTGCAATTGGCTACCACAACAAAAACTGTTTCTCCCAGCAATTAATCAGAGTAAGTTACACATATAAAAAACATTTGTTAAGCTTTCTCTTACAGTGCTGTGTAATTAAGCAAGTCACCATTTTGGTCAGCCATAGGGCTCTTTTCTGCTTGAATGTTTGCCTCCTTCCCATGTAATTAAAGTACACTGACTCTTACATTTGTCTGTCTGACCCTACTTTTTACAGGTGTAATTTGTACATTTCTGACTTTCTAACACTCAGACATAGATTCCTGTTGAAAGTTTTACTTACTTGTCTGACATTTGAACAAGTAACCCTTGTAAAAATCCTCCAGATTGTATACTGTTGGTCTGTCTTTCCTGCTAAACATAAGTAAAATTAAAGTGCTGAGTGCAAGTAACATTAAAGTGCTGAGTGCAGATTTAGGCCCTTACATTCAACTTACCTCTGGTGTGGTGTCTTGAGTCAATCAAGGTATTCCTCTAACCACTCCTACTGCCTTCTCTTTTCCCCCACCCCCCCTCTTTTCTCATACAGGTTAAACTGCTACAACTTAGTACGTGCATTGGTTCATCCCTGCTCCGTTTGCCCTCGCTTCACTCAGGCTTGCTTCGCACCCCACCTTGCCCCCAAATGGATTTCCCTCTCTCTTCCCCCCTTGACTGACCTGGTGTGACTCAGTGTAAGTTTCTTATTGTATTGATTTTTTTTTTTTATTACTGTTTTTTGTGTGTAACTGAATGATCTGATGCTAAATTCGGATTCTGCACAGACTGTTCTATTTTTGTTGCAGAAGCTCTATAAATAGCTAGTGACTTTACTGAATTTCTGTGATATTTGTGTTTAAACTGAACCTGCACCTAGATAAAGTGTATAATGAGAGCTACTAATTGCTGCATATGTTTTTAATGTTTAAATTGCACACACAGATTGAAGAAGTGCTTTTATGACCTGAATAACTTGTGCTAGTTTTACCTGGATTGCTTTTACTGACAATTTTCCAGTTGTACAATTGTGAATGATTGATTTAGTTTTATTGTATATCTTTAAAATCTGACAAGTGTTTATTTACTGCATTGCTCTCTTGCTAAAGTTTCTTAGCTATAAATCCTAATCCATTCTGAAGTGTGCTACTTAACCCTCCCAAAACCTTTCTGAATGTACTATTATAAAATAGCTGCCTGTTGCTGCCTTAATGCTTACCTTAGAATCTCTGCTTTTCTCTTTTCGTAGTTGAACTTCACATTTACCTACACTAACATACTGCAGCTCCTGAATAACAGTGTCTACAGGATTGCAATTGGCTACCACAACAAAAACTGTTTCTCCCAGCAGTTAATCAGGGTAGGTTACACATAAAAAAATATTTGTTAAGCTTTCTCTTACAGTGCTGTGTAATTAAGCAAGTCACCATTTTGGTCAGCCACAGGGCTCTTTTCTACTTGAACGTTTGCCTCCTTCCCCTGTAACTAAAGTACACAGACTCTTACATTTGTCTCTCTGACCCTAATTTTTACAGGTGTAACTTGTTCCTTTCTGGCTTTCTAACACTCAGACATAGATTCCTGTTGAAAGTTTTACTTACTTGTCTGACATTTGAACAATTAACCCTTGTAAAAATCCTCCAAATTGTATACTGTTAGTCTGTCTTTCCTGCTAAACATAAGTAAAATTAAAGTGCTGAGTGCAAGTAACATTAAAGTGCTGAGTGCAGATTTAGGCCCTTACATTCAACTTACTTCTGGTGTGGTGTCTTGAGTCAATCAAGGTATTCCTCTAACCGCTCCTACTGCCTTCTCTTTTCCCCCACCCTCCTCTTTTTTCATACAGGTTAAACTCCTACAACTTAGTACAGGCATTAGCTCATCCCTGCTCTGCTTGCCCTCGCTTCACACGTGCTTGCTTCGCACCCCACCCTGCCTCCAAATCCCTGGTGCTGCTACATTTATTGGTACTAGACCACACCCCACTTTTTTACAGCAATCAGTAACAACATGTCACTCAACAGCACCACCCTCAGTCTGGTACCACCAGTCCTCCAACTCTACTATTCCTTTTGCTTAAGTTTCAAGTCTCATTCAGTAGGTATGCTATCACCCAAAATAGTCTTATTAACTCTACTTCTACCCATTTTACTCATCCCATATCTCCTAACTGCCTACGAATGTCAGGATCACCCAGGTTTCCACTACCCTAAATTCCAAACATCCATCCTATCTACAACTGATAATAATGCACCCTTACTCACTCCCCTCATGCTTACCTCCTTCACCCCTAAATACTACCATCTTACTAGACCTAGTTGCATTAGTCCTAAAACTAGACACTATTACAAAACTTTATTCAAAAACTTAAAACTCATACTCTGGATATACTACAACCTCACAAAGGATGGTGACATCTACCCAAACCCTGGTTCATCCCCACCTGTTGGCCCTAATCCCCCTACAATATCCCCTACCACCATAGCTCCAGCAAATAGACCTCCTAACTCACTGCTGGCCTGCCATCTAAACATTAGGAGCATAAATAACAAAACTCAGCACCTGCATGCCCTCTTAGCTGTTCACTCCCCAGATATATTATGCCTAACAGAAACGTGGCTAAAGCCTGCCACCAGGGACCATGAGATTCTGCCAGCAGGGTACAATATGTTTCCACTAGACTGTACCACCAAAAAGGGTGGTGAGGTAGCCATACTTTACTAGTCTACCCTATCTGTCAGCATAGACACCCAACAACCACCCCAGTTCATTAATGCTGAAATTCTTATCTCAAAACTACAAATTAACAAAAACAAAAATGTAAACATTGTCTGTGTCTACATTCCCCCAGGGAGGAACACAGAAACCTTAGAAGACTTCTTATATTGGTTATCCAATAACTACCCCCAAGAAACAATTGTTCTTGGGGATTTCAACATTGACTGGAACACTTGCTCTTGTGAAACCTCCACAACCCACATAAACCTCTATTGATTTACTCAAATCATAACCTCCCCCACTAGGACAGGAAAACCAAATAACAAGGAAAGTACCCTAGACTGGATACTTGTCAATACCCATCTTCAATCTTATAAATCAGGCACTTTGCCTGATGACCTAAGTGACCACTGTCTCACCTATGTAATCAAACTCAAAGTAGACTGCTCCCACCAACCCACCTATAGAACATTAAGAAACAACAAGAATTTTATTCTCACCAAGTTTCAAAATGAACTTAATGCATGCATCTGGTCAGTACTAAAAAGTCTCCCCCTAGATGAAGCAGTAGCATACCTTAACACCAAATCCCTTGCTATTCTTAACTCCCATGCTCCCAACTGCTCTATTAAAACCAAAGTTAATATTGCACCATGAGTTTCTAAAGATACCAAAACCAAAATTTAATTCAGAAACAAAGCATGGGCAACCTACAGAAAAAACAAAAGCCCCACTTTATCAACTAACATTCAGACAGCTAAGGAATGACAACAAAAAATCCATAACCTTAGACAAAAAGAACCACTACTACCATCTACTGCAAAAACACCAAAACAAACCTCAAAAGTTCTGGGCAGGAATAAATAAACTACTCCACCCAGGCCAAACTGCCACTCCACCCCCCCTCAGTTTCCCAACAAAAATCCCCAGTAGACATTGCTAATAACTTCAACATCTTCTTCACAGAGACTATCCAGTCTCTAGCCAGCCAACTCTCTCCCAATGGCTCTAATTCTAATGTAGCCACACCCAGTACTCAAACATACTTTACCTTCCAACCTGTTCCTACTCAACTTATTCATGCCCTGCTTAAGAAACTAAGACCACCCTGGCTACCGACCTTCTCCCAACAGACTATCTGCAAAAGGCTGCTGACACCATAGCATACCCCATCTCAATCTTGATCAACAGAGCTATATCTGAAGCTACTGTACCCGCTATATGGAAAATCTCTAATGTCATACATCTCCATAAAGGAGGCAGTTCCACTGAACTGTCAAACTTTAGACCCATAACTATTATGTCACCTCTAGCTAAAATTATGGAGAAGTGTGTACGAATGCAGCTCATGCACTACCTCACACAGAACAAGCTGTTGTCCAACTTTCAGCATGGCTTTAAGCCACACCACAGTACTACTTCTGCCTCCTCTCTTTCTCTAATGCCATTAACCACAACCGCAATGATAATAAACTATCCTCAGCACTCTTTCTAGATCTTTCCAAGGCTTTTGACACGGTTGACCACAAAATGCTTATAAATACCTTGAAGGTCTTTTCCTTAAACAACCATGCACTTCAGTGGTTTCAGTCCTACCTGCAGGGCAGGCAACAGTTAGTCCTATGGCAGGACAAGCTATCATCTCACCTAACCATCACATTAGGAGTCCCCCAGGGCTCGATACCAGGACCCCTTCTTTTCTCCATCTTTATCAACGACCTTCATTCAGTCATCCCAGATGCTACCTGCATTCAATATGCAGATGACTCCACCTTGAGTTGTTCTGACACCTCACCAGCTACTTTATTCACATTAACCCAAAATACCTTCAATACAGTGGAAAAATGGCTCTCCAATCAACATCTAATCCTAAACCCCAACAAAACTAAGTTGCTCCTCTTCTCCCCCACATCCAGGACCCCCTGCCATCTTTCAACATAACTGCTAACAATGGCACTATCATCTGCCCAGAAGCCTGAACTAAACTACTGGGTGTCATAGTTGATAACAACCTGAAGTTTAATGTGCATATCAATCAAGCTATCAAAACCATTAATAAAAAACTTGGCTCTCTTTATAGACGTAAACCTTTCCTTACCCCACTTGCTAGAACTGTAATTGCCCATTCCCATCTGTTATCAATTCTTCTCTATGCCTCACATCTATTCTCCAACTTAAACAAAACAGATCTTAGTAAACTATCATCCTACTATAACCACATTGCCAGATTTGCTACTGGCACAGCCTACCAGACACACCACTGTCAGAACCTAAATTGCCTAGGATGGCTTAAACTGCCAAGCCTACTGCAATTCAACCAGCTAATAGTGGCACATAAAGTCCTTTACCAACCATAAAATACACCTGCACTAAAAAATATTATCAGCCCCTATGCCAGCACCCGGCCACTGCAATCATCCACTAGATTCCTAGTTCAAACATACAAATCCAACTACTCAGCTGGGGACTCTCTGTTTGCCAACTCTGTTGGAAAAACATGGAACAGACTCCCAGCTGACTTGATCCTAGAACCCTCACTAACTCAATTCAGAAACAAACTCAAGAAATACTTCAAAACTCATTGGTTATTGTCCTTGCACTAACCCCGACTAGTGACCTCTCTATTTCTTAGGTGCCTTACCTTCACCTACTTCGAACTTTGTTTCTACCACTCCATTTCAGGAAGGGTCAATTGTATAACTACTGCTCAACGTGTCTTAAACCTGAATGTAATGTTATGTATATATAACTTTGAAAATAATGTTATGTTTTGTAAAGTGTTTTATAATAACTTAGTACTATATGTGCTAAATGCTGGTATTGCTTATGACTATAATCTGCTTGAAACTAGCATTTACTAAATGTTTAATGTGTATTATTATCTTGGAGCTTTTTTCCCTGGGCCTCCGCTGAAAATGGACATATATCCAGTCGGACTATCCCGGTCAACAAATGTAAAATAAAATAAAAATAAATAAAATAAATGTGTATATATATATATATATATATATATATATATATATATATATATATATATATATATACAGAGAGAGAGATATAGATATATAGATATGTATGTCCCACCAAGCAACAAAAATCATAATATCATGGAAGACATCCTTTCCTGGTTAACAGAAAACATTACACAAGAAATTCTTGTACTAGGGGACTTTAACTTCGATTGGAACTCAAAGAATCCATCTCTACAGCACCAATCAACTTTTTGGTTTCGCACAACTAGTCCTTCACTAGCCAGATTCAATAAGTTAATTAAAAAAACACAAACCTAGACTGGATTTTAACCAACAGTCCTAGCACTATAATAGACACAGACAACCTTAAAGACGTTACATGATCATTATCCTACCTTTGTCATTCTACAGTGAAATAATAAACCCAAGGCTACCAAATTAGAAATATAAACAACTTCAGTTCAAGTCTATTCATTTCTACCTTATCACAAAGTAACTGGATCCCACTTAAAACTCAACCACTTGACCAGGCAGTTGACACTTTTAATGGTATCATTCTTAATATCTTCAGTGACTTGGCTCCAATCAGAAGGAAAATAATTTAATCTAATCCTACTCTCTGGCTAAAATCTGATACTTGACAACTAATAAGACATTGCTAACAAAGTAGGGAAAATAATGGCTCACTGATAAGAAACCTACCTCTTACCCAACCTATAAATATCTTTGTAATCGCACAAATAAAAATTTCTTCACCTCCCTTCAGGGCTCTCACACATTCAGTTCTAAATCCTTGTGGACTAGCATTAATAACCTCTTAAATCCAGAATAATGTTTCAACACATCTCTTTCCAAATCTGTCAGATCAAGACACAGCATGCAGATTTAACTCATACTTCGTTAACACAGTTGCTGATGTCATAAAACACAGACAGCATCCGTCTGAGTGGCCCTCTCTTCCTGACTCCTTTAATCCCTGCACTTCAATTTATAACCAGTCCCAGTTTCAGTTTTTCAAAATCCTCTTAACAAACTCAAACTCACTACTCTAGCTGCAGACAAGCTTTCTGCAGAATACTTAAAGATGACGTCAGAATCTCTCTAACTCTATTCCCATACTAATAAACTGATTACTAATGAAGCCTATATTCCTAAACTATGGATGCAAACTTTTATTCTTCCCTTACACAACAGAGACAGATCCATAGAAATATCCAGCTAGTGTCCCATTGCTAACCTTTTCACTATTTCTAAGATCCTGGAATGATGCATCCACAATCAGATCCACTATTACCTTTTACTGAATAATCTTTCTCTCCCACGCAACATATTTTTGTCCCAAACATAGTACAACCACAGGCCTATTATCCTTCCTCAGCATAATCAATGCAAATAGAAATGAAAACAAGCTCATAGTCTCCATCTTCCTACATCTCTCCAATCTCTCCATAGCTTGTAATACTGTGTTATCCTAAATTATATCCTAAATTACTCCGTACACTTCTATCCCTAAACCTCTTTTACCCTACCTTTAACTGGTTCACTAGCTATCTCAAAAATGGTACTCTGCATTCTGTATCTATTGTCCAGTAATCCACAGGTATCTCTCAAGGATCTACACTTGGTTCTCAATTCTTTAATGTGTTCATAAATAACTTTCCAACTGTCACATCACATGTCACGCTCATTCAGTATACAGGTAATGCTATTCTCATTACATGCCACTCTCATTCAGTATACAGGTAATGCTATTCTCATCACATGCCACTCTCATTCAGTATGCAGGTAATGCTATTCTCATCACGTGTCACTCTCATTCAGTATGCAGGTAATGTAACTTTCATCACATGCCAGTATGCAGGTAATGCAACTCTCATCACATGCTATGCTCTTTCAGTATGCAGGTAATGCTACTCGCATCACATGCCTCTCTTATTTAGTACGCAAGTAATGCTATGCCACTCTCATTCAGTATGCAGGTAATGCTTTGCTCATCACATGCCATTCTCATTCAGTATACAGGTAATGCTAGTCTCACCACATGCCACTCTCATTCAGTATGCAAGTAATGCTACTCTCATCCCATGCCATGCTCATTCAGTATGCAGGTAATGCTATTCTCATCACATGCCACGCTCATTCAGTATGCAGGTAATGCTATTCTCATCACATGCCACTCTCATTCAGTATGCAGGTAATGCTACGCTCACCACATGCCACTCTCATTCATTATGCAGGCAATGCTAATCTCATCACATGCCTCTCTCATTTAGTATGCAGGTAATGCTATGCCACTCTCATTCAGTATGCAGGTAATGCTATGCTCATCACATGCCATGCACATTCAGTATGCAGGTAATGTTACTCTCATCCCATTCCAAGGTCATTCAGTATGCAGGTAATGCTACTCTCATCCCATGCCATGCTCATTCAGTGTGCAGGTAAAGCTATTCTCATCACATGCCACTCTCATTCAGTATGCAGGTAATTCTGCTCTCATCCCATGCCATGCTCATTCAGTATGCAGGTAATGCTATGCTCATCACATGCCATTCTCATTCAGTATACAGGTAATGCTATTCTCACAACATGCCACTCTCATTCATTATGCAGATAATGCTACTCTCATCACATGCCATTCTCATTCAGTATACAGGTAATGCTATTCTCACAACATGCCACTGTCATTCATTATGCAGATAATGCTACTCTCATCACATGCCTTTCTCAATTACTATGCAGGTAATGCTATGACACTCTCATTCAGTATGCAGGTAATGCTACGCTCATCACATGCCATGCTCATTCAGTATGCAGGTAATGTTACTCTCATCCCATGCCACGCTCATTCAGTATGCAGGTAATGCTACTCTCATCCCATGCCACGCTCATTCAGTATGTAGGTAATGCTATTCTCATCACATGCCACTCTCATTCAGTATGCATATAATGCTACACTCATCACATGCCATTCTCATTTAGTATACAGGTAATACCACTCTCACCACATGCCACTCTCATTAATTATACAGGTAATGCTACTCTTATCACATGCCTCTCTCATTTAGTATGCAGGTAATGCTATGCTACTCTCATTCAGTATGCAGGTAATGCTACGATCATCACATGCCATTCTCATTCAGTATACAGGTAATGCTAATCTGACAACATACCCCTCTCATTCAGTATGCAGGTAATGTTACTCTCATCCCATGCCACACTCATTCAGTATACAGGTAATGCTATTCTCACAACATGCCACTGTCATTCATTATGCAGATAATTCTACTCTCATCACATGCCTTTCTCATTTACTATGCAGGTAATGCTATGACACTCTCATTCAGTATGCAGGTAATGTTACTCTCATCCCATGCCATGCTCATTCAGTATGCAGGTAATGCTACGCTCATCCCATGCCATGCTCAGTCAGTATGCAGGTAATGCTATTCTCACCACATGCCATGCTCATTCAGTATGCAGGTAATGGTACTCTGATCCCATGCCATGCTCATTCAGTATGCAGGTAATGCTACTCTCACCACATGCCATGCTCATTCAGTATGCAGGTAATGTTACTCTCATCCCATGCCATGCTCATTCAGTATGCAGGTAATGCTATTATCATCACATGCCACGCTCATTCAGTATGCAGGTAATGCTATTCTCATCCCATGCCACGCTCATTCAGTATGCAGGTAATGCTACTTTCATCCCATGCCACGCTCATTCAGTATGCAGGTAATGCTATTCTCATCACATGCCACTCTCATTCAGTATGCATATAATGCTACACTCATCACATGCCATTCTCATTTAGTATACATGTAATACCACTCTTGCCACATGCCACTCTCATTAATTATACAGGTAATGCTACTCTTATCACATGCCTCTCTCATTTAGTATGCAGGTAATGCTATGCCATTCTCATTCAATATGCAGGTAATGCTACGATCATCACATGCCATTCTCATTCAGTATACAGGTAATACTAATCTGACCACATACCCCTCTCATTCAGTATGCAGGTAATGTTACTCTCATCCCATGCCATGCTCATTCAGTATGCAGGTAATGCTACTCTCATCCCATGCCACGCTCATTCAGTATGCAGGTAATGCTACTCTCACTACATGCCACACTCCTTCAGTATGCAGGTAATGTTCCTCTCATCCCATGCCATGCTCATTCAGTATGCAGGCAATGCTATGCTCATCACATGCCATTCTCATTCAGTATACAGGCAATGCTATTCTCACAACATGCCACTCTCATTCATTATGCCGATAATGCTACTCTCATCACATGCCTTTCTCATTTACTATGCAGGTAATGCTATGACACTCTCATTCAGTATGCAGGTAATGCTACGCTCATCACATGCCATGCTCATTCAGTATGCAGGTAATGTTACTCTCATCCCATGCCACGCTCATTCAGTATGCAGGTAATGCTACTCTCATCCCATGCCACGCTCATTCAGTATGCAGGTAATGCTATTCTCATCACATGCCACTCTCATTCAGTATGCCTATAATGCTACACTCATCACATGCCGTTCTCATTTAGTATACAGGTAATACCACTCTCACCACATGCCACTCTCATTAATTATACAGGTAATGCTACTCTTATCACATGCCTCTCTCATTTAGTATGCAGGTAATGCTATGCCACTCTCATTCAGTATGCAGGTAATGCTACGATCATCACATGCTATTGTCATTCAGTATACAGGTAATGCTAATCTGACAACATACCCCTCTCATTCAGTATGCAGGTAATGTTACTCTCATCCCATGCCACACTCATTCAGTATGCAGGTAATGCTACTCTCACTACATGCCACACTCCTTCAGTATGCAGGTAATGTTACTCTCATCCCATGCCATGCTCATTCAGTATGCAGGTAATGCTACGCTCATCCCATGCCATGCTCAGTCAGTATGCAGGTAATGCTACTCTCACCACATGCCATGCTCATTCAGTATGCAGGTAATGGTACTCTGATCCCATGCCACGCTCATTCAGTATGCAGGTAATGCTACTCTCACCACATGCCATGCTCATTCAGTATGCAGGTAATGTTACTCTCATCCCATGCCACGCTCATTCAGTATGCAGGTAATGCTATTATCATCACATGCCACGCTCATTCAGTATGCAGGTAATGCTATTCTCATCCCATGCCACGCTCATTCAGTATGCAGGTAATGCTACTCTCATCCCATGCCATGCTCATTCAGTATGCAGGTAATGCTATTCTCATCACATGCCACTCTCATTCAGTATGCATATAATGCTACACTCATCACATGCCATTCTCATTTAGTATACATGTAATACCACTCTCGCCACATGCCACTCTCATTAATTATACAGGTAATGCTACTCTTATCACATGCCTCTCTCATTTAGTATGCAGGTAATGCTATGCCACTCTCATTCAATATGCAGGTAATGCTACGATCATCACATGCCATTCTCATTCAGTATACAGGTAATGCTAATCTGACCACATACCCCTCTCATTCAGTATGCAGGTAATGTTACTCTCATCCCATGCCATGCTCATTCAGTATGCAGGTAATGCTACTCTCATCCCATGCCACGCTCATTCAGTATGCAGGTAATGCTACACTCACTACATGCCACACTCCTTCAGTATGCAGGTAATGTTCCTCTCATCCCATGCCATGCTCATTCAGTATGCAGGCAATGCTATGCTCATCACATGCCATTCTCATTCAGTATACAGGCAATGCTATTCTCACAACATGCCACTCTCATTCATTATGCCGATAATGCTACTCTCATCACATGCCTTTCTCATTTACTATGCAGGTAATGCTATGACACTCTCATTCAGTATGCAGGTAATGCTACGCTCATCACATGCCATGCTCATTCAGTATGTAGGTAATGTTACTCTCATCCCATGCCACGCTCATTCAGTATGCAGGTAATGCTACTCTCATCCCATGCCACGCTCATTCAGTATGCAGGTAATGCTATTCTCATCACATGCCACTCTCATTCAGTATGCATATAATGCTACACTCATCACATGCCGTTCTCATTTAGTATACAGGTAATACCACTCTCACCACATGCCACTCTCATTAATTATACAGGTAATGCTACTCTTATCACATGCCTCTCTCATTTAGTATGCAGGTAATGCTATGCCACTCTCATTCAGTATGCAGGTAATGCTACGATCATCACATGCCATTCTCATTCAGTATACAGGTAATGCTAATCTGACAACATACCCCTCTCATTCAGTATGCAGGTAATGTTACTCTCATCCCATGCCATACTCATTCAGTATGCAGGTAATGCTACTCTCACTACATGCCACACTCCTTCAATATGCAGGTAATGTTACTCTCATCCCATGCCATGCTCATTCAGTATGCAGGTAATGCTACGCTCATCCCATGCCATGCTCAGTCAGTATGCAGGTAATGCTACTCTCACCACATGCCATGCTCATTCAGTATGCAGGTAATGGTACTCTGATCCCATGCCACGCTCATTCAGTATGCAGGTAATGCTACTCTCACCACATGCCATGCTCATTCAGTATGCAGGTAATGTTACTCTCATCCCATGCCACGCTCATTCAGTATGCAGGTAATGCTATTATCATCACATGCCACGCTCATTCAGTATGCAGGTAATGCTATTCTCATCCCATGCCACGCTCATTCAGTATGCAGGTAATGCTACTCTCATCCCATGCCGTGCTCATTCAATATGCAGGTAATGCTATTCTCATCACATGCCACTCTCATTCAGTATGCATATAATGCTACACTCATCACATGCCATTCTCATTTAGTATACATGTAATACCACTCTCGCCACATGCCACTCTCATTAATTATACAGGTAATGCTACTCTTATCACATGCCTCTCTCATTTAGTATGCAGGTAATGCTATGCCACTCTCATTCAATATGCAGGTAATGCTACGATCATCACATGCCATTCTCATTCAGTATACAGGTAATGCTAATCTGACCACATACCCCTCTCATTCAGTATGCAGGTAATGTTACTCTCATCCCATGCCATGCTCATTCAGTATGCAGGTAATGCTACTCTCATTCCATGCCACGCTCATTCAGTATGCAGGTAATGCTACTCTCACTACATGCCACACTCCTTCAGTATGCAGGTAATGTTACTCTCATCCCATGCCATGCTCATTCAGTATGCAGGCAATGCTATGCTCATCCCATGCCATTCTCATTCTGTATGCAGGTAATGCTACTCTCACCACATGCCATGCTCATTCACTATGCAGGTAATGTTACTCTCATCCCATGCCATGCTCATTCAGTATGCAGGTAATGCTACGCTCACCACATGCCACGCTCATTCAGTATGCAGGTAATGTTACTCTCATCCCATGCCATGCTCATTCACTATACAGGTAATGCTACTCTCATCCCATGCCATGCTAATTCAGTATGCAGGTAATGCTACTCTCACTACATGCCACTCTCATTCTGTATGCATGTAATGTTACTCTCATCCCATGCCATGCTCGTTCAGTATGCAGGCAATGCTACTCTCACCACATGCCTCTCTCATTCAGTATGCAGGTAATGCTATTCTCATCACATGCCACTCTCATTCAGTATGCAGGTAATGCTACGCTCATCACATGACATTCTCATTCAGTATACAGGTAATGTTGCTCTCACCACATACCACTCTCATTCAGTATGCATGTAACGTTACTCTCAACCCATGCCATGCTCATTCAGTATGCAGGTAATGCTATTCTCATCACATGCCACTCTCATTCAGTATGCAGGCAATGCTACTCTCACTACATGCCACTCTCATTCAGTATGCATGTAATGTTACTCTCATCCCATGCCATGCTCATTCAGTATGCAGGTAATGCTACTCTCACCACATGCCTCTCTCATTCAGTACGCAGGTAATGCTACTCTCATCCCGTGCCACGCTCATTCAGTATGCAGGTAATGCTGTTCTCATCACATGCCACTCTCATTCAGTATGCAGGTAATGTTACTCTCATCACATGCCTCTCTCATTCAGTATGCAGGTAATGCTATTCTCATCACATGCCACTCTCATTCAGTATGCAGGTAATGTTACTCTCATCACATGCCTTTCTCATTCAGTATGCAGGTAATGCTGCTCTTATCCTGTGCCATGCTCATTCAGTATGCAGGTAATGCTATTCTCATCCCATGCCATGCTCATTCAGTATACAGGTAATGCTATTCTCATCACATGCCACTCTCATTCAGTATGCAGGTAATGCTATTCTCATCACATGCCACTCTCATTCAGTATGCAGGTAATGTTACTCTCATCACATGCCACTCTCATTCAGTATGCAGGTAATGCTGTTCTCATCACATGCCACTCTCATTCAGTATGCAGGTAATGCTACACTCATTCCATGCCTCTCTCATTCAGTATGCAGGTAATGCTACTCTCATCACATGCCAGTATGCAGGTAATGCTGCTCTTATCCTGTGCCATGCTCATTCAGTATGCAGGTAATGCTATTCTCATCACATGCCACTCTCATTCAGTATGCAGGTAATGCTACTGTCATCACATGCCACTCTCATTTAGTATGCAGGTAATGCTGCTCTTATCCTGTGCCATGCTCATTCGGTATGCAGGTAATGCTATTCTCATCACATGCCACTCTCATTCAGTATGCAGGTAATGCTACTCTCATCCCATGCCATGCTCCTTCAGTATGCAGGTAATGCTATTCTCATCACATGCCACTCTCATTCAGTATGCAGGTAATGCTACTCTCATCCCATGCCATGCTCCTTCAGTATGCAGGTAATGCTATTCTCATCACATGCCACTCTCATTCAGTATGCAGGTAATGTTACTCTCATCACATGCCTCTCTCATTCGGTATGCAGGTAATGCTGCTCTTATCCTGTGCCATGCTCATTCAGTATGCAGGTAATGCTATTCTCATCACATGCCACTCTCATTCAGTATGCAGGTAATGCTATTCTCATCATATGCCACTCTCATTCAGTATGCAGGTAATGTTACTCTCATCACATGCCTCTCTCATTCAGTATGCAGGTAATGCTATTCTCATCACATGTCACTCTCATTCAGTATGCAGGTAATGTTACTCTAATCACATGCCTCTCTCATTCAGTATGCAGGTAATGCTGCTCTTATCCTGTGCCATGCTCATTCAGTATGCAGGTAATGCTATTCTCATCACATGCCACTCTCATTCAGTATGCAGGTAATGCTATTCTCATCACATGCCACTCTCATTCAGTATGCAGGTAATGTTACTCTCATCACATGCCACTCTCATTCAGTATGCAGGTAATGTTACTCTCATCACATGCCTCTCTCATTCAGTATGCAGGTAATGTTACTCTCATCACATGCCTCTCTCATTCGGTATGCAGGTAATGCTATTCTCATCACATGCCACTCTCATTCAGTATGCAGGTAATGCTATTCTCATCACATGCCACTCTCATTCAGTATGCAGGTAATGTTACTCTCATCACATGCCACTCTCATTCAGTATGCAGGTAATGTTACTCTCATCACATGCCTCTCTCATTCAGTATGCAGGTAATGTTACTCTCATCACATGCCTCTCTCATTCAGTATGCAGGTAATGCTGCTCTTATCCTGTGCCATGCTCATTCAGTATGCAGGTAATGCTATTCTCATCACATGCCACTCTCATTCAGTATGCAGGTAATGCTATTTTCATCACATGCCACTCTCATTCAGTATGCAGGTAATGCTACTCTCATCCCATGCCACTCTCATTCAGTATGCAGGTAATGCTACTCTCATCCCATGCCATGCTCATTCAGTATGCAGGTAATGCTATTCTCATCACATGCCACTCTCATTCAGTATGCAGGTAATTCTACTCTCATCTGCTCAGCATCATTATTATCCACACTTCAATCTATCACATAGGAGTCATTTACTGCCATTGAGACTTGGCTCTCTCTGACTGAACTGCTCCTAAATAATTCTATCAAAAATAAATAATACTCTTTAGTCCAAAGTCTTATTTACAAAGTAATCTCAACTTTTTAATATGTTCCACTCAACATATTTAGCTAGAGCAAGTCTCTGAAACTAAACTACTAGATGGTATCCTTGACAAAGTTTGGCAAATGTATTCATAATGCAATTAAAAAAATAACCAAAAAACGGGCCTCCTTTATAGAGCATCCTACTTTCTGACAGAACACTCACATAAAACTGAATCAATATCATATCTCCTATTTAGCCTACTTTATGCCACTTGTATTCTCACAAATATTAACACTTTACAAATATATAAATTAGAGCAATGTTATAACAAAATTACAAAGTTTGTTGCTAAGATGCTTGACCAAATTCATCACTGCCAGGCCTTCAAAAAATTAAGTTGTCTCAAATTACCAAGCAGCTCATGTTCTCACAACTAAAATTGCCCATAACTTACTCCTTATATTCAACTTACATGTCTAAAATTTGGACTTCCCTTCCCATATATATTAGACCCCACTTATCTTTATAATTACCTTTATTATCCCCCTCATATATAACTTCTTTATATACTCCACTATTATTTGTAGACATTAGTCTTCTAGACTTCCAATTTTTCTTCTTTTTATAATAATAATAATTTGTTTAATCTTTGTTTTATTATTATCTTTTATCTTTAACAATGGCTGTATATTATTATATGGGTAATTTGTTCTAATCTATATTCATAACTGGAGTTTTGATCCACAGGCCTCTGCTGAAAAGGGGTCTTGCATGGCCCAGTTGGACTTTAACAGTACAGAAATGTAACTAAATGTAAATGGACAAATACAGACACACTATTATCCTCTAAATTGCCAGTAAGCAAACATTGTGTGTGTGTGTGTGTGTGTGTGTGTGTGTGTGTGTGTGTGTGTGTGTGTGTGTGTGTGTGTGTGTGTGTGTGTGTGTGTGTGCGCGCGCGCATGTGTGTGTGTGTGTGTGTGTGTGTGTGTGTGTCTGTCTGCATATTCCATTCAGGATCAGCTTCTCTGCCTTGAGCATAGTAGGCTCTGACAGTGATTCTGGCTGAACAGAACCCTGAAATTGGTTAAGCAGGTCATCAGAGAATGACTGTAAGTAAGATAATTGCTTCTCCCAACACTGGAGCTTTTAATATCAGTACTGTGCAATGATAAGTCCAGTTGCAGTAAACAGGCTTATTTACAATAATCCAGCCTGACACTGAATCTAATACACTGCATGACTTGGGCTCAGTGTTCATTACATGGGCATGACCATAACTCCTAAACAAATGCAATAGCTCTCAACAGGTTTGTAGTTATCTGATGACCTAGAGAGGAACACATCTGGGGCAGAGTATTCATATGTAATAGAAACATTGCTGTATGTCGAGAGAGTCCAGCAGCTCTACTCGACAGAGGCACTGGGAACTAAGGTCGGGTGGCACGATGTCAGGGTAATCCTATGGGCTAAGTCTGTAAAGGCTCCAGGGCCATTTAGCCTAGTACACACCTATGAACCTATGAATCTAGTGTTCACCAAATTATATGAATTTGTTGCAACAAGATCTTTTCAATCTCCTCACTAAATCAGTGGTGAGGCGCACTAAGTGACTGATCTTTTGATGACTTTTATACTTGGGTTACAAGAGTAAATAAGATTTATTTGTGACAGAGTTCATCTGGCTAATGGAGGGCATGGAAGTATTTCTGGTCCATACCATTACAATCACATTAAAAGATAAACCCTGCACTTATCTTCCACATCAGCATGGATGTTATAATGTTGGTGGTGAAGCCAGTCATCTTGTCTAGTCACCATGTTCACAGGTGCTTAGGTTAGTACTAGGCTAGCTGCCCTTGCAGGCCAATATAAGCCTTGCTAGTTTCTCTTTTTGTGCTGGAAATAACCTTTCCCATTTGGTTAGAGATCAGCCTTACCCATCCCATAGTTGATAATAAGAAGTTATGTCCCTACCATAACGTTCCATGTTAGTTGTCTTCTTTTCGCCTTCTTTCTTGCTGGATGGGTTCGGAGCCGAGGGGCTCCGACTCGGCCAATACTAAAGCTCAAGAGCTAATTCCACCGGCTCGAGGCTCCCCCATATCCCACAATGCTAGGCGGTAACTCCTCAGATCTCGTTTGATAGCTAGGCCAAGCAAGAAAAAAGCTCCATAACATGGAGAAGGGTAATCCGCCTCTATAGGGCTAACTGTGAGGTGACTTAAACCTAACAGAGGAAATAAAGAGGTGGTAACAGTGGGAGAAAGGATTAGAGAGGTCACACAACAATCTCCTCTAGGTCTGTCCAGGCTAGGGGGAAGGAGGGTGGGATGCAAGAAAGAAGGCAAGAAGAAGACAACTAACATGGAACGTTATGGTAGGTACATAACTTCTTAATGTTAAGTTGTCTATCTCGCCTTCATTCTTGCTGGATGGGACCGCGTCCCTAGCACCTTGTCCCGGGTGGCCTATTGGAACAGACTCTTGAGAACAGTGGAACCAAAGTTGGCTCGGTCTCTGGAGGCTATGTCCAACTTGTAATGAGAAATGAAGGTATGAGGTGAAGCCCAAGTCGCTGCTGAACAAATAGAATCAATAGGAAGCCTATCCTGAAAGGCTATGGATGTGGCTAATGCCCTTGTAGAGTGAGCTCTAGGCTTAGAGGGCAATTGTTGGTGTCTGATCTCATAAATAAAGGTAATCGTAGAAGTAAGCCATCTCGAAAGTGACACTTTAGAGACTGGAAGGCCCATCTTGCCTTCCACATAGGAAACAAACAGTTGGTCTGTTTTTCTGAACTGTTTAGTCCTGTCTAAATAATACCTTAGTTGGCGAGGAACATCTAAAGAGTGCAATTTGTGTTCTGACCTGTTGCCATAATTGGGGAAAAAAACTGGGAGATCAATAGTTTGATTCAGGTTTGTTTGAGAGGCTACTTTAGGCAAAAAAGATGGATTGGTACGCAAGGATACTCTATCTTTGTGGAAAATTAGATATGGGGGACGACAGCATAGAGCATGAAGTTCCGAAACCCTTCTAGCCGAAGTGATGGCTATTAGAAAAAGCATTTTCCAAGACAGCAATTTCATAGAACATGAAGCTGCAGGTTCAAAGGGGGGTAGAATCAAAGATGCTAGAACCAAGTTCAGATCCCATGGAAGAGGTGGATCCTTGACAGGGGGATTAAGAAGAAAGACTCCTTTCAGAAAGGCTTTACAGAGTTTGTGGGACATGATAGAAGACTCTGACACTCCCACATGAAAATTAGATATAGCCACCAATTGAACCCTGATAGTAGAAGGAGAAGAGCCTGCTTGGAAAAGTTCAGCTAGGAAATCAAGAATAGACTGAATGGGAGCAGTAAAAGGGTCTATTTCCCTGGACACTGCCCATAAAGAGAAACGTTTCCATTTGCTGCTATAAATCTTCCAGGTAGAAGACTTATGAGAAGCTATCAAAATATCTCTAACTGAGTGAGATATTAAGGAAAGCCTGGCTAAGGTTGGAATTGGAGGAACCACGCTGTGAGGTTCAGAGAAGAAAGGGATTGGTGCAGTTGACCCGATTGATGGATCAAGAGATCTGGAACTGGGTCCAGATGCCATGGTTGCGCCAAAAGGTAACGATGAAGAAAGGGAAACCAAACTTGTCAAGGCCAATAAGGGGCAATGAGGATCATTAAGGCCTTCAGAGCAATGGCTTTCCGAATCAGCTGAGGTATCAGTGGGAAGGGGGGAAAAGCATACAGAAGTCCTGGAGGCCAATTGTGAGCTAGAGCATCTCTGATGGGATGACCTGGTAGGGGAAAGGGTGAAGAACTCGGCACACTTGCTGTTTTGGGGAGTGGAAAAAAGATCGCAGCAAGGATGGCCCCAAGTTCGAAAAACTTCTTCCAATACTGATTTCTTCAGAGACCACTCGTGAGGCATGAGGATTGCTCTGCTCAATCTGTTTGCTATCACATTGGACTTGCCGGAAATGTGTGTTGCTATCAGGAAGCGCTGAGAAGAGATCGCCCATTGCCACAGTCTGAGTGCTTCTCGACATAAGGGGTAAGATTTGGTTCCACCTTGTTTGTTGATGTACCACACTACAGACATCTTGTCCGTCTGAATTGCTATAGTTCCCTTGGGAAGAGAGTCTTGAAGGGCTTGCAACGCTAGAAGCACTGCTCTCATCTCTAGAACATTTATGTGCAAGTGGCACTCGATCGGCTGCCACGTGCCCTGGACTGTCCTGCCCTGGTAATGCCCCCCCACCCTATCAGGGAGGCGTCTGTTGTCAGAGTTGCAGCCGGGGGCGGGGGGGTGAAGGGTCTTCCTAGAAGAAGTTGGGGGGATGTGACCCACCAGAGAAGATGATTTCTGCATGACTGAGTTATGCTGATAGAGTGGGGCATTGGTAGAAGTTAAAAGGACCACTGAGTGAAAAGCATCCACTGAAGAATCCTCATGTAAAAGCGGGCTAAGGGGAGGAGAGAAATAGCCGCCGCCATAATCCCTAGAACTTTCAACACCAGTCTGACCTTGACCTTGTTTTGTCGTAATAGAAGGGAAACCTGCTTGTGAATGTCTGCTACTCTTTGTTCTGTGAGTCTGGCTGACAGACTGACTGTGTCTAATCTTGGCCTATAAAGGTAATAGACTGACAAGGCGACAAGACAGACTTTTTGTAATTTACAGAGATGCCTAGAGTCTGACAGGTTCGTAAAGTGTAGTCTCTGGCTAAGAGAAGTAGATGCCTGGTGGTGGCAGTCAGAAGCCAGTCGTCTAAGTATGGAAACACCTGGAATCCCTGGCCCCTCAAATGAGCGGCAACCACTGCCATACATTTGGTGAACACTCGGGGGGCTGTAGTGAGACCAAAGGGCAGGGCCCTGAACTGAAAATGACTGGCCCCTAGCCTGAAGCGGAGAAATCTCCTGGATCGTCTGTTCATCTTGATGTGATAGTACGCATCCTGGAGATCTATGGAGCACATCCAGTTGTCCTGGCCCAGAAAGGGCAGGATGGACTGCAGCGTGACCATCCAAAATTTTGTTTTCTTGACAAACTTGTTCAAGTTGCTGAGATCCAAAATGGGTCTCCAGTCCCCTGTTTTCTTTGGAACCAAAAAGAATTTGGAGTAAATTCCGGATCCTTGTTGGTCTGCTGGAACTGGTTGAATGGCTCTTTTTTCTAGCAGCTTTGAAATTTCTAGTGCTGTTTGTTCCCTTTGACTGGGTGGAACGTCTGGAAGGGATTTTCCAGACTGTTTTGGGATGCGAATGAAAGGGATCCTGTAGCCTTCGGATATGATAGACTGTACCCACTTGTCTTGAGTAAGGGAAAGCCAGGCTTTTGGGTACAGAGATAATCTTCCCCCGACTGCCTCCGAAGGTGGACAGTCGGGCAACCCCTCAGGGGTACTGAAAGGGTTTGTCAGAGAACGCTTCTCGACTACCCTGATTCCGCGGGCCCCCTCTGCCTCTAGGACGGTGTCTATTATTATTGTTCCCCCCTCTGCCTCCAGAGGGGAAATGACTCTGTGCATCTGGTAAGACTCCCTGTGGTTGTTTGTGGAACCACATCTTCCCTCCCTTCTGACCTTTGGGGTAAGGCCTAGAAGGGGTAGAAAAACGGACTCCGACGGCAGAAAGAGTCTTACCTTCTACCTCGCACCTTGTCAGAGTATCCTTCACTTGTGGACCAAAGAGAGATGATCCGTCAAAGGGGGAGTTAGTGAAAGACGCCTTGAAAGGGTCCGCAAAGCTACATAGCCGCATCCAGGCATGGCGATGTAAAGCCACCCCTGTACCTGTGGCTCTGCTCGCTCCATCAGCTGCATATGAAATCAGGCGCATGGAGGAGTTAACTACTGAATTAAGGGTAGCCAGCTGGGAATTCATCCTATCTTGAAAACCCGCAGCTGATGGGTCCTTCAACACTTCACTCATATCCTTGAGCAAATCCCTCTGGAGACGAGTGAAATGACACAGGTAATTCAGCGAACGCATAGAAAAGGTCGCTGATGAAAACATCCGCTTGCCGTACCTGTCCATAGTCCTAGTTTCCTTATTAGGAGGATGAACAGGTACCGAAGGATCCGCTAATTCCTTCTTGGTGGCAGCAGCCACCACCATGGCATCCACAGAGACACCTTTGGACAAAAATTCCTTGTCTTTGGGGGCAGTGATAAATTTGGCTGGCCTCCTAGGGGTGGGTTCCACCAAGTCAGGAGCCGTCCAAGCCTTCCTCGCCACCACTTCCATGAGTGGGTCAAAGGGAGGGGACACCCAGGAGGTGGAAGGTCGAGAACCAAATGCCTCAAGGTACACTGATTCGTCCTCTGAAGGGTTAAGGGCTGGCCAATTCCCCCTCTGTTTCAGGATTTCCAGTATGTCTGCAAAGGAGACATCTTCAGAGGGGGAATGAGGGGAACCCTCAGAATCTTTCAAATCAGTGTCAGAGGTGACAGACTCAGGGGAGTCAATGTGCTTCCCCTTGCACTGTCTCTTCCTAGGGGGTTCTTCTGCAAGAACAGGAGAGGCCTCGGAAGAGGAGGAAATTCCCACTGGGGACACTTGAGGCGCAGATTCTCTACGGTCCGAAGCAAGGGGGTGAGAAGAAATCACCGCAGGCACTGTAGAGGGAGGAGCTGATGGAGCCGACTGTGGAGTAGAACCAGGTTCTAACACGCTCCACATGACCTCAAAGGCACCCCTATCAGGCAGGGCCAGAGGTCTCCACTCTGAAGAGCTGAAAACCTCCCCCAGCACCGACAAGGATGGCTCCGAAGCCGATGTCAGAGCCGAACTAACCAGCACCGAAGCACCGAGAGGGAGAGCGGGGTCGGACAAGGGTCTGATGCCACTCGCCCCCTCGGAGCCGACGAGGGAAGTCCGGCACCGAGATCCCTCCATGGAGGAGATCAGAGCAGACGACGGCACCGAAAGGAAAGGTATCGGTTCCGACGCTCCCACAGTCTCGGCTCTGAGCAGCACCGGCTCCGAACTCAATAGAGTCGGAGGAGGAATGTCTAATGGAATAGGGGTAGCCATCGACTGTTGAGTCGGGCTGTGTAACATCTGGGCCAGTGCCTCGGACTTAAGAAGTCTACTCACTACCCTCTGCAATTCATGGTCCGAAAGTCTGGAGGACCTAGAGGAGTGTGACCTATGGCTCCATTCAGACAAGAGCGGTGAGGCTGGAGCCAAATGAACAGAGCCGATAGAAGGAGACCTGGACCTCTTTCTAGTAATCGGTTCCAACAAGAGTATCGGAACCGACTTAGACTTGTCTGTCTCGGCTCCAGCCGGAGCCGAGGACACAGTATGTGTGGTAGGTCTAGAATCATTGGCTCCGGCCGGAGCCGATGGTTGAACCATTACAACGGTCTTTGAACCTCCGGAGGACGGCTGGAATGCTGGAGCCGACTGCCTGGAGGACTTAGAAGGTTTCCCCGACATGGACTGTGTTGGGGGACCCTCAGGCTTCAATAAGCCTCTTAAAATTAGCTTATTTTTATGTTCCTGCAGGACTCTAGGGCTGAAACCATGACAGACAGCACAAGAGTCCTGCAGGTGTAAAGGTCCCAGGCAATATACACAAGAAGTGTGACCGTCTGTCAGAGACATCTTCTGACAGCACGAGTCACACTTCTTAAAGCCTGAGACCTTCGATTCTTTAGACATATCTAAAGAAAAGGTAGTGTAATCACTCACACTCACACACACACAGATTACACTGAATTAAATTAAATTAAGTAACTATCTTAACAAAAAAATTCCCTAGAAAAAAACACAGTCACTCCAACTACTAGGAGGGGAGGGAAGGGGCCTAAAGGCCTAAGGGAAGAACTCTTGAAAAGTTTTTTGGAAAAAGGGAAGAAATTGGAAGGGAGTGGTAAAAAAACTAATTAATTAACTATTACAGAAAAACTAACTTAATGGGGGTCTATCTTAGTAAAACTTTATATAAAGCAACTAACCTGCAGAGCCGGTTGGAAAGAGCACCTCGTCAGCTAAGCGGCAAACGAGATCTGGGGAGTTACCGCCTAGCATTGTGGGATATGGGGGAGCCTCGAGCCAGTGGAATTAGCTCTTGAGCTTTAGTATTGGCCGAGTCGGAGCCGAGGATCGGCTCCGAACCCATCCAGCAAGAATGAAGGCGAGATAGACAACTTAACATTCATATATTAGTCCTAATTAGACTAACTGGGATCATAGCATAGATAATTTGGGGGATCCATGCATGAGATAAAGCATTTAGTAGATGCCTCTGTCTATTAGCAGTACAGGGAGCAGTTCAGGGGTAAATTTTCTTTTTCAGTTGCACTTGAAAATGGACAGAGATGAATTTAGTTTTATGTGGATGAGGAGGAGTCTACTCCAAAGTAGTGGTATCCTCTGTGAAAAATACCTGTCCCTCCAAACTATTCTGCTGACGTTGCAGAAAAGGTTTAGATCCTTAGACTGAGTATTTCTGATGCTATTTGACTTGCTGATGTCCAGTAAATCCATCAGTAAAGGATCAGAGGATGCCTTGTAAGCCAGACACAGGTCACCACTTAGCAGTCTGTATGATACTAAGTATTGTGACAGGGTTTTGAGTCCATCCATGTAGGACATGTTGTTTTGACCTTGCATCCTTTTAGTAAGGTATATGTGTGGGCATTCCAGTTGTTGCATGTATCTGGAGAGATACATTCCACAGAGGGCATTATATTCAATGATTGACCTAATGAGGGCTGAGTAAAGGGGGACAATGACATCCCTAGATCTAAACAAAATCCCTTTGTTTATAAGGTGTAAAATATAAAGGACTTTCTTACAACATTAGAGGCATGTTGGTCAAAAGTTAGGTCGCTGTCCCCAAATCCCAAACAACCCTGTCAACCCTTAAGGGAGTATTGCCAGTGTGGTTATTCCCTCGGGTAGATGACTTCCCAAAGGATACAGTAATGCATTTTTTTGCATTTAGTTTCAGACCATGATTTTGACACCAGTTATTTATTTGAGACAAACGTTCCTGCAGAATGGCTAAGTCATTTGGAGATTCAATTACTTCTTCTAGCTTACAGTCAGCTGCAAACTTAGTCAGCCAGAACCTTTTGGTATTGACTTTTACTTCAGAAAAGTAGATGCCAAACAAGAGATCAACTTCCATCTAAAAGTTTCTGTTATAAAAACATCCAATGCTCAGCTGATCCTTTTTGCAATGTGAAAGGGCTTGTATTCAAATACAGTAAAGCAACACTGCATCTAGAATATATACTTTATTGTGACTTACATGTGTTGATAGGGCCCTATAAGAAGATCCATTTCATTTCTGTTGATCTCGTGATGCCATTTAGTGTTTAGCTTCAAACTACTGGTCGCATCTCAAATGATATGTACAAATCCTTGGTGACCTGACTAAAGGACATAGTTTGGATCATTGCTAGTGGATTATATGCAAATGATCAGCTTATTTAAAAGAAGAATATAATTTCTGTCAATTGAAAATCTCATAAAAATAATCATAGTATTGGCCTGCTGCTATTTCTGTAACAACATGCAGATCAGTTAAGCTGCTTCACTCTGTAGGCACTTTGTGAATGAAGCCCATCCTATCTTATTATGTACTAAGTGAAATTATTCTGATGCCTGTACTTCCCCACTAGAATCGAGAGTCACTAAGAAAGAATCTATTCTAGACTGCATACTATCCAATAAGCCCAACTTTGGCCACCAGGCTGGGTGCCCCCCTGATTCTCTTATTGATCACTCTCCTACCTTTCTACTAAGGAAACACATTCACTCCCCCCGTAATGTCATTTTCAAACACAAACGCAGCAAAAAGAAAAATTTCCCCTACCGTCTTAAATTCCCTACTTCAAAACTGCAACCGATCACCTTAAAAATCATTCCACTTAGACCAAGCTGTTCAATATTTTAATGATACCTTCCTCAACATCCTTAATAACCTCTCTTCAACAAGAAAAATACACTCCAAAGCCAAAAAACTACCTTGGATAGCCAAAATGTTAAATCTCTCATTAAACAAAGGGATAGAGCCTGGACTGCTTATCAAACCTCCAAAACCTCAGAAAACCTCACCGCTTATAAACAACTAAGAAACATAACTAAGAAACAAATATTATCTGACAAAAAAAATCTTATTTTCTAGCCTTTCAGCAAAAACGCATAAATAACCCACAAAAATTTTGACAAAACATTAACTACTTCCTCAACCCTGGCAAAACATCTACTCCTGCACCATCTACAACAAACAGCACTGAATGCTTAACATCCCAATTTAACTTTCATTTCATCACAACTATCACCTCACTTTTAAATAACAAAAAAACTAACCAACCCCTTACAGTGCCTACCTTCATTAACTCTAAGCCCAGCTACTTCTCTATTAAACCCATACAAACCTCTTATATCAAGAAACTCCTACAAAAATAAAGCCTACATATCTATCCTAGTCAATCAATCCATCACAGAACAGTATGTCCCCATAATATGGAAAATATCCCATATCATCCCTCTCTACAAGGGAGGCCCATCTAAAGATCTCTCTAATTATTGGCCCATTGCCATTCTCTCACCCCTAGCCAAACTCTTAGAGAAATGCATCCATGAGAAGCTCCTAGCCCACCTCACTACAAATAACCTATTATCTAGTTCACACCACAGCATCCGTCCAAAACACAATACCTCCACAGTCCTCATAAGTTTCACTAACTACATCAACCTCCTCAAAAACAATGGACAATAGTCTTTACTATATTCCTTGATATGTCCAAAGCTTTTGATATGCTATCCCACCAACTACTACTCAACATTCTAGCCTCTTTCAACCTCAACTCTACAGCTCCCAACTGGTTCTTTAGGTACTGTACTAATCGACATAATCGACAACAGGCAACTAAATGGGATAACAAACTCTCCACACTCCTCACAGTCTCCGTTGGAGTTCCTCAGGGTTCCATCCTTGGCTCTCTCCTTTTTATTATATTCACAAATATTCTAAAAACTGACATTAAATCTGCTTCTATTATTCAATATGCCAACAATGCTACACTTATTTGCTCTGCTTCCACACCCCAAGAACTCCAAGATAAACTGCAATAGTCATTTCTAGATATTAAAAAAATACCTAAATGAACTTCTACTCATCCTAAAACCAAACAAAGCAAAATGAATGATCTTCTCCAACAGGAAATCCAAAGCAAAACCACCTCCTCTATCCATCTACTCCACTAATGGCACTATAATAGAACCAGTTAACCAAACAACACTACTTGGTGTCACAATAGACAGCAACCTAACATTCAATAAACACATATCACTTACAATTAAGAAAGTTCACATCAAACTTGTTGCACTATATAGGGCCAAACCTTACCTTACTCAAAATAGCAGACTAGCCACAGCCAGATCCCACCTCCTATCTACTCTCCTCTACTGTTCTCAACTTTTCACTAACCTGCACATGTCTGATTTACATCTACCTGATTCCTAACAAAACAGGAAAATTTGCTGCTAATATACCCAACAGAACCCATCATTGCCTTGCTCTTCAAAAATTACTGGCTTGAATTTTCCAATCTGTAATTACCCAATCAGCTCACCACTGCACACTCTATTATCCACAAACCTGAAAACTGCCCTGCACTCTCCAACGTAGTTCAACTAAATACCAACCCCAGGACCCTTAGATCATCCGAAAAACATATACTCAAGGTTACAAAGTCCATAATTACTTCAGTGACTCTCTGTTCTCCTTCAAAGTAGCCAAACAGTGGAGCCTATTACCCCAGAATATCTTAAAAAACACAGCCCGTCATAGCTTCAAAAAACTCTGAAAGGAATATGTTACTCAACAATGGCTATGCTCCTGTAATACTCCTGGCTAGTTTCTCATGCCTTCGATCAAATGTTTTCTATTCTGCTATCTTCTTGTCTTACTTCTACCAAATGAAAATACCACAATGGTAATTAGTTATATATCTAATGAGTTTCATATTACTGTCTGTAGTAAGGCTTAGGAAATGTAATGTTTTTCTGTTTTACATTCCCTTTTTGTAAATTGTGATTGTTGACAACTGTTAAACTTTTTTGTATATTGTTTGTAAATCTTTTTTAAATGTTTTTATAATCTTTTTTGTACTATTGTTATAGAGATTTTCTCCCTGGGTCTCTGCTAAAACTGGGCTACTTGCCCAGCTGGACTCTACCCGGTTAACAAGTGTAAAACAAAATAAATAATGGTAATGTGTCATTTATCAGTTTCTCCACCATTCAATCATGCTCCAAAGGCTAGGGTACGCATATCTTTATATCTTCTTTGGGTCCTATATGGAGTGAATTCTCCCAAATGAGTACAAGTGAACTTATGAAGTTTTCTCTGGTCTGTGCAAAAGTGTAGCCAAGACAGAGGTCTGAGACATAAAAATTTGTCTTGTTTTAATGCCATGAGTCCATTAATTTATCAAGCTATTTTCTATTCTTTGAGGATAGCCATAGTTCTTGAGTTCCAGAAAGAGGCTTTCTTGATGCCCCTCCTCAAAATAAGTAATCAGCAGAGAAAATAATTGTGAAGCAATGATCAGCGTTTCAATCGCCCCTTTTAGGAAAAGAAACAATGCATCAACTTTAGGTTAATTTATGGCCACACAATCATGTGCGCATTTTTTCAGTCAAAAATTAAAATGTTGTCATAGCATGAGGAAGACACTAGTGAAAATGTATGCTGTTCATAGGTTCATAGGTGGTTACTAGGCTAACAGACAAAGAATCTTCATAAGTCTAGCCATATTTATCCAGAATTACCCTGATTATCAATACTTAGTTGAGCAAAGTTTTGCAAGGTGTGAGGCTGATACTAACTACCCCTCTCCATGAGAGGCATGGGTGCTACCCCAGGAGTGACTTTACATTTACCCATTCATTGATCTAGGTTACAGCTGAACGGGATCAGAGAGGGGCTCTGCTTCATGTGAATGGAAAGCTTGCTCCAGAGGAAACGTAGTCTCTGGGAGATGTATCTATCTCTCAAGCATGATTTGCTCATATCCAGGACTAGATTAGGAGACCTAGAGAGTGACTCTCATGCAGTTTGATTTAAGAACGTGTAACATTTCCATTAAGGCTGGATCAAAGACCACTGCTCATTAAGCCAGATACAGATCACCCCTTAGTAGCCTGTAGGATACAAAATACAATAATAGGGCTTTCAGTCTTTTTGTATAGGGTGTGTTTTGTGTAGCCTGTATTTTCCTTGGTGAGAAACATGTGGGATCTCTCCAACTGTTACAGATGTCTATTGAGGTACATGCAAAAGGGGGCAATGTACTCTCTAAATGGTCTGATGTGGGCTGAGTACAATGAAATTATAGTGTCCTTAGAGCTAGATGCCATACCTTTATTTATGAGATGTGCCACATAGATGGATTTCCTTAGCACTATAGATATGCGGCGGTTGAAGTTCAGATTGCTATCAGTCTGAGCAGGGGTGTAGCTAGGATTTTCAAATTTGTACTCACAGCTCTCAAACTGCTACCCCCCTCCGCAGCCAAGCTACGTCCATTCTCGTAATTCACGGTTCGCTCTTTTAGTGTCGATGAAGAGGCATTCACTGTAATGCCTTTTCAGTAATATAATATAGATTCACTCAAACTCGGTTCCTTGAATTGAAAATTAACCTGAAAGTCAGTTCTTTGAAAAATGCAGCATGGTAGTTGGGGTAGAGGATTCATGCTTTTGTTTTCTGTAACTAAAGTACAGGTTTTGAGCTTGAGTAAATTACTAACCACCTGTTACCCCTAACTAGGGTGTTTCATTCACACACACACCCCTACCTACCTCTTAGTGCAAGAAATATGGACAAAGCCTAAAATAAACAGGGACAGATATTAAAAATGCTCTCGTGAACTTAGAAAGTTGATAGAATAACAGGATTTGTGCTAGTTTAAGAAAGTTGCTAGAATAACAGGATTTGTGCTAGTATGAATTTTTCTAAAGGACGTGAAGTCGGAAACTCGAATGTCTGTCATTATTTAGCAACTTCAGCCTTCAATGAGGTTCTAGAAAATCACAAAATTTATGAGGAGCAGACAAAAAATATGGGGCAAAAATCTGGACATTCTGCAAAATTTGGACAGTTGAGAGGTATGCTACCTACCTACCTCATACACACACACACACACACACACACACACACACACACACACACACACACACACACACACACACACACACACACACACACACACACACACACACACAGAGACACACACACACACACACACACACACACACACACACACACACACACACACACACACACACACACACCTCAACCTCTCAGAGCAACAAACTCATAAATAAAACTGAGGCAAAGGCCCAAAAATAAGGACATTTTTTTAAATATTGCTCTTATAAACTTAGAAAGATAATAGAATAGTAGTAGGTCTTGCATTAGTATGAATTTTCTGAAAGGTATGAAATCTGAAACTCAAATGTCTGCCATTATTTTCTAACTTCAGTCTTTAACGATTTGCCACTAATTTGCCGGAAAACCGCAATTTTATGAAAAATGGACCAAAAATGTGATGCAAAAATATAAAATTGCCAGACAATACAGCTGGAAACCTGTCAAAGAAGGGACACCATTTTAATATGAGCACAGTTAACATGAGCAGCTGACAAAATTAGAGAATCTACATGCATTTCTGAAATAAAAGTAATGTATAACTCTGATCATTACATTTATTTATAAAAGTAAACCCTCCATGTTTTCTTCCAAAATTGCTATTTTGCAGAGAGATTATTAGGGAGAGAGCAACATTTTGAGCCAAAATTGGGGACAGTTGAGAGGTTTGGATATTCCTAATTCTATAAAGCGATTTATTTGCACATACCTCTCAACCTCTTAATGCAGGAAATCTGGACAAGGCCAAATATATTGGGGGAACATACAAACAGTACTAAAAAATGATCTTTTATAAACTTAAGACAGTTGACAGAATATCAGGTCTTGCTTTAGCATGCATTTTTCTGAAGACTGTGACGTCTGAAACTTAATGTAGGTCATTATTTAGTGACTTCATTCCTAAATGATTTGCCAGAAAAGTTTTATTTTGCATTTTACAGCACGAACACCAATAAATATCTGCTAAACAAAGCAATGCAGTCTCACAAAGAAACTAGACGTAGCATTAAAACTTCTCTGCCCTTGAAACTCACATTCATTGAAACCCACATTCAAAGAAAATACATTTTGTCAGTGGCAGATAAAGATTAACTTTGGGCTGTTTCCAAATCATAGGCCCCTTGCACATGAAACATACACGTGCTCTTTGATACACCTTCCTGATTGTATTAAATTATATTCCTTGTACTATACAGTATAGTTATAAATTTATTGGTTTGAACATTTTCCAGTATAGTTATACATTTATTGGTTTGAACATTTTTCCAGTAAACAATGAAACAAAATGCATGCACCAATATTGACAAAACAGCCCAATTCATAATATTTCCATCATAAAAGTCTACTCAAACTTCTACAGTCCACCAGTATCAGTAAATATGCACAATCTCTGAACTAGTAAAAGCCATCTACATAATTTACCTTGCTAGACAGCTACACGCACATGCTCCACTATACCAGCAAAGGAAAACGTAAAGTCTAAATACTGTTTCAGTGTTTATTCAGTGTAAAATCATAAATCTCCAAGTACCCCTGGCATAACAAGTTTATACACATCCATAAACAAATCAAGCATATTCTTTATCATTAATCAATTTAATAGGTTTCTAATGTGTAAGGACAATTTATTCCATAATTATACCAAATGATGATAGAAAAATATATATTTCTAAATTTTCAGCTTGATGAATATAATAAACATACACACATTCATAATGTTAATGGTTTGTAGATGTTAATTCATGTCAGACAAATAAATTTATAATAAAATATTTTGTACATATTAATCAAATACTCCTGTAGCAATTGACATCTTATAGAATATAAACAGTATTTATTTAGCTTTTTAGTTTAATATATTGATAAAAAAGTATTTTGTGTAACAAACTTCTGAGTAAATTCAAGGTTATTTACATTTTTACCTATACAAAATTTAAATGAGGAAATACATTCCCCTAATATTGCAACTAAACTCATATACATAGGTATAACAACAGTAGGATACCAATATTTAGCACTGTTCTGGAAACAGCATCTCTAGGTCAAAATATTAAAGCAATTATGTAATAATAAAAGATAAATAAGTGCATGTTATGGACTGATTTGTTTTTAAAGTAATGATTGTGTAGGCCCCACTTTCCAAGGTTACTGATAGTGAAGGCTAACTCAATAGAAAGATTAGTCAAATTACTTAAAGCTGCAAACAGGTGCCAGGAATAGTGGCTTAGAATTACTAAAGTTAGGTACATTATCCTAATTCTGTGACCAGAGTCATCATAGGCAGGTGCCATTCAGAAGCACACAAGTATATCAACTTCTTTATTTCAGTCAATTTAAGGTACGACTCACCACTATAATGAACATATTTGTTCCTAGTACAAGTCCTGAAAATAGTGCATTTGTAGTAGCATCATATTAGAGCAGCTTCAGAACTTCCCACTCCAAAACCTGTACAATGGGTCAGAGATCCCTCCATGGGTTGCTGCTGCTCAAGAATTGCAGGCAGCAATCAATGAAGGGTCTCTGACCCCTGCAAAATAGAAAGAAATCACAGTGTATTTGGCAATAAGATGGAATGAAGAAAAATACCATTTAATATTCAAAACCAGTGCTGGTAGATGTTGCATACATCACTCTGAGCAGTCAATATAAAGTAAGAACATTTCATTAGTGGTAGCCTCATGTTTATTGGTGGGGTACTAGTAGTCGCAGTACAGCATGCAGTGAAGTTCATGGCCTTTGCTCCCTGGCATGACAAGTTCTTCAAGTCAAGTGCCTACAGCAGTCAGCTCCACTCTGTTAAAGTACAACAAAAGCCTATATGTTACCTATTTGTTACCAGTAACTGGTATGCTCCACTAGGGCCCAATTTTTTCAATGATTTGGTTACAATACCTGCTGATGAACTGTATGAGCTGAATAATATAGCAGAATACTTATTACAGATTGATAAATAAATAGGTTGACTGAGATGAACTGTAAGTATGTTCTTCAGCATTCTATGGTTGTATGATGAGACATTTGATTTATGCAGACCAGAGTATGGCAGTGGATGGATCCTGCTGTGGAGGACATTCCTGCCTATGGATTTATCCATCTAGTTAACAGCATTTCTAGAAGCATCCTTCAAACAGGGATTTTGTTTGGCTGATCGGCAACTTTTTAGTGGTGGTAACAATTACCACTGTAAACTGATCCACTCAGAGGAACACTGAGAACAATTAAACTTGCATCCATTAACCTGTCCATACAAACATTAAAAAAAAAAATTGGCTCCAGATACAACAGCAAACAACCCATATGCAAAAGTTTATGAAGCTACACTATGCTCCACTGACACACACACACACACACACACACACACACACACACACACACACACACACACACACACACACACACACACACACCTTACCTGATAATCTGTTCGTGACACTCGATTGCCTTCCATCTTCACATTTCCCGCTCGCGATAAATAATCCATTTGCGATTGTCTTCCTTCCCGCTCGCGGCCAGCCGGACATGACGTGAGCTCACCTCCGACTGGCTCATATCCCCCTTAAAGGAGCCAACAACCTTTAAAAATACGTACTTATTTTTTTTTTAATGCTACCCCCTCTTCTAAGAAGTTATACTGAAATCAGTACAGTGCGTATGCCTCCCGACGTCCCTGAGTCTGAGTACTCAGATCTCATACTACTGGGTCAACTGTTAGGGCGAGTGCTGTTAATATTTTAATTAGCAGGGGTGTTAGCTTTCAGAAGGGAATAATTATACATTTTTTTTTTTTTGCATTTAGCTTGTCTGTTTCCTTGCCACCAGTCATTAGTCTGTGTTAATTCTTTCTGTAGTACATTGGTATCATTGGGATCTTTCCTGCCGTTACAGGTGTCTGGTGAGGTACATGCAAAAGAGTGCATTGTATGCTCTAATTTGTCTGATGTGGGCTGAGTACAATGGAATTATAGTGTCATTAGATCTAGATGCCGTGCCTTTATTTATGAGATGTGCCACACAGAAGGACTTCCTTAGCACTATAGATATGCGGTGGTTAACGTTCAGATTGCTATCAGTCTGAGTACTCAGGTCTCATACTACTTGGTCAACTGTTAGGGTGAGTGTTGTCAATATTGTAATTAGCAGCGGTGTTAGCTTTCCAGAAGGGAATAATTATACATTTTTTTTTTTGCATTTAGCTTCAGTCTGTTTCCTTGCCACCAGTCCTTGGTCTGTGTTAATTCTTTCTGCAGTACATTGGTATCATTGGGAGACTCAGTGATCGCTCCCAGTTTTCAGTTGTCAGCAAACTTGGTCAGCCATAGGCCATCCACATTTGCCTGGACCTCCGAGAAAAAAGTTAAGGGCCCAGCACAGAACCCTGTTGTATGCCACTGGTGAATGGCCTTTCGCTAAATGCAAATTCACCCACATTAACAATGTGGGTCCTGTCAGTGAGCTATTTGACTACCCACTTGGTGACACAGGGGTTAGTTTTTAATTGACTGAGTTTCTCTATAATACCTGTGTAGGAAATTGTGCCAAATGCCTTGGCCAGGTCAAGATAGGTGATGATATGCACAGTTTTTCCATCATTAATTGGCTTTGTGACTTTTTCAAAGAGGTCAACCAGGTTTAACAGACATGATCTTCTCTTGAAGAATCCAAACTGAGTTGGGTCCAAAGTCTAGAGATTCCCTATATCCTTTGATTATTTCCATAATGATTATTTCCATTGCCTTGCAAATTATGCTAGTCAGGCTTATGGGTTTATAATTCCCAGGGTCGGTTGATGGTCCCCCTTTGTGCAGAGGGATGATTGTTGCTGTTCTCCCTTCTCCCAGACATAGCCAGTCTGCAGGCTATGGTTAAATAGTGTTTCAAGTGGGTTTGCTGAGTCATGTTTTAAGTTTTTTAAGAGGCAGCCTGGTATGTTGTCTTGTCCCATTGATGCCATGTTTTTGGGTTTAGAGAATGTAGCAATGACCTGCTCTCTTGAGATAGTAGGCTGAGTAATTGTGGCAGGTATACTATGAAGGATGACTAGTGGGGACAGAGAGATGGAGTTTGATCCAAACCTGTCTGATAGCAGGTTGGTTATCTCCTCCGGCTGAGTATGGGTCGTGCCATCCAGAACCAGCTCTGTGCATAGCTTGGTATTCCTCATTACATTCATGTGATGCCTCCAGGTGCATCTGTATTTAACTCCTACTAACACCTCTAGGCATCAAATATTGCTTGTTCATATTTTCATTGATAATTCCAAACCATGCTATGTACAAGGTTTTAAAAGATTTCACCTTAAAGCTTACACAATGGCAAACTCAACTGCATTAATATTTGACCTCTGTCTAGTGTAAGTAAATAGATATTAACTGTTGTTTTTATGATATTAATTTATATAGATATAATTTTCACATTTAATATGCATGGCGCGCTGCCGTCCTCCTCTTAAACTGCATAGAAGCGGCAGTTTAAGAGGAGGAAGTCAGCGTGCCATGCATATTAAGGAAGGCGCGCTGTCTGAACTCCTAATGCTACATGGAGTGTGGACGAGTGCAGGGGCGTGTTGATAAACACACCCCTGCGAAGTAGAACAGAAGGATGTGTAAATAAAAGAACAAGACTGCATATCCCTGCCAACAGTCCCCATGTGTTCAACAGCAACAGTACACTGAAAAAAAACACGAAGAAACCCTTGTAGTAATTTTTTTAAAACCCTGAGTACAGTTAACTGTAGGTGCGTGGTTAGAGCATCCGCCTAACGAACAGGCATTCCTGTTTCGAATCCCACTGCAGCACATATAATTTTCCATGTGAAACCTGTACATGAACATATTCGCACCTCATTTTGCCGTATAACCTACATAATAACACTTAAGTGTGAACTGGAGTACTGCATTAAATGCACATGTGAAGTATCAGTGTCATAATGAATAAGGCACTAGTAAGCAGGTCTAAGCACAAATAAGCAGTAATAAGCGTGTTTAAGTGTGTTAGCATGGGGGTACGTATTGCCTACTAGATTAAGCAAAGTAGAAGCTAACTGAGTGTAAGAAACTGTAAGCAGAGGTTAGCATTGCTTACTGTCGTGCAAACCCACGCACACCCACTTACAACTGCTTTAAAGTGCCTTAATCACTCTGTATCCAATGGCCCATGTTCTGCCCAGCAACAAAATTAACTGCCTCTGCAAGACTCAAACTCAGGACCCTGTAGATTGCAGTTACAGTAGTTAACCACTAAGCCATCATAGCAATTGATGAGTGAGGTATCAGCAAACTAAGCCTCACCAAAGGAAAACTAAACCAAACATGTGAAGTGAATCTATGTACAGTGTGAAGTGGTATAACCTTCTACATAAGATAAATATGTGAACTGGAGTACTGCAGTAAGCGCAGATCTGAGATGAGATTGTAATAAAGTGTAGAAGTCCCCAGGTTCGCATACAGTGTATGTACACATGAATCATGGATACCAGACACATATATAACTTGTAATGAAGAATAAATCATTGTCAAATGGCAAATATAGTGATAATCAACTATTAAGCAATGCTAACAGCAGCACAGCTCATGTTAGTAAGTGGAAGCAATGTTTAGGGGAGCCAATTCAATATGCCTTAAGCAGTGCCAACCTTATGTAAGCAGGTGTGCCCATAGCTTAGCCTTTTCAAAACTGACCACTCATGGAAAAGTGTGGGAAAATGGCCGTATTTAAACCCCACAGGCGGGAATACATCTCATAACTGGTTGTAGCTTCCTACTGCAGGCAGAATGGCTGATGTGGGTGAAGGCACTCGATTCAGAATGCAGCGCTGAGGCATCCAGGAGTCACAGATCATGGTATGGCTCCTGGTAAAGCACCATGATCAGAGACTACTGCAGGGCCAGTACCAGGGCTCACAGTACAAAACAGAGGCCTGGGACAGTCTCACCCATCCTCACCAGTGCCACAGCTATCCCCCAGACTGGTAAGCAGGTCAGGCACGACCATGCTGACCTGAAGCGGTGGAAGGGGGGATGTAATGGAACAGTGGATCAAGGAGTCTCGGCAGATGGCCAATGCCCCAGTACTGAGTAAGTACACATTCTACTAAGTAGTAAATAATTGCCTAGCTTGTATATACTATGAATAGGTATGGCTAGATATCAATGCATTTCTCTGACAGCTGCAGATGAGTGGGCTGCAAACCAGCAAGCCCATGATGCTAGGCTGCAAAGGCTGTATCATGAGGCAGGTTAGTAATCAGTCTGCATGTACTGTCATAACAAAGAATATAAGAGACTTAGACAGTGTTGTACCAGTAGAAATAAATGTGTTAATAGTCTGTGAATAAAGGTATAACCCCTGGAGTGCTTCTGTTTACTCTTCTCCCATATGTTTGTGATCTGTTCCATACTATAAATAGTATTGTTGTATCTTAAGCTGTGTCGCCCAGACCGTGGTATGCAGATAAAATGGGTATGAAGTCCTGCATAACAATGTTGGAAGTGCCAAGAGGTCAGTTATATCGCACAAGTTAGGGAGACTTAGATAGAAAACAGTCAAAAGCTTTAAATAATTTCTATGATAGCACAGTGTACTGTGATGTTAGCCATAATTGTATGTGACAGACAGCAGGGGTTCGACTCCTGGGAGTGCTATTAAGTTGTATGCATAATCATACCCCACAATTGTACAGACTGTGATACAATGTTTAGACAGAAAGCTGTATGCATAATTACACCCAATAACTGTACAGAATTTGGTTGAATGTTCAAATTGTAAGTTGTATGCATATTTATACCCCACAACTGTCCCAATCTGTCCAGCATGTCCAGATAAATGGCCCATATCACCATCTTGGTACTCTGTTCCCCTGAAAATTCAGTGTGATGATCCAAGAAATGTAGGCAGCTGTCAGTGACATATAACTGATAGTCAAACATGTACATAGTCAGAAAATGTATATGAAAACAAACCTGTCATTCTAGCACCTCACCCAAAGTGTATGACAGCAATTCTCAACATATGTTGCATTAACAACTGCAGCCTGTCACGCCTGTATGTAAGACTCAGTTCACATATATAATAATCTATAAAAATACCAGTGTACAATATAAGGCCATTGTGTAGTGTACATGTAAGGGAAGGATCACTGCAGTAGCTAAGAATGTTGTGAAAACTACAAGGTTATATTATTTGTTAATTGAACCCTCTCACTCACTCCTACCATATGTGTATAATAACCCAGTGACACTCCTCAACTGGTATGTGTACACTCCAAACTCTTTTTGGGACACATGTCCTAATGGTGTATAAATATTCACATTTGTTTCTATGCATGTGCCATGTTAAAATACACCCGCATTGGTGGCCTGTTGCCATCAATGAAACCCGCATGCTCCTGTAAAGGCCACTGTTGTTCCATAAATGCATGTGTTCTGCTTGCTCTGCAACTGTGTTAAATCTGGTGTGTCAGGTTAATGGGAATACCTATGCATGCTGTTATAACTAATCCTGAATGCTTCTGACTATTACTAACCCATATCTGCCATAAACTGGTGACAGCACAGCTCATATGGGAAGGCCAGTCCCACCTGGCCCACCACAGCTGGCCATGGCACTGGGCATCAGCACATCTGGGGCACAGGCTGGGACCTCCCCCTCTGTGGGCACTGTGTCACCTTTGGGAGGAACTGCTGCAGGGGATGGGGCTCATCCCCTCCTCGGAGCAGGCGCGGAGGGGAACCTGTCACCCGTCAACAGGTCTGGGCTGTGGTGCATAGGGAGCTCAATCTGGTGTATCGAGAGTGGCTATGCCAGCTTGATAGGTGAGTGGCACTATTAGAGGGTGAGCCTGCCCCTTCTACACAGCCCCCAGCACAGCCACCTTCGGGGCCGTGAAGGTGTAGTGGTGACTGCCCATGGGTGGGGACCTCAGTCCCACTGTTTCCAGTTGGGGACTCATGGGCTTGTGACTTCCAAACTCCCCTCCCCGTCCAAGGTGTTTACCCCCAACATGTGTCATATACCGGCCCTGTATGCGTCTTGTGTGTCTTGTCTGTTAACCTACCCAACCTCCTTTCCCAAATATATCTACTACCTCTCCCCAACATCCCACTCTCACCAGAAAAAAAAGGGCACTCTGTTCCCACAAAAAAATCTCGCCCCATACATAGCTGTCCATTTTGCATACATGTCCACTGGACACATGTAATCTGGTGTAATTGGCATCACAATGAATATATGCTGTCCTCACCCCTCCCCTAGGGGTTTGAGGGTCCAAATGTACCTACAAATTGTGTGTATATACACAGCTGTTGCTGTAGAAGAAATGGGCAGCTATAGACCTTTCCTATACACTTCCTGCACATGCCTAGCTATTTTCCCTACTGTCTTTCCCTCTTTGCGCCCTGTTTTTCACCACTTTCCTATCAACCCCTTTTTCTTTTCTTTTAAAGAAATTAGCACGGGGAAAGAGGCAGTAAGCACTTTTAAGCAGTGGTAAGCGGCTTTGCGTGGGCTTGCACGAGGGTAAGCTATGCCTACAGAGGCTGAGAAATTAGAAGCTAACTGACTGTAAGAAAAAATAAGTGGAGGTTAGCAGTGCTTACTGTCACACAAACCTGCTTACAACTGCTTAAAAGTGCCTTATTCACTCTGTAGCCAACGTCCCTTGTTCTGCCCAGCGACAAAATTAACTGCCTCTCCAAGGCTCAAACCCAGGACCCTGCACTCCATACACAAAATGATCTCCCACTAAACCATGGCAGATATACATAACCTGATGTTTTCACAAACATATCATCCAGCACAATCAGTCAACAGTACAGGAAATGTAGTAATATCATACCACACAAGCTCTTAATGCAATAATTCTGGACAAAGTGTGCCAAAATGTGGGTACAAGTAGGGATATATGTCAAATACTGCTCTAAGACACCTAAAATGTTGCTAGTCACACAGTTATATGTGTTAGAACACATATTTTGAAGGAGATGAAGTCTGAAACACAAAAGTGTTGGCACTAGTTACTGACTACAGTCCTGTGACCATCCATGTCAATTGCCAAGAGAATGAGGTACAGGCCAAAAATATGATCCGAACATGCATGGACATATGGACAGATATATATCTGGAAATGTAGACAGACAGATATATATATATATATATATATATATATATATATATATATATATATATATATATATATATATATATATATATATATATATATATATATATATATATATACTTGAGCTTTGGCCGGCTAAGATCTGCCTTGTTTCTTACTGAATATTAATTTACCTGAAAATTGTGGCTCTATGTCTTTACAGAGAGCTTGTGTCTCTACAGAGATATTATTAGAAGTGTAGCCATTGATAACAGTGGGGGATAGTTTCACTTTTTCACTATGATAGTCTGTATTTCAGCTGAGGGGCTGTCCTGTCTTATATAAGTGGTACATTTTGTTTTTTTTCTGCTAAACACTTGAGCTTTGGCTGGCTAAGATCTGCCTGCAATCAACTGGATGTATAAGTGAATTTAAGTACACATTTATCTGCACTTTTTTCATATAGTACTGCATTTTATGTATTTTTGTTTCTTACTCAGTATTAATTGAACTGAAAATTGTGGCTCTCTGTCTCTACAGAGAGCTTATGTCTCTACAGAGATATTGTTAGAAGTGTATCCATTAATAGCAGTGGGGGTAGTTTCACTTTGATATTCTGTGTTTCAGCTGAGGGCTGTCCTGTCTTATATAATAGGCACATTTTGTTTTTTTTTTCCCTGCTAAATACTTGAGCTTTGGCCGGCTAAGATCTGCCTGCAATCAACTGGATGCATAAGCAGATTTAAGTACACTTTTATCTGCACTTTTTTCATATAGTACTGCATTTTATGTATTTTTGTTTCTTACTGAATATTAATTGAACTAAAAATTGTGGCTCTCTGTCTCTACAGTTAGTTTCCACCCCCATTCTTGTTTTGGTGTTAATCTTGGTGGCTTTGAAATTGCACGCCCCTCTTGTAAACTTGTATTTGGATACTCCTTCTGGCTCCATCTCATTTGCTCACTCAACTAGTGCAGTGAGGTCATATTCTGATTTCAGGCACTCCTACTGTGTACAAAGAGAGCATTTGGGAAGAAAAGAAATCTAAGTTTGTTTCCTGCCTTTCCTGTAAGTACTCTAGTCCACATACAGATTTGCTGTATCCAGGACTATTTGTAAGCTTCTGAGCCCCCAAACCTTTCTGTGTTGGAGAGAAGCCTTCTTGCTTAATTTTGTTTCTTAGAACTAGCTAGCTTTTTAGTTTCATCACTCAAATCTATTTCTTTGAGATCAGCACTTGTTCAGAGCTTGTTGTAAGCACTAAATAAGCTACAAATTACTACAGCACTCAACTTTCCTCACTTGTCTAGAGGAAAGCAGTTTTTGGTACTTAATAAATAAGCACCTATCCAGGCATGTCTGATGGTCAGCTCCAGGTGTTTTCTCCTGCCTACCTGATGAATTTGGGCATCTTGGGGCAATGCAGCAATTGCCTCATGTACACAGACAACCCTCTCATCCTACCACCCAACACTACAACCTGTGAGAGATGCACTTATATAGCCAAACTGGAAGCAAAGTTCTCTTCACCCAAGACTGGACTAGACAGTCAAGAGGAGAAGGTGAATACTTGCACCACACCACACTCATCACATAGTCCCTCAAAACCTACACCACCAAAACACACACATAGAAACACAAAACACACACCTACATTCATGGAGGTTCTCAATAAAAACCTGCCCAAGCAACAGGGACCTCCAAAGCAGAAATGCAAGCAAACTCCACCCTCCGACACAACCTAAAAAACACATAGCCCACAATATCAGTGTGCCACTCAACCACAGCCCATAAGGCATAACAACGTACCCAACACTCTAGTCATAGGTGACTCTATAGTCAGGCACACTGATGTTCCACTCACCAGGCTAAACAAGGAGAAAGTTACTGTCAGCTGCCTGTTGGGTGCTAGGATCTGCCACATAATGCACGCACTCAGGTCACTCCACAACATGTACAAATATGACTCTGTCATTGTCCACGTTGGTGTGAATGACCTGAGATGTACCTCCCTGGACTACATGAAAAGAGACGTGGAGGAGCTCTCCGATCTTGCAGCACAGGCAGGTATGACCCCAGCCCTGAGTAGCATCCTGCCATCACCCAGAATGATACCACAGTACAAGGACAAAATGACTGACTTCAACAATTGACTAAGCTTCTGGTGTCATTCTAAGGGGATCCAGTATTTGTCTGCCTGGGATGACATGATCGACAGACCACGATGCTTTGTCAGACATGGCCTGCATCTGTCACCCTTGGGATTCTGGATACTGGCTAAGGCTCTTGCCACCCCTATAGTGCCTTTTTTAGGCAAGGTTCAAATGACAAATTCACCACTGTAACAGGTACAAGCGAGCAAAATCTGAGGATAATGCTACTCAATGCTAGAAGTCTAAACCTCAAAATGCACTCACTCGAGGCCCTCCTTAAAATGGAGAACATCGACATCTGTGCAGTGACAGAGACCTGGTTCAAAGCTCCAGATAGCACCCCTGCATTACCAGGCTATAATTCATACCACACCTTTTGGCCACCTAACCCAAACCGAAGCACTAAAGGCAGAGTCGTGTCCATATTCATTAAGGATATCCACACCTCCAGGCTAGTTGCACAGCATAATGCATCTGTGATTATCCAAGTGCAACTAATTCTGGGCAAGACTGCAATCCGAATTGTAGCTTGCTACAGACCCCCCCCCCCCACCATGCCCCAGGATTCTCACTCCTCATTTCTTGATACACTGGAAAATATTTGGGGAAAACCCAGCACCCTAATAATGGGCAATTTCAACTACCCCACCATTAACTGGGAAAACTACTCATGTACCAACTCTTTTGATCAACGTTTTCTGGAATTCATAAATTCCAATGCCTTGGATCAACTTATTCACACCCCCACCAGGGGCAGCAATATCCAATTACCAACACAGGCGACCAGTGTTCCACACCAGAGGTCAATTCCTCATTGGTCAGATCTAACCAGAAGCTAATCACCCTAGACATCCACATCCCGTCTCCACCCCCCATTAGGGAAACCACTGTAAAAAACTTCTCCAAAGCCAACTTCACACTTCTTAAGACAGAAGTGGCAAACTTCATGACACCCATGCAGACAGTCAATAGAGGTACGACTGCTGAATCCTACACAAATGCACTTTATAATCACTTACACGAGTGCATGGATCGTGCTGTCAGAATCAAGATGCCATCCTCCAAAAAAAGGAAGCCAATCTGGTGGTCCTCTGCCATAAACAAACTTTGCAACAGAAGAAAGAAACTTGCAAAAAAGAGTAAAATGCCATGACTGGAGGAGCACCCTAGTCAGCCTCAGTAAGAAACTGAGATCCCTCATAATATCATCCAAAGCTAATTACAAAAAACAAAACTGCCACTGACTCTAAAGACAACCACAAAGCATTCTATAGCTATGTCAAGAATCTCAATGGCAGCACTCAGATTTGCTCTGAGTTACAGCATAATGGCACTAAATATACAGAACCAACTGATATTGCCAACATCCTGGCAGATAGGTTCAGTGCTAACTTTACCCCCCTCTCACCCCCTAGAATGCAAAGTTTCTGTAATCACAGCTGCACAGGTAAAAAACACACTCTCCAAAGCCAAGAACACAGCATCCATGGGACCTGACAATATCCCAGGCTGCATTCTACATGAACAAGAGAATGAACTGGCACCCCACCTAAGTACCATGTTCAATCATAGCCTCACCTCAGGCTTTGCACCTACTGAATGGTGCACCATGATGGTTATCCCACTCCACAAAGGGGGAGCCACAACGGACTCCGGGTACTGCCACTCCATTAGCCTGACCAGCCTGGTCTGCAAGGCTATGGAAGATATCATCATCGAACTCATAAAAAAAGACATTGGTAATCTCCAAACTCTGGACCCAGTTTGGGTTTGTAAAAAGCAGATCATGTCTCCTAAACCTGATAGATTTCTTTGAAGCAGTCACCAAAGCCATAGATGAGGGTAAGGTGGTTCACACAGCCTATCTAGATCTCAGGCTTTTGACACCATCCTCCACTCTGGCATTATAGAGAAACTCACTAAACTAGGTATAAATCCCTATGTCACAAGACGGATTGCCAACAGGCTCATGGACAGAACCCACACTGTGAAAGTAGCAGACTCCAAATCTGACTTCAGACCAGTGACAAGTGGAGTATCACAGGGTTCAGTCCTGGGTCTTCTCCTGTTTGATATCTACTTCTCTGAAGTACAGGCTAACACAGAAGGTCTTTGGCTAATGAAGTTTGCAGATGACTGCAAATTGAGAGCCATAATCGAAACTCCTAACGATGTGGACATCCTACAAAAGGGCATCACTGAAACAGATGCCTGGTGTCAAAGCCATGGCCTGAAGCTCAATGCCAAAAAGTGCATTGTCATCCCCTTTGGTAAAAACTCTGTACCCATGAATTACCACATAGGTGGTAGTCTATAACTACCAACAGTGGAAGCTTCTGAAAGTCACTATTAAACCAAAAGAAACCCGTAGATATGGAGAGAAATAAAAAACGAACTGTGTATAGCAAATATTTATTCCACACGCAAATACCAATGTCATTAACGCTTTAAAATCAACCATGCGTTTTCGTCCACATGAATTAGGACTTCATCAGATGAACAAATAAATCACATCAACTGTATTTATAGAGGTTTAAAACTAATAATCCAATAGTATTCCTACATTACATTTCAAACAGTCTAATCAGAGTTCAAGTGGGCTCATAAATATTCATTACTTCATTTCCCTATAATCTAATAAATTCATTTATTCATTATTAATTAATAAAAACGTATCAATAAATAAATTTAATATATAAATATTTCACAATAAAATTATTTGAATTTAAAATACAATTAATACAAAATACTTTAAGGAGAATCCCTTAAAGTGTGTGTGTCTTTCGGCTTTTCCCGGTTAGGGGTCGCCACAACGGAACTCTGGTCCGCTAATGATTGGCAGTAGAGTTTTACATGCTGGCTTGCCGGGCCTAACGCACAACCTTCAACGAAGGAACGCCCATTCACGCATGTCGTCACACAGTAGATGCTTTAACTGAGAATCGAACGGGCAACGTCTAACTGTGAGGCGACAACGCTACCGCAGCACCACCACCGCAGTATTTTGTATTAATTGTATTTTAAATTCAAATGATTTTGTTGTGAAATATTTATATATTCAATTTATTTATTGATATGTTTTTATTAATTAATAATGAATAAATGAATTTATTAGATTATAGGGAAATGAAGTAGTGAATATTTATGAGCCCACTTGAACTCAGATTAGACTGTTTGAAATGTAATGTAGGAATACTATTGGATTATTAGTTTTAAACCTCTATAAATACAGTTGATGTGATTTATTTGTTCATCTGATGAAGTCCTAATTCATTTGGAGGAAAAAACATGGTTGATTTTAAAGTGTTAATGACATTGGTATTTGCATGTGGAATAAATATCTGCTATACACAGTTCATTTTTTATTTCTCTCCATATCTATGGCTTTCTTTTGGTTTAATAGGTGGTAGTCTACTTAACACTAAAAGTGTGATAAGAAACCTTGGGACACAGGTGGACAGTAGTCTCTCCTTTGATAATCACATCACCACAGTGGTCAGGAAATCCTTCTACGTGGCACACCTCATTACAAAAGGTTTCTCATTGAGAAAAAAAGAGGTCCTTGTTCCCCCCTACTCATCACTCATTAGACCCATTATAGAGTACAGCGCCCCTTTTGGTATGTACCGCACAAGACATCTACAATAAATGGAGAGGCCACAGAAATACCTCACAAAGAGGATTACTGGCCTCAAACAGATTCTCTATGTAGACCGTCTCAAAAAACTCCAGCTTTACCCTGTCACATATTGCCTACTCAGAGGCAATCTCTGCCTAACATACAAATCTATGTCAAACCCAGAGCTGTTGGACATGCTCCATTTAAAGAAATCCCAATTCCTCTGAGCTACATGCTGTAGGGACCTAAACTTTGTCACCACAATAAACAGAACATGCTGGAAGGATTGATTCCTGTCCCAGAGACTTCCCATACTCTGGAACAGACTATCTATGTCAAACAGAGCTCCTCATTAGCACTCTTCAAGAAAAATCTTGATGATTGGATGGGAAATAGGAAATTCATCCCAGGGATCACTTATGTGGTTCTGCTTGACAGGGGCAGAGGAAAATAATTTTCTTGGGTGGCGAAAGCCAGGGTACCTTTTTTTGGCTAGGCTTATATAGGCCCTAGGGCCAATAGCCTAGTACCTACCCATGAACCTATATATATATATATATATATATATATATATATATATAGATAGATATATATATATATATATATATATATATATATATATATATATATATATATATATACACACACAGATAGAACTGTGTATAGCATTACCACATGGGAACAAAATCCTGTGCTATGTTACCCCCCCCCCCCACAGCCCATACCCAGCACATGCAGTTCTTGGCTACATGACCCTATACAACACAGCCACAATGCTTTCACAGTAAGCCAGTTCACCTGTAAATGTCAGGGCAATATCTGTAACATTTCATGTAGAAAAGTAATTCTACCGTAGGGTATGTACAATGTGGAAGGGGTACACATCACAATGGTTCAGATATGCACACACATCCATACATTGACAAACATGTTCAGGTATATACATATCTATATATATATATATATATATATATATATATATATATATATATATATATATATATATATAGGTACATACACATATACACAGACAAAAGGTATTAGTAGCCATACATATGTAGGAGTAGTGTGGAACTACTGTGTGCAAAGTATATCCCTCAGCCACAAGCCCTGCAACTGGTACCTGTGAAATGTGTAGTGTGGCAACCATTCCCACAAATGACAATACTTACATTAAACATATACCCACTCACAATTTAAAAGACATGACATGACACACAGGAATGCATACACAGAAAACCTTTATTTGTGTACTATACAATAATGTATGTCATTACTTACAGCACATAAAGTCTGAAATATGTAATCAGTGATGAATGCAAGGCCCACACAAAACAGTAGATGCAAACAATGTGGATATATGCTGTCCAGGCCAAGGCCTTCAATTAGTACAACAGTAGACAAAGGATTTGCCTTCAAGATAGGTAACAATCAACAATTACTGATGTATTTCAGTAGCATCCAATTACACCCTGTAGTCAAGCCCTAGGGGGGAATGTATTAGTTGTGGTAGTGTCAATGTGCTGGTCACATGTATGGACCCTAACCAACATATTTTGTGGGAGTCCTCAATATGACTGGGATGGCAGCAGGAATGCTAGCAGTAAATAATGATAGGCCATTACCCAACAACCCCTAACTGTATCACAGCAGGACAAAGCCTGCCATATATGTGGAGGCCAGAGGCCGGCACACAGGGCCATACTTGTAATATTGCTGTTACACATACTGGAAATTGCTGGTGTTACAGGATTTGTTGCAACATACCCTTATGCAGAAATACGACATCAGAAACACAAATGGATGTAGCCATGTACTGATAGCATGCAACATACAGACTGCCAGTGATATATGTAGGGCAAGACCTCTGTATTGCACAGACCAAACCAACCAGACAATCCACTGGCCATTATGTGGATAGGCCCACAGTTGAGAGCTATGCAGACAGACTGCAAACTACTATGTACACAGAAACACTGCAAGACTAGCAATATACAAAGCACATAACAACACTACTCACTCTGTCTGTAGGTCTGAGAGAGAGAGAGAGAGAGAAGAGAGAGAGGGTCTCGGAGAGAGAGAGAGAGAAAGAGAGAGAGAAGAGAAGGTCTGTGAGAGACAGAGAGACAGAGAGAGAGAGAGAGAGAGAGAGCGAGAGAGAGAAAAGAAAACCTTAAGATTTATATGTACCATCTGTAGTTGTCCCTGTAATGAAGTTCTGCTGAACAACTGCTCTGGACAATACTGTCTGTCCCTGTAGGCAGTGGGACATACCCACCAACTGTTTCAGATCAGCAATGAATGACAAAGATTTAAGCCATAATTTGTGTGTTTGGTATATTAGTGTGGGCAATAGCTGGTGGTTGAAGTACTGCCGTCATGATAGACACATGAGTGTCACAGCACACCACAGGCAGGATAGTCATGTTAATGTCTAATGCAGCAAGCACACATGCCATATGTGTATAATAGGTTTACCAGCAATCTCTCACCATATATACCACCCTAATGTTAGTCTGTGTTCATATGTGACACCTAGCTGTGTTGCAGTAAGGCAGAATAGTGCAGCTGTGAATGAAAGACAGTTACAGAATGTGGACCAGATGTCTGTATGCACCCCACATATAGATAAATATCTGTGTGATATATAATTAGACAGGTATGTCTACAGATATACAGACAGTCATATAGATGTAGGTATATAAACACCCACAAGATATATCTACACATATACGTATGTATATATATATATATATATATATATATATATATATATCTGTATATATGTATATATATATATATATATATATATATATATATATATATATATATATATATATATATATATATATATATATATATATATATATATATATATATATATATATATATATATATATGGTGGCACAGACAATGGCATGCAGGTAAAATAGTCTGTAACAGGCCAGCAGAGATAGTGTCCCCACAGGGAGCATGGCTACAAACATATAGCACAAAGCATGGCACAAGCACATAGCACAAAGCTTGGTACAATGCAACATATGTCCCAATGGTAGGTAAGCAGCCGACATACCAGTTGCATTCTGTGAATGGTTTGTTGTAGCTGATATGGTGGAGGGAGAGAAAGATGTGTATTAAGAACTATGGTAACCATGCTGTATGAGTTGCTCAGACCAGTTTTCATCTTTATGTCTTCCAGGGAGGATGCCCCACATCCGTTTGCCAGCTTACAGTGCTGCCGAAACAGAAGTAATCATTGAACATTTGGTACAACACTATGAACAGCTGTTTGGATGGACAGCCTATTATCAGCAGGAGAGGACCACCCTGTGGAACGAACTAGTCCACAGTGTCAATGATGTTGGATTGTATAACCGCAGCTATGAGCAGGTCTGACATCATTGCTGTGACCTGCTTTGCATGTGCTTTGCCATGTACATCGGCGTGCAGCTGCTGTACAGGGAGACCACCTCACAACAGGGGGGCAAGCCGCTCATCCACCCCTCACCCGTGTGGAGGAGCTACTCAGGGGCCTTGTGGCACCTGCCCATCTGCAGCACCAACAACTGTCAGGGCGCATTGTGGAGGTGGGTGCCACTGATACACTGGCTGAGGAGCATGCAGGTAAAGCCCCAGGGCACATCAGTACACCACTCGTCTGCATGCATCTGCATCTGTACAGGTACATCATGCAAATCTGAGATGTCATATACATAGTCTGTTGCTGTGTAATAGAAATAAACAGACGTGCATAAGCTGCAGTATTTTGGACCCCTACTGTAGATGTAACATAATGCTGCACTCACCGTTTACAAATGCCACTGCTGTGGCCACTGACAACAACTTTCTCACACTCTTATGTAGGTCCCTCCAGGATACCACCACAGCAGCAGCATATAGCCGGTGAGTATGTTTCATGTTCATGCATGACAATACACTGTGCATGTAATGGCTATGGGATATTCCATGCACACATCTAACACACCTACCCATACTGCATGCTGTACATGTTCATGTTTTATTGTTGTGAAATGCATTGTGTTACAGTAGTGACTATGCTGGGGTATCGAAAGGGTACAACAGACACATGCAAGATAACTAACATCCTGTCATTGTGCAATGTGTCCACAGGGATGAGATGTATGGCAGGACATACGGCCTATAGTAGTGACATGTGTGAAACAACACCCTCATGACTCTATCTGCACACACTCAGGTTATGTAACTGTGGCAGATGTAACCTTGACCCCACAGCAATAGTGACAGCAGTGTGTGCACTCCAAGGGATGTGCACATGAGTAGACCTTGCAACCATGCAGAGTTCTGGGACATGTATAGGGCACCCCCCACAGCCATGGTAAGGTCTGGTGGGTGTCAGTGTAATAGTCCTGCACTGGTCATACATGCACTGCTGATGTTGTGATCTGTAAAGCAGACATCAGGCATTCACAAATTATATCTGTTCACATATCATCCCAGGTATGAGGTGCTGTAACATATAGAGGCTGTGAGCATTGGAGCTAACATAACAGACACAGTACTACATAAGCAGCAATGGTTTGTACACATGTGTGGTATGGTGCACAGTACAAGGCAGGGTGGAGAACAGGTTGACAGTAACACTTTGTACATGGGTGCAGTGTTAATAAGGGGAAGGGTCATCACCTACCAACACAGCCATTCATCACACACATGTATACTGCCGCTAGCATGAGGTCACTATAGTTGCACTGCATGCTGTTGAGCACCAGATGTAATGCATGCTGACAGAAGGGTAATGGGAGGACTGTGTGTACAAAAGGTGTGCAACCCCACATGTAGGTGTGTGTGTGTGTGTGTGTGTGTGTGTGTGTGTGTGTGTGTGTGTGTGTGTGTGTGTGTGTGTGTTGAATGTGTGTGTAAGTGCAATCTGATGGAGTGTGGTCGATGCATGTCTGATGTGTGTGTACATGTGTATATGTTTGTGCAGGTGTCCATGTATGCACAGGCGATAGTGAGATTGATCACATGGCAGTACTTCTCCTTGTGTTTGTGCTGTACATGTAGTGACACATGAGACACCAGGACAGCCTGTCCGATATGTGAACACAGGACAGCTGATAGCATAACAAGGTCTGTAGCACAGAACATGCATTGGGAGGGAAAGTACATACCAGGTATATACATCATATTGCCAGCAGCAGATAGATAACCGGCTACCCACATATGCAGCACTACTAATGCACTGGGGAATTACCAGACCACATCAGTGAGTGTATCCAGGTATTACTGTTGTCCGCATGATGGGTTGATTGTGCAGCAGATGTGGCATGGACTGAGCAAAACTGTAGTATGAGGCTCCGGTGTGTGACATATGTAGTGAATATAGCAGCCCCAACCATATAGGGGCCAGGTACACCATGACTGGACATACACAGGGTAATACTGGATGACAGCAGTGAGGCCCTGTACAACCTACTCCACCAAAGTCAGGGAGGTTATGGAGTAACAGGTCATGCGTTGTGATCACACATGAAGGCAAGGAGAGGTATGATATGTTAATGGGTAGTATTAATGAGTGTATGTTAGCAAGTGCCATGCAAGAAGGGGAACCTATGTAACTGAATGTGGGACTGTCTGTAAACCCAGGGCAAGGGAGGTACTAAGGTGGACTGTCAGTGTTTGTGGGTGTACATGTGAGAGTGTGTGTGCGTACGTGTGTGCGTGTGTGCGTGTGTGTGTGTGTGTGTGTGTGTGTGTGTGTGACTGTGTGTGTGACTGTGTGACTGTGTGACTCTGTGTGTGTATGTGTGTGTGACTGTGACTGTGTGTGTGACTGCGTGTGTGTGTGTGTGTGTGTGTGTGTGTGTGTGTGTGTGTGTGTGTGTGTGTGGGTGGGTGAGTGTGTGTGTGTGTATGTAAATGTGAGTACTGCTATGCAATGCTGTACAGATATTAAAGTGTGTGTTTGTTTCCCCCACAGGTGGCAAGGTGGGTCAGGGTCCCTCCTGCATGCAAACTGAGGTAGTTGTCTGTACAGGCACTGATGATGATGATGGTACTTTTGAGGCACAGGTGGGGTTGTCAGTGGCCAAAACTGTGCCATCGTGTGTCATCACCCTCCTAGCCTCTCCAAGCCTGCACACAGTTACAGTGCTCCTACAAACCTCATCACACATGGCCATAGCAGAGGGACAGTTGGCAGTTGGTGCCAGTGACCAGGAAAGTGTTGTGTCCATGCCAACTGTGTCGGGTCATAGTTGGCTTAGCCAGATGTCCAGCAGGCCAGCACATCAGCAGATGTACCGTGGTGCTCATGGGAGGGCCGCTAGTCATCATGCCCCTGGCAGAGGTGCCACAACTGGTACCACCAGGAGCATGTTGCAGGCCGTAATGGAGTCACAGGCACAGGCACGTATGGACATGTACATCAGAGAGGGCCTGAGGCTGCAGAGGGCTGCTTTCTCATCTGTAAGTGGCACCCTCCATGACATTGCTGCTGCCTTCCGTGAACATACCAAGGTCATGGATAGATGGTGGGCTGAGATGGTGGGCCTCCTCGACCGTGGTATGTCCATGCTTGAACATGTGGTGGGAGTTGTGTGATGGCCAGTTGGACGTAGGCCAGAAACACCAGCAGCTGGTGGTCAACGTGGATGTGCCAGGACACCAAGCCGCTCCTGTAGTGGGGGTGCTGTCCACACTACAGCAGGCCTCATGCACATGGCCCTGGCCAGTCCCAGGTGGGACATGGTTCCAGCAGACACCTGTTATCATCAGGGGAGAGTAGCACATCAAGGTCTTTACCTGCACGTGCCCATGGAACCCCTGGCAGGCACAATCAGTGTGTCTGTGACCGGAGGCACTGAACTGCACACCCTGCCAAGTATGGTCTGCAGCTGTCCAACAACACCTGTACAGCCCAGCCACATGGCAGGACTGTGTGCATGCATACTCACACACTATGCAACCACACCTAGGGTGACCCCATACCAACACACATGACATCACCATGCTCCAATCAGTGAACCAAACCCTCACCCACACACATGGTAACACATGTATGGACCACCCTCAGCCTCTGGCAAACCAGCAACACGCCCTGTGCATATGATGATACCTGTGCCACATCCCTGTCATCCATAACATCAATGCAGGGGCAGGCTAATATGGTTCTGATGCACACGGTGACTGTTATAGGGTGCTGCAATGTACTGCAGTGTAAGATGTTATCAGGAGTAATGTGTAATGCATACATGTCAGGTAGTGAAGCCATGCAGCTATGATGCATTTCAGCTGTCAGTAACACTGATTGTTATCTCCATAATGTTATCCATTTGTGTTGTAGGTGTACATGTGTCTGCAGGAGGATGGTCTGCAGTCATATTTCACAAGAGTATGGCACTATTGTGACACCATGGTGACTACCCAAGGGTGGGACCTCAGTCCCACTGTTACCACTAGGGGGCTTGTGGGCTTTCAATATCTCAACACCCCCTCCCCATCAAGGTGTTTACCCCCACATGTGTCATATACTGCCCCTGTATGCATCTTGTGTGTCATGTCTGTTAACCTGCCCAACCTCCCTCCCCAAATATACCTACAATACCTCCTCAACATCCCACTCCCGCCTGAAAAGAAAATGGAAGGGCAATCTGTTCCCATGAAATAATTTCGCTCCGTACATGGCTGTCCATTTCACACATGTGTCCACTGGACACATGCAATCTGGTCTAATTGGCATCACAATTATTTTATGTTGTCCTCACCCCTCTCCCAGGGATTTGAGGGTCCAACTCTACCTCCAAATTCAGTGTATATGCACAGCTGTTGCTGTAGCAGAAATGGGCAGCTATGGAAATTTCCTACACCCTTCCTGCACATGCCTAGCTATTTCACCTACTGTCTTACCCTCTTTGTGCCCCTTTTACACCACTTTCCTATCAACCCTTTTTTCTTTCCTTTTAAAGAGGTTAGTGTGGGGGTAAGTGGGAATGTTCTGGCCAGCAACAAAATAAACTGCCTCTGCAAGGCTCGTACCCAGGACCCTGCACACCATACACAAAGTGATTTACCACTAAATAATGGCAGATATAACCTGATGTTTTCACAAACATATCATCCAGCTCAGTCATTCAACAGTACAGAGAATGTATTCCAACATATAGATGTATGTGTGTGAGTATATATATTAATGTCTAAACAGATACAACATATTGATATATGTAGATATATGTATATATCTATAGGAATATATACATATATAAATATATATGAACATATAGACAGGCAAATGCCTACATCTATGGATATATATGTCTACATCTACATGTGTAAATATACACAGCAGGTAATTTATATGTCAGTAGATATATATACATTTAGATATATAGGTATATACGGACAGACATCTGGTGATAATAATGGGGATTTAACAAAAACATATATGTCCTCATGCAACGTTAATGGTGTTGAGAGGCCCCATACAATATACGTCTGGTAAGAATAGGTATAGTCCCCCCCAGCCAAGCACGTCCCCCCTGTAATACAGTAAGAAGTGTTGCAGATCCCATAACCAGGACCACACATGACATGGCCATCCCTAGGATACAGATACACAGACAGATATATGCAGACACAGGCATATATATATATATATATATATATATATATATATATATATATATATATATATGTAACTACACATACACACACAGAGATATGTACAGTAAGATACATATGTAGTATGTGCACACAATATTGAACAGCCAGTATTTCTACAGTCACCACCTTACCAACTGGAGACTGTATGAGCCACCCATACAAATGACATTCATAGCCTGCAACACATACCCACAGAGATATCAAAGGGTATAACACAACACAGGTGCCCATAAATGAATGTGAAAGCTATATTTGTGTACTATGACAGTTGTATATGCCGTGTCATAAAGCCGTTTAGACAGTGACATCCATATGAACAGCGTAATGCAACTGTGAAACAGTTATACTGAGACAGTAGTCTAGAAAGGTTGACATATGTTGCTGTCCAGGCCGAGGCCTTCTAGTAATACAATAGTAATGACAGACTGGCCCACAGCATACCAGACAATCAACAGTATGTAATGCAGATGTATTGGTCAGCAGCCTCTATCTACACTCTGTACACAATCCCTTGGGGGGTACAGACCCCAGTTGACACAATGGGATGTATCTGTTACATGACAAGGCATAACTGACACCATCATAATCACACTGACAAACAGAACATTCCATATGGCAGGAGGCAGTAGACTTGCATTTACTCATGGTGGACTGTATGGTAATGTACATCCAGATACCTTAAGACAGCTTACCCTCGACACCCACACATGTTGTAACAGCCTTGGTTAGTCATGGTGCCCCCCCCTACACTCACTACTACTAGGCCATATATCATGGTTACATACACTGCTGTCTGCAGTGCATTAGGGAACACATGTATTATGTAGGTGAAGCCCACACATATATGGCCCCAACCCCCCAGTATGTGTAGGAACACAACAACAGTGGAGGGATGGCAGGAATGACAGCATGACATACACACAGCCCACTACATAACAACCCCTGACAGCATGTCACATGTGCAAAGCCAGGTATGTAGATGGAGGACAGAGGCTGGAACACAGGCACATATGTGTAAAACTGTTGTCATACAGTAAGCAAGATATGTACATGTGTACATATCTATATGGATGTATGTATAATTATATATACATACATGTTTGCCATATGTCCTGGACATGGAGTAGAGCCCTACCTTAGCCCCAATAGTCCCAACCTCTCAGTGCAAGGAGATGTCATGTATGTATTGCAGGTATATTTGTAGACTATTGCTACTGTAATAGGGATCATCTTCACAAACATGGTGTGTGTTTGTGTGGGAGGCCACTTCTGCTGTTAACATGTGCGCCATTGGCTACTGACAGACATCCTAAGGTCATCATAGTACAGTACCACTGCTAGCACAGTAACACCCCTGTGGACTACAGCTGCGATATGCCCAATATATGTGGACAGTCTGACACACGCTGGTCAGTCCAGAGGTATACACAGAACCCCTTCATGTAAGACATGTGGACCACACCTGTCAATGTGGATGTTAATAGCCATGTAGATGGGTATAACACGTAAATACTGGTATACATTTGCCTCCATAGATTATGCATTCATACACCCCTGTCTGTCCTGACACATAATAACCACTGGTACAGAGGTGCCATGGCCACATAATACCCACTAGTTAGTGACATACATCTGAACAGCATCCCACTGCTTTGTCTGACATACCTGACTGTCATGGTGGCCTGGCAGAAGTACATCTGGCAAGTATCTGGACATGACATCTCACTGGATAAGTACAGTAATCTGCTAGGCATGTAACAAAGCACAGTGCAAGCTACAGGCAGACTGACTCAACACTAGGCTATATCTCCCATGTGGGAATACACATGTACCTGCATAGACAGCAGGCTCTACAGGCATGTCACATCACAGAGTAACAGACACCTGTGTGAAAGTGCATAACCACAACCAATGTGAACACAGCCACAGCCACATATGGTAAGCTAGCATACTATTACAGTATATGGACTATCTGACCTAAATCATCCTCATATGAGCCACTCAAACAACCCCCCTACATATACTGGGCCACTAGACAGTGTGGTCCGATGCCTGTCTGTGGTATGGGACATGTGTGTGTTCACCCCTATAAACATGTAAGCTGATAGGGTGACATACAGTGGAGCAGCATGTAACATTAGATAGAACAGGACCAGGAACAATGACATCTACCACAGTCTATACGCAGGCCAAGGTGCATATTCACTATACACACACTGTCAACAGTTACCAGACTTACACATACCTCAGTACTGTACACACAACCACATAATGCCCAGGCTATGTCCTCAAATATAACCCCTACTATACATAACATGTGTAGCAGTCTGATATCTCACGGGCTTGTTATCAGACATGCTGTCAATGATTATGGTGTACAGAACATATGCACCCCCTACTGTATGACATATGTACAAAGGTTGACAGAGTTGTGGCTGGAGGCACAAACACAGGGCCAATATTGACATGTCGCTGTAATACCCTCATATATTTACTGTCATAACAGGGTTTGTTTCACCATATGTCCTATGAGGGATATGACGTCAGTAACTCTCCCGGCTGTCACCATCTACTGACTGCAATCCTCACACTACCTTCTGCATTTGAGAGATAGGTGCTCTGTGGGTAACACAAGACACTACACACTGCCCAGTCTGCTGCTGACCCTACAGATGGGGATTCCTTATAAACATAGCACTGACATGACATGTATTTAAACATGTAGGACAGCCATATCCATACAGACCCTGTTTAACCAATATTACCCAACTGCAGTATAGCAGAACTTGCAGTCTGTAGTCAAGACAGGCACACCCCCCTCCTGTGTGTTGGCCACAGTGTATGTTGTCAGAGGTATGTCCCCAATCCATCTGTGATGCTTTTTGCCAAACAACAGATCTAGTTCTTGCTCACAGTGAATGAAATGGCCCAACACCAACATGATGTTCCTGGAAATTGGAGTGTGTTCTCATGCAATTGGCTATGGGAATGTTACCATAGCTGTTCCACATGCACTCAGGTAGAGGAGTGCTGTAATTCGTACAGAGGCCATCAGCTGATTATGAGCATCACTGACAGTACACATGCTGCTGCCTATTCCAAGCAGGTGTAAGTCTCCACATCCACCAGAGAGGGTGTGAGAGAGACAGACAGAGCAAAGATAATCCAGGCTGGGTTGGGAGAGTAAAAGTTAAGCATGTTTGTGTCACACATGTACCAGTCCAGGGTATCGAACCCCTGACTGACTATGTACTGATATCACATCTGTCCTCCCTGCATGGTGGATATTGTGATATATACTAGGGGCACCATATAAGAGATTTGAAAAACCCACTCAACATTGAGGCCAGTTGTTACACACTCACAACCACCTCCACATAGGACATGTCTGACAAACATCGACACATTAAGACACACACACCTGTCACATTAGGGATTAGACCTCCTACCTAACTAGTTATTACACTACAGTGCTATGCAATTATAGAACGTGCCACAGAGATTACTGGAGTACTCTTTCCCCACAGGTTTATTTTACAGTGAGTGACATCAGCAGGAGTGCCAAAGTAGGGCGAATGAGTTGTAGTGAGTGTGACTAGCCAAACATGCACTGGTCCCTGCACAGGCATAGGCACAGACACAAAAGCATCCTCAACTCCTATGTGTGGGAGAATAGAATCCCTGCCAGAGTTCTATATCATACTACAACATTATGATGTTATAGCATGCCCTACAGAAATCGCTGGAGTACTCTTTCCCCAAAGGTGCACTTCACAGTGATTGAAATCAGCAGGATTGCCAAAGTAGGGCATTTGAATTGTATTGAGTGTGACTAACCTAAATTGCCCTAAGTAGTCTGTATGCATTAACTGCTGTTCTCGCCAGAACAAAATTAACCTGCCTTTGCAGGTCATGAACCCAGGACCCTGTACACTACAGTCACAGTCGCAAACCACTGAGCTATCACACCAATACATGAGACTGAGGTTTCACCAAAGTAATCCCACCATAGGCTAATCAAACTGAACATATGAAAGGAATGTATATAAAGTTGTCTGTAAAAGACCTCTCCACAGCCAACGTCATGCTACTCAAGGCAGAGGTGACAATGTTTGTGACACTCGTGGAGACAGGAGCTGACAGTTCAACTGATTAATCCTGCACTAAGGCACTGTATGAGCACATTCACTTGTGCATGATTCCTGATATCCCACATAGAGCCATGACACTCTACTTCCAAATAAGCAGGCCAGTATGGAGGGCTCCTGCCATGAACAGAGTATATAACAGAAGGTAGACACTGTTGAAGGGAAATGGATATTCCAAGGATGCAAACAACTCCCTTACCAGGCCCAGTAGGAAGTTGAGATCCCTCATAGAATCTTCCAAAGCTGGTTATGTAACTATAATTGCCAAAGATTCCACAGACAACCACACAGCATTCTATAGTTATGTCCAGAATCTAACTGGCAATGCTCAGAAGTGCTCTGGGCTACAACAGAATGGCATTACATAGACTGCTCCCACGGAATTTGCTAATATCCTGGCAGATTGATTGAGTGCCACATTCAACCCCCTCACTCCCACAAAAGGGCCCATGTCAATACGAAATTAGTTCCAATGCCTAGTAATCATGGCCACACAGGTAGAAACCACACTATCCACAGCTAAGAATATGGCATCCAGGAGACCAGATGACATCCTGGGCTGTGTAGTACATGAACTACAAAATTAAATGGAAACTCACCTAACTGTCATGTGTAATCATAGCTCCCCATTCAGACCTGGTGCCCACTGAGTGGCGCATAGCTGCAGTTATCCCACTACACAAGGGGGGACCAACTTTGGATCCCAGGAACTACTGTCACATCAGTCTGACAAGCCTAATTTGCATGGCCATGGAATCCATTATCATGGAATCTTTGAATGCAGACATTGGCAACCCACAAACACTGGACCATACACAGATTGGGCTCATGGAGGGCCAGTCTTCCCTCCTGAACCTGATTGACTGCTTTGACTCAGTCTGCATAGCTGTTGCAGAGGGTAAGGTGGACCACAAAGCCTATGTGGACCTCGCAAAGTACTTCAACACCATCCTCCAGTATGGAAACATAGATTAACATACTAATCTGGCCATATGTCCCTATGCCACTTGATGGTTTGCCACATGGCTTACTGACAGAACCCAAACAGTAGATGTAACTGACTCCAAATCCAGCTCCAGACAGGTGACAAGTGGTGTACTTCAGGGTTCAGTCTTGGGACCACTGTTGCGTAGCATCTACATCTCTGAAGTACAGGCCAACAGTATGGGACTCTGGCTAACAAGGGTAACAGATGACTGCAAAATGTGAGTCATTATGAGTCTGACTGTACTGCATGATATGTTACTGATACCAGCCTGACATCATACAGGTTGGATGGAGTACTGTTAACATTTTGTGTGCTTGTCGTGTAAAGTCCTGGTTATGGGATCTGCAACAGTTGGTAGTGTATTGCAGGGCAGATGTGTTTGGCTGTGGGGGGAATACCTATTCGTGCATGACATATGTTTTTCGTGCCTGTCAACCCCATTAATGGTGCATGTGGACATATATGTTTCTGCTATGTTCCCACTTTATCTACAGATGTATGTCCATACATACCTATATCGATATATATATATATATATATATATATATATATATATATATATATATATATATATATATATAGATATATATCGCTGTAAATATGTACGTATTTGGATGTAAGCATATATGTCTATAGATGTAGGTATTTGCATGTGTACATGTTCATATATATATTTCTAAATGTATATATTACTATATATATCTATATATCTATATATAGCAATATGTTGTATCTGTTTAGACATTAATATATTTTCACACACACATACATCTACATGCTGGAATACATTATCTGTGCTATTTAATGACTGGGCTGGATGATATGTATGTGTAGACAGCAGGGCTGTGTATATCTGAGATGGCTTAGAGGAAAATCATGTTGGCTATGGTGTGCATAGTCCTGGGTGCGAGCCTAGCAGAGGTTGTTTATCTTGTTGTTAAGCAGTACAAGGGCCGATGGATACAGAGTGATTAAGGCACTTTAAAGCAGTTGTAAGCGGGTTTGTGTGGGTTTGCATGGAGGTAAGCAGTGCTAACTTCCGGTTACATTTTCATACTCTCAGTTAGCTTCTTAATTGCTTAACCTGTATAGGCAATGCTTAGCTCCACACAAACCCACTCAAACCTGCTTACAACTGCTTTAAAGTGCCTTAATCACTCTGTATCCATCGGCCCTTGTATTGCCTAGCAGCAAAATAAACAACCACTGCTAGGCTTGAACCCAGGACCATGCACACCCTAGACAAACTCATGTACGACTAGGCCATGACAGATAGACAGAAAGTCAATGTTGTCAGAAACACATCATCCAGTCCTGCCATGCAACAATACAGAGAATGTATACCAATACCTAGATGTCTGTGTGTGTAACCATATTAAAATCTGAACAGATAAAACATATATATATATATATATATATATATATATATATATATATATATATATATATCTATATATACATTTTGTTCTCTTAACTCTATAAACATATATATCACTATATATGCACATGTATACATGCATATGGCTAATTTGACACATATATGTGTCTACCCCTATATGTCTACATGTACACAGCATGTTACATATGTGTACGCAGATATATATCTATGTAGGTATATACGGACATAGTTTTTATATATATATATATATATATATATATATATATATATATATGTTAGCAGATATATATATATATATATATATATATATATATATATATATATATATATATATAGGTATATATGGCCATACATCTGCAGATACCAATGGCAGATTAACAAATACACATGTCCACATGCACCGTTGATGGGGTTGAGAGGCTCCACACACTATACGTGTTGTACAAATAGGCATCCTCCCACATCCAACCACATGCGCCCTGTAATACACTACCAAGTATAGTCTGCCTCCCATAGGACATGTAATATGTGGAAGCCACCAACATCCCCAGGATACAGATACACAGACACATATATGCAAATACAGATATACATATATACATAAGACTTTCCAGAACCAAAGCACAACCCTCCCCATGGCTACAGAAAACCACTAATCAAAAATGAAAAACAGGGATAAAGCCTGGGAGCACTGGCGCAAAACCAAAACCCCCTCAACTAGACAGAAATTCCTAGAACTACGCAATAGAGTCAAAAAGCTAATGAAACAGGACAAATTCCAATACTACCAGTCTGCCCTAGACTCCCCACAACACAGCCCCAAACAATTCTGGTCCTCCATAAACTCCAGCCTCCACCCAGGTAAAGTCAGTACCCCTCCTCCTAACATCCCTCACTCCTCAGAAAATATTGCTATCTCATTCAGCACACACTTCACACAAACCATACTATCACTAGCTAAACAATACAACCCCCCTCCCCTCCAACCCACACCTTCAACTAGTAATCTCCCCACTGCCTTCTCTTTTTCTCCTGTACCTACCTCCAACATAAAAAAACTCTTAACTAAACTTAAGCCCACCAAATTACCAGCAGACAACCTCCCAAGTGAATACCTACAAATCGCAACTGATGCTCTGGCCTACCCAGTATCCATCTTGATTAACCGATCTCTGTCATAAAGTTACTTTCCCACAGTGTGGAAAGTATCACATATAATTCCCCTCCACAAAGGCGGACCCTC
>NC_056731.1:1746029867-1746286159 GCF_019279795.1 Protopterus annectens
TGTACTCAATCATTGGTCTGATGAGTGATGAGTATAGGGAGACTATGACCTCCCTTGATCTAGATGAGAATCCCTTCATGATAAGGTGGGCAATGTAGAAGGTCTTCCTAACTACTTTAGCTACATGGGTGTCGAATGACAGACTACTATCAACCTGGGTCCCCAGGTCCCTGATAACTTCTTCTGTGCTCAGTGGATTGCCACCTATTTGGTAGCTAGGGGTAACCTTGTTTTTCCCGAAGGGTATGACTATGCATTTTTGGCATTTAACTTTAGGCCATGGCTCTGGCACCAGTTATCCATTTCTGTGAGACCCTTCTGAAGGATATCTGTGTCAGATGTGTTTTCTACTATGGCCCAGTTTGCAGTCATCTGCAAACTTTGTCAGCCATAACCCTCCTGTGTTTGCTTGTACTTCGGAAAAGTAGATGCCAAACAAGAGTGGGCCCAGGACTGAGCCCTGTGGTACACCACTTGTGACAGGCTTTGAGTCTGACATGGCGCCAGCAACTCTGACCCTGTGGGTTCTGTCACTCAGCCAGTTTGCAACCCATCTTGTGATGTATGGGTTAACATTTAAGCTGATGAGTTTTTCAATGATACCCGAGTGGGGTATTGTATCGAAGGCCTTCGCCAGATCGAGGTAGGCTGTATGGACTGCCTTTCCCTCATCAATGGCTTTGGTGACTGTTTCGGAAAAGTCAACCAAGTTTAGAAGGCATGATCTGCCTTTGACAAAGCCAAACTGGGATGGATCCAAAGTCTGCAAATTCCCTATGTCTTTATTTATGAGGTCCATTATGATCCTCTCCATGGCTTTGCAGATAAGGCTTGTCAAGCTAATGGGCCAGTAATTTCCAGGGTCGGTGGAGGCACCGCATTTGTGAAGTGGAAACACAGTTGCAGTGCGCCACTCCCTGGGTACGTATCCAGAGGTAAGACTATGATTAAACAGCTGTCCTAGCTGTGGGTTTAATTCCTCATTGAGTTCGTGGAGCACACAGCCGGGGACACCATCAAGTCCCATGGATGCTGTGTTTTTTGCTTTGGAGAGAGCAGTCCTCACTTGGGCGTTGGAGATGTTTGGGGGGCTGCAATCGCTTGGTATAGATATCTCTCCTTTTGGGGGGAGGGGTTTGCACTGAACCTGTCAGCCAGTATGTTGGCAATGTCTGTAGGATCAGTAATCTTCACATCATTTTGAACTAGTTCTGAGCATATCTGGGAGTTTCCTCCCAGGTTTCTAACATAGCTAAAGAAGGCCTTATGATTGTCTTTTGAGTCTTTAGCTATTTTCTCTCAAAATTTGCTTTGGATGATTTTATGAGAGCTCTTAGTTTTTTACTTATAGTGATCAAGGGTGTCTTACCTTTTAAGGATTTTGCTCTATCTTGTAGTAGCTTCCTCCTTTTGTTGTAGAGTTTGTTTATGGCTGAGGTCCACCAGACTGGACGCTTGCCTTTGGTACAAAGAGTCTTTGTTTTGCTTGGGATTGCCTTATCCATGCAGTCCTGCAGGTGCTGGTAGAAGGCATTTGTAAGTGATTCAGCGGCTTGAGTACTGCTTTCCGCCGGCTCTGGGGCCTTAAAGGAGACCACACTAGTCTTTAGAAGTGTGAAGTCGGCTTTCGAGAAGTTCTTTACTGTGGTCTTTTTTATTTCAGGTGGGGGTGGGATGAGGACCTCCAGCGAGATTAGTTTGTGATCTGATCTCACCAGTGAGGGGTATACTTCCGGTGTTGAACATTGTGCTCCCATGTTCGTGATGATGAGATCAAGTATGTATTCTCCTCTTGTGGGGATGGTGACTAGTTGTTCCATAGCATTTGAGTTTATGAATTCCAGGAACTTTTGGGTTGGGTGTTTGGGCTTGAGTAGTGTTCCCAGTCTATATTAGGGTAATTGAAGTCACCTAGTATGATGGTGTTTGGTGATGCATTTATCCCCTCTAGTGTTTTCAGGAAGGCCATGTGAGGTTCCTGAGTTTGTGAGGGTGGCCTGTAACATGCTACAATTTGCAGAGCAGTCTTGCCTATGGTTAATTGCACCTGGATGGTCTCCGATGCATCGTGCGTTGCCACCAGTCTTGAGGTGTGGGTGTCCTTGATGAATATGGATACCCCCCCTCCTTTCTTGGTATTGTCCGGATTTTGGGGCCGGAACGCATGATAAGAGGTAAAACCTGATAGTGCTGGGGTGCTCTCAGGAGCCTTGAACCAGGTTTCTGTCACTGCACAGACATCGATGTTCTCCATACTGAGAAGGGCCTCGAGTGCGTGCATTTTGAGATTTAGACTTCTGGCATTGAGCAGCATTACCCTTCGTTTTTTTCCTTTTTTGTGTTCTAGGGTGGTAGGTTTAGAATTTGAGCCTTGCCTAAAAAAAGCACTATGGGGTGGCAATGCCTTTGCCAATATCCGGAATCCCAGGGTGACAGGTGCAAGCCGTCCCTTGGCAGCGTGGCTTGTCCAGCATGTCATCCCAGGCAGACAGACATTGGATCCCCTTTGAATGACACCAGAGTTTAAGCCAATTGTTAAAGCTGATCATCTTATCTCTGTATTGTGGCATCATTCTTGGTGAAGGTAGGATACTGCTCAAGGTCAGGGTCATACCTGCCTGGGCTACATAATCAGAGAGCTCCTCAATGTCTATTTTCATGTAGTCCAAGGAGGTACGTCTCAGGTCGTTTACACCAGCGTGGACAATGACTGAGTCGTATTTGTACCTGCTGTTGAGAGACCTGAGTGCTTGCGTTATGTGGCGGATTCTAGCGCCCGACAGGCAGCTTACTGTGACCTTCTCCTTACTCAGTCTGGTGAGCGGGACGTCAGTGTGTCTGACTATGGAGTCACCAATGACTAGTGTGTCTGGCATTGTGTTTGGCCTTAAGGGCTGTGACTGTTTGACACTCTGACTGTGGGGTCTATGTGTTGCAGGTGTTGTGTTCTGAGGTGGTGGTTGTTTGGGTGTCTGCTTTGGTGGCCTCTGCTGTTTTGGTAGATTTTTGATCAGAGCCGACGAGTATGTCTTTGTGTGTTTATGTGTATGATTTGAGGTTGTGATGGTACTATGTGAGACTGGGTCTATAGTGTGTGTGGTAACCTTCTCCTCCTGACTGGTCTTGCCAGTCCTATGTTGAGAGAGCTCAGCTTCCAGTTTGGCCATATAGTTGCATCTCTCGCATGTATTTGTGTTTTGTGGGAGGAGGAGAGGGTTGTCTGTGTACATGAGGCAATTGTAACATTGCCTCAATATTCCCAGGTTCACCAGCTGAGCAGGAGAGGACACTAGCAACTGATCCCTCGACATGCTAGAAGGACTAGACAAAAAACTTTAAAAGAGATTCCGGGGACGTGGGTGACCGAGAAATGGGGTTTGCCTTTTGGGGTGCTATCTATAAGAGTGCCGTATCAAGGTAATAAGTACTGTAGGAGCAAGTGCTAGGTTTAAAAGATAGAGAAAAGTCTACTTGGAGTCAAGTAGAGATGATCTTTTTAGGTATTAGAGAAAGTGCTAGTAACAGGGATGCTTAAAGGTAAGATTGAAAAGAATGCACTCTGCAGTGTGCACTAGAGAAGTTAGATATGAAAGTAGGTAACTTGAGTTTTCCCTGTTTAAAAGTTAAGGTTTAGTGGAGAGTTACTATTTTAAAACAGCAAGATGGACTGAAAGGGGTGGTTACTTTTGTATTTTGGTACTATGAAATACTGTAGGATGGCCAATAAATTTAAATAATTGAAGGGTGGGATTTCAAAAGTGATGGTTTTGTGATTACTCACATAAGCCAGTGAAAGTAGAGAGAAATGAGATATATGGTCAGATTAACATAAGAGGCGGGCAACTAGAAAGACAGTGGTATTTAACAAAACAACTTAAATGGGTGGGAGGGAGGGAAAAAATTCTGCCTGACTCAGAACAGAGAGAGCTGTGGTCTCTTTTGAAGTTTTAATATGCTGTTAAAACAGAATGCAAGCAAAACACAAGGTAAAGAAAACAAACTACAGTATTCAAAATATAGAAAGGCAATACAGAAATACAAAAAATAACAGCAAACTAACCTTTCCTTCACAGCAAAGTGTAGCAGAGTCTGGATGAGCCTTTCTGGTAAAGGCCAAGCCCTTCAAATTGTACAATAGTGGAGACAGACTGTGCCACAGGATACCAAACAATCAACAGTATGAACTCCAGGTGTGTTGTGCGGTAGCCTCTATCCACACTCTGTACAAACTCAGCAGGAGGTAAAGACATTTGGTGGTAAAATGGATTGTAACTGGTACATAACAAGGCATACTTGACACCATCGTGAGCACACTGAACAGTCTGTATGGCAGGGGGCAGTAGGCTTGCTTTAGCCCAAGTAATGTGAGTAATGTCAATATAGCTGACATATACGGTACTGTACATCCAGATACTTTGTGGCAGCTCATCCCTGATACCCCCACATTTTGTAACAGCCTAGGTCATTTATGGTGCTCCCCACCAAGACTCAATACTACAGGCCCATATACCACTGTTACATACACTGGCCTCTGGAGTGCATAAGGGCACACAGAAATATTGGCCAATAGGGTCTATATTAGATCAATGAACACTTAGGTTAGCAAATGGTGATTAATCGACCCCATGTAAGTGAAAACTTACAAAACCGAACTGTCAGAATAGCGATTTTTTTTTCCAAGGGAAAAAAATCGCTGTTCCAACAACAAGAAAAAAAAAGAAAACACTCTAATACATGATATTAAGTGGGGGGGCTTTGCCCCCCACACCCCCTACTTAAATATACCAACTTCGAGACCGCACTACAGTGCCGAAAATGGCAAACTACTGAAACGGCCAAGCAAATTCTTTCCCAGTGGAGGAATTTGCTTACATGCCGCTTTGATATGTTGCTGTTTCGGTGTTTACAGCTTGACCAAGTCACATTCGCTAACCTGCGTCTTTGGTCAGCTGATAGGAACCCAGCCAATATATGTGGGATTCTGGACACACCCTGTACAGTCCAGAGGTATACAGATAATCCCTTAGTGCACAACATGTGTACCAGGCCTGACAATATGGATGTAGACAGCCATGTAGATGTGTATAACACATAATGACTGGTATACATTTGCCACCATCAGTTTTGGATTCACACACTCCTGTCTGGCCTGACACATAATGACTGCTGGTACAGGGGTGCCATGGATACATACTACCCACTATATATTGACATACATCTGTACAGCACCCCACTGCTCTTTCTGACATACCGTATTTATTCGAGTATAACGCGCAAAATTTTATACCAAAAAAAAAATCAAAGTTTGGGTGCACGTTATAAACGAGGGCTGGGGTGGGGTGGCAGTGGCGGCCGGTCCATTGAGGGCGTTACGGTAAGCATTGCATAGCAATGCTATTTATGGGTCAAATCATGAATTCTGCTAACAAATGTCAGATTCCACAGTCAGTCATGTACACGTGAAGGCAGCTCCTGCTGTTGTCCTAGTTTCGCATGTGCCAGAAAATGACCTTTGAATTTATACTATCATTAATGAATGTAAAATCAAAAAAATTCTAGTATGGATTCCCAAATAAAATTATTCATGTATGCTACTCTCGTAATATTGAATAGCTTTGGTGCTCATATAGAAGTGTGCCCTGTGCTCTTTCTAAGGGGAGCTTAGCTCCTGGAAATGCTTGATCCAGCATGAAGATAGCAATTTCCTTTCTGGAAAAAATGGAGGAGCTGTCATTCATCAAAAGTGCTTATTTGTACATATGGATATGTGCATGTTTGGGGATATACAAATAATGCAGAACATTCTATTGATAAAGAGTTCTGTATGCCTTTTATATACTGCTTTTTATGTATGGTTTTATTTCTTTTATTATTTGTTAACTGAATAAACATACTAGAGGCAAGTGCTTGTTTTCATGAGCAACCTTGGGCTTGAAGCACTGTTTGGTTAAATGAAATGAATATTGAGTGAATCAAGCCTAGGACAACAGTCAGAAACTAGAACAAGGACAGTTACAGAATGAAGCTCAAATACACTCTGAGCCAAACATCTACCTTATAACAAGGACATGTAACAAGCAGGTGTCAATATCCCTCAACCTCCTGGAGCAAGAAATCTGGACAAATTGAGGGCGCAGGCGAATTGTGAGTTCGCAATGTGCCTTTTCCAGGCTGCAGCCGCTCACTGTACGCGAGGGCGAAGAAAAAAAAACGTCACCTCGTATAAGATGGCAACTCAGGGTATCAAGAGAAAACGTTGTGCATATGACGCTTCATTCAAGCTCAAAGTTGTTGATCATGCTGAAATTCATGGAAATCGAGCAGCTAGCCGAGAATTCACTGTACCAGAGACGAATGTTAGAGAGTGGAGAAAACAGAAAGTCGTCCTTAAAGATATGAATAAAACAAAAAACGCACAACGAGGGAGACAAGCCATGTACCCAGACATGGAGAAGGAACTTTATGAATGGATCATTGACCAAAGAAGTAGTGGGTACATCGTCACATCACTCCACATTAGACTTCAAGCCCAAAGGTTTTGCAAAGATTCAAACTTCAAAGCCTCCAATGGATGGACACAAAAGTTTATGAAAAGGCATGGACTTGCAATACGTCAGAGAACAAAGATAGCACAGAAGCTGCCTAATGATTTAGAAGAGAAGATCGCTTCATTCCATACCTTTTTATTGAACCAACGCAAGAAGTTTAATTTTGAACTTTCACAGATAGGCAATATGGATGAGACCCCCATGTGTTTTGACCTACCAAGCTACAGGACAATTGACAGCAAAGGGAAGCACACAGTCCAGATTAGAACCACAGACCATGAGAAAACTCATTTTACCGTTGTGTTATCCTGTATGGCAGACGGTTTTAAACTTAAACCAATGGTGATTTTTAAAAGAAAGACTATTCCAAAAGGAGTTAAATTTCCACCAGGTGTCGTGATCCATTGTCATCCTAAAGGATGGATGGATGAAAAGGGCATCATTTTATGGTTAAATAGAGTTTGGAATACTAGACCAAGCGCACTACTGAAGAAATCCATGCTTGTATGGGACCAGTTCCGCTCACACCTGACAGACACTGTGAAGGACAAACTGAAAAGTCTTAAAACACTTCAAGCTGTGATTCCAGGTGGACTAACCTCTATTCTTCAGCCACTAGATGTCGTTTTAAACAAACCCTTCAAAGACAGAGTCAGGGAAAAGTGGATTAGCTGGATGAAATCCGACAAAGAATTGACTGCAAAAGGAAATCTCAAGAAACCTGACCTATCTCTCGTGACATCCTGGGTTAAAACATCATGGGAAGACATACCAAAAGAAATGATCATCAAGAGTTTTTTGAAGACAGGCATCAGCAATAAAATGGACGGCACAGAAGACGACCTGCTGTGGAATTCAGACTCAGAAGAAAGCGAAGAAACTGGAGAAACAGATGTTCCTGCCAACTGGGACACTGATGAAAAATTAACTCGAGAAGAATGGGAACAACTCTTTGGTGTATCTGATGATGAATCTGACTTTGAAGCATTTTAAATAAATATTGTTACTGGTAATTTTATTTCGGTATTGTGTTTATACCAGTTTACGTTGTGAATAAATGTTTTTTATCATGGCCGCACGTGTTCAGCAATGTTTTTTTTGTCAATTACAATGCTTGGTGTGAAAAACAATTTTATACCGATTTTTAATCGAAAATTAGGGGTGCGCGTTAAACACGACTGCGCGTTATACTCAATTACAATGCTTGGTGTGAAAAACAATTTTATACCGATTTTTAATTGAAAATTAGGGGTGCGCGTGATACACGAGTGCGAGTTATACTCGAATAAATATGGTACATGACTTTTAAGGGAGGTCTGGCAGCAATACATCTGGCAAGTATCTGCACAAGACATCTCACTGGGTAAGTACACTAAGCTGCTAGGCATGTAACAATGCACTGTGCAGGCTACAGACAGACTGGCTCAGCACTGGCCTACATCTCGTATGGGGGAATGCACATGTACCTGCATATATAGCAGGCTCAATGGCCATGTCACAGCACAGGGTGAGATATACCTGTGTGACAGTGCATAACCACAACCAATGTGAATACAGCCACAGAAACATATAGTAAGCTAGCATAATATTACAGTATATGGACTACACCATCCTCATATGTGCCACTCACAGAATGTCCCTACATATACTGGGCTGCTACCCAGTTTGGTCTGATGGCTGTCTGTGGTATGGGACCTGTGTGTGTATGGCCCTACAAACATGTATGGCAAAACAGTACCATACACTGGGGCAGCATGTAACATCAGATAGATGGGGTGCTAGAACAATGACATCTACCACAGTCTGTACACAGGCTAAAGTACATATTAGCAATACACACACTGCCAACATTCACCATCACTACACAGACCTCAGTACTGTACAATTATCCACAGAAGGTCCAGGTGATGTCATGAAATATAACCCCCACTGTACATAACATGTGCAGCAGTCTGAGTTATCACTGGCTTGTTATCGGATATGATGACACTATTTATGGTGTACGGCACATATGCACCACTTTATGCATGACATATGTACAATGGTTGACAGATGTGTGTCTGACAGCACATACACAGGGCCAGTATAGACATGTTGCTGTGATAACCTCATAAATTTACCATTGTAACGGGGTTTGTTGTAACATATGTCCTATAAGGGATTTGAAGTCAATAACTGTCACAGCCTTTACCATCTACAGACTGCATTCCTCACACTACCTTCTGCATTTCACAGATAGTTGCACCATGTCTGACACATGAAACAAAAGGCACAACACTGCCCAGTCTGCAGATGACCCTGCGGATTGGGGATCCCTCATATACATGGAACTGACATGGCAGGTATTGCAATATGTATGACAGGCATATCCAGGCAAACACTGTTAAACCAACATTACTCCACATGCAGTATAGCAGCACTTACAGTCTGTAGTCAGGTCAAGCACATCCCCTTCTGTTTGTTGCCCTCTTTCCACAGTGTATGTTGTTAGAGTTAAATCCCTAATCCATCTGAGATGCTGTTTGCCAAACAACAGATTGAGTTCCTGCTCACAGTGACTGAAAAGGGCCAACACCACCATGTTGTTCCTAGGTTTTGGAGTGTGTTTCCATGCAATTGGCTATGGGAATGTTACCACAGCTGTTCCACATGCAATTAGCTAGGGGAGGGCTGAAATTCATGCAGAGGCCATCAGCTGTTCATGAGCATCACTTAAAATACACATTCTGCTGCCTAAGCATATCAGGTGTGGGTCTCCAAATCCACCAGAGAGGGGAGTGGGGGAGGCAGACAGAGGCAAATACATGTCAGGGAGTGGTGGTAGAGTAAAACAGAAGCATGTTTGTGTCATACACCTACCACCACAGGGTATCAAACCTCTGACAACTATGTAGTGCTATTATAGTTCGATGCAGTTATTGGATGCGCCACATGGGTTGACTGCTGTGAAGCACTCAGAGCATATATGTGATGGTGAGTGACATCTGCAACAGGGATGCAGTAGATATACAGTAGGTGACGTACACATGCCTGTCTGCATGAACAGCTGCCGGCGTGAACACAGGCACACTCACAGGGATGCACACACATTGACACACGTGGCAGGGCCAGGAGTGCAACTCATCACTAGTGGGATTGCCACAACACATTGATGTGCAAGTTTCACATGCACCACATGGGTCATACGGCAGTTGCATGGGCATAGAGTATGATGAGGTGTCACAAACAGCATGGTTCAGTATATCCTGGGGGGTTGTAGTGAGTGTGGATGTGGTCAGATGTACCATACAACACACACACGAACACACAGGGTGCCAGTTCTGACATGCATGGGTGCATGTCTGCATGGGTGTGTGGTGGTCAACTGTGCCAGCAGACTGTACAAGGGAAGGGGGTGGGTATACCTTGGCATCAGGCCACATGAAAATGGTCTGCATTGTGTCTCAGGCCTGTAGTTTCTGCATTTGCCCACACAGGTGGGTATTGCATCCCCCATCCAGTCACCTGCATGACTATTGTGTGTGGCCAATGCTGTGCATCACTTGCCATGTATATGTTCCTTACTCCATGACATGGATAGTGTCTGGGATGTGCATACTTCCCACATGCATGTACAGTGACATGTGGAACTGTACCTAGGGTGTCTGGACCATGTTGTGAACACAGATTATCATTGGATGTGCCAGTCTTGCCCACCTGTGGCAGGAACTGATAATGGGCAGCAGGTTTAACCTGCACCTACATTGATAGCATGCTAACAGCATTGCCTGATGTCAGCATCATCTGTCCATACAGGGCATGTTATCAGACATGATATGTCAGTTGGGAGTCACATGTGAAGGCACCATGGGTGGTGCAGATGTCCATTTGGGAACATGGTGGAGGTGCTCTGTCTGCATGTACGTGCATATTGGACAGATGGGCAGGGTAACATGCCCTCTGTAGCCCACTGCTATCACTGCAGAGTTACTGTCAGTGGCCAATATGCAGTGTACTACCCACATATTGGCTGTTGCCTAGGCATGTGTGTATGTATGACACATGGGTTGTGTGTGCGCTCTGGGTAATAGTGGGGTTAGTAACTGTGATTGGCTGGCCTTGATGTCATATGTCTGGGTATGGCTTTGCACCCCAGCCTCTCAGCTAATTTACATCTGTTATCCCTGTATGGTTGACAAGGTGATATATATAGTAGGGCCACCAGAAAAGAACTGAGCAAAACACCCTCTACATTGCCCACAGGTGTCACACACTCACAGCCACCTCTACACAGGATACGAGTTACACCCATACCCACACCTGTTATGTCTTGGAATAGAATCCCTACCTAACTAGTTTATTACACTACAGCACTACACAGTTATAGTACGTGACACAGACATTACTGGTGTACTTCTTCCCCAAAGGTGTATTTCACAATGTATGACATCAGCAGGGTTACCAAAGTAGGGCATTTCAACTATACTGAGACTAGCCTAAAATGCATTGCTCCCTACACAGACAGTGAGACACATACAAAACATCCACAACTGACATGTGTGGGTATAGAAGCCCTCACTGAGGTCTATATCACACTACAGCATGGAGATGTTATAGGATGCACCACAGGGATTACTACAGAAAGCTTTCCCCAAAGGTGTATTTCACAATGAATGACATCAGCAGGATTACCAAAGCAGGGCATTTCAACTGTACTGCAAGTGACTAGCCTAAAATGCATTGCTCCCTACACATACAGTGGGACAGACACAAACCATCCACCACTGACATGTGTGGGTATAGAACCCCTGACCAAGGCCGATATCACACTACAGCATGGAGCAGTTATAGGTCACACCACAGGGATTACTGATGAGCTGTTTCCCCAAAGTTGTATTTCACAATGAATGACATCATCAGGATTGCCAAAGTAGGGCATTTGAAATGTACTGTTAGTGAGTAGCCTATAATGCATTGCTCCATACACAGACACTGAAACACACAAAACATCCAGAACTGCCATAGGTGGAGATGGAACCCTACCACAGTTATAAATCACACTACAGCAGTACGCGGTTACAGGATGCACTACGGAGATTACTGGGCTATGGTTTTCCCAGAGGTGTATGTCTAGGTGAGTACATCAGCAGCCTTGCCAAAATTGAGTATATGAATTGTATGGAGTGTAAGTAGCCTAAAAAAGCATTGCTCTCTATTCAGTCAGACACACACAGTTGCCAGGTCTGAGGTTAGATCACCTACCTACTTTATCACACTACAGTAGTAAGCAGCTACAGCACGCGCTACAGAGATTACTGAGTTGTGACTTTCCCAGAGGTGTATTTCTAGGTGAGTGACATCAGCAGCCTTGCCAAATTTGAGTATATGAATTGTACGGAGTGTGAGTAGCCTAAAAAGCATTGCTCTCTACTCAGTCAGACACACATACACACAGTTGCCAGATCTGGGGTTGGAACACCTACCTAAGTACTTTATCACACTACAACAGTATGCAGTTACAGGACACGCTACGGAGATTACTGGGTTATGATTTTCCAAGAGGTGTATTTCTAGGTGAGTAGCATCAGCAACCTTCCCAAAGTTGAGTATATGAATTGTATGGAGTGTGAGTAGCCTAAAAAGCATTGCTCTCTACTGAGTCAGACACACACACACACACACACACACACACACACACACACACACACACACACACACACACACACACACACACAACCTTGCCAGGTCTGGGGTTAGAACACCTTCCTAACTACTTTATCACACTACAGCAGTACGCAGTTACAGGACAAACTACGGAAATTATTGGGCTATGATTTTCCCAGAGGTGTATTTCTAGTTGAGTGGCATCAGCATCCTTGCCAAAGTTGAGTATATGAATTGTACGAAGCGTGAGTAGCCTGAAAAGCATTGCCCTCTACTCAGTCAGACACACACACAAACTTGCCAGGTCTGGGGTTAGAACACCTACCTAACTACTTTATCACACTACAGTAATATGCAGCTACAGGACACGCTACAGAGATTACTGGGCTATGATTTTCCCAGTGGTGTATTTCTAGGTGAGTGGCATCAGCAGCCTTGCCAAAGTTGAGTATATGAATTGTACGGAGCGTGAGTATCCTGAAAAGCATTGCTCTCTACACAGTCAGAGCAGACAGACACACACATGCAAACACACACAGTTGCCAAGTCTGGGGTTAGAACTACTAACCTAACTAGTTTATCACTACAGCAGTACACAGTTATGGGACACACCATGAGGATTCCTAAGCTACAGCTCTCATAAAGGTATATTTCACATTGGATGACCTCAGCAGGCTTGTCATAATACTACTAATGGGAGGGCAGTGTGTGCATGGGCAATAACCCATTCATGTAGGGGTTGACATGCCACATGTGGGCACAATGGGGTCATATGTCACAGGTACCAGTATACAGGTACTAGATGACTACTTCCTTGTACAGTCATGTTGCACGGCTGGAACGAGCACCACATAGTCTGTCATGCTGACAGATGCTGACAGATGCTGACGGCTAGTGTCTGCAGTGAGTGACATCTGCACCTCATGTGTTTGGGGCCCTTTGACTGTGTGCTGGGTGGGACAGTCCCAGATGGGTCCTTGTCACTGTGACCCTCTGCCACACATCTATGTCCATCTACCTTTGGCTTATTATAGTGTGTTGCCCTTACATATATGTCTGTATTCCTATCCACTGTGTGTGTGCAAGGCAGGAGTGGTGCATACTGACATGTGTCTTCACTAAGAACTGCGACTGCCAGATATGTCTGGTCCACTGGTGTTTGCAGACATGACCTTCATGTGTTTAGGTGTGTGAGCATGCCCAGTTTGACCTTTCAGTATGTCGTTGACTGACATTGCCTTCATTCCTCTAAGTGTGTGATCATGCCCATTATGGCCATCTGTATTGCATGTGTGGATCAAGTCCAGGTTGTTTGTACTGCGGTGCTGACCTTTGTGTTGTACAGCAATAGGTAGCATGCTGTGTCTGCAGGATATCCATCGGTCATTTGGCATGTACTGTTGCTACATTTCTGCATAGTAGGGGGGGGGCACCTGACTGTTTCTACATTTCTACACAGGAGTGGGGGGGGCACACCTTACTGTTACTATAAGTGTACATAGGATGGGGGGCACACCTGACACTTTTACACATTTGCTAGGACTGTACTGGTATGTCGGGTACTCCATTTTAGTCTGTAGTCTTACCTATTGTGCTGGCTAGAGGCATACCAGTGTACTACAGATCCTAGCTTTCACTGACTACATATTAGTTTCTGACTTCCTAGCCTTCACATCTTACATCCAATTGCCTGGCCTGCTGTAGTCTGTCTGTGTAGGTCTTGGGGGGGTTATACATAGGGCTCATTTAGAGGCCATAGTACAGCATTTGTTTGTGTTTGTCTACACCTATCCTGCTGGCTGTAACTGTGGTTGGGTATGTGACCCCCCCCAATTGGCATGTGTGAGTCACTTACCTTGTGGGTGTCCCAGTATTGAGGGTGGTGCTGCAGGGCTGCCTATGTTGGATGCACAGAGTACACTCCCTATACATGGTTGAGCACAGGTAGTGTCATATTTGGCATCTCTTTTACTGTATGTGCGAGTCAGAGAGAGGTGACATTCCCTGGGTCCCTACTGTGTCAGTGCATGTGCTATGCGTTGCCTCTTTGCCAAGGCCAGGGCATACTGGGCATGCCTCCTTCTGCCTACTGGGCAGGCTCAGGTTGTTCCTCCTCTGAGTTACTCTGTGCCTTTGCAGGCCTTGGCAATGGTGGGGGGCTGTGTGGCCCTGACCCATGCTGTTCCTGCTGCAGCTGTTTCCGCAGGATCATATTGTTTAGCATGGCACATACAATGACAATTTGGGTACATGTAGTTGGTGAGTACTGCAAGGCTCCACCAGATGTGTCCAGATACTGGAACCATGACTTGAGCATCCCAAACACACGCTCTATTATGATTCGTGTTTGTGCATGTGCCTCATTATGGAGTTCTTGTTCAGGTGTGTGTGCATTTCTGATGGGTATCATCAGCCACGGCTCCATGCATTTCCAGCATCCCCCCACTAGGCGACTGTGTGGGATGTCCCCACTTGCAAATCTCTGGTACAGCTGTGTCAAATGCTAGATGTGGGAATCGTGGTAGCTTCCAGGGCAGCCAGCACACATATTCATTATTATGCCCTGGGCATCGCACACGACCTGGCAGTTGATGGAGGGGAAGCCCTTCTGGTTGATGGAGACCCTACTCCGCTCACCGGGTGGTGCTTTGATGCATATGTGTGTGCAGTCTATTGCAGCCACTACCTCAGGGTATTCTGCTATTTGATGGAAGAGACACATATTGCTGGCCAACGCCTCATGGGCCATGGAGAAATATACATGCTCACCGACATGTGCTAACATGGCATCGAGGAACTTGTGGAGTACACTGGATGCTGATGCAAGTGATATCCCCATCATATCCCCAGTTGGCCTTTGGAAGGTAACTGTAGCTAGTATTTGTAGGCCTACACATACCTTGGTATCCACTGGGATGGGTTCCCCTCTGTTAGTTCTGTGTGAGGCATGGCCGGCACAGCTCAACAATCTGCTGTAGGAGGTCCCTGTCCACCCTATAGCACTCCACTCTCTCCAGCTCATGTAGCCTTTGGTAGGTTACCCTGGGGCTGTACACTCTTCTCCATCTCCTCACTGTGGGTTGCTCAGCAGCAGTCACATCCTCACCATGCTCAGCCTCTTGCACATGCTGGTTTATGATAGCAAAAGCAGCCCCTAACATTTTTTCTCTTGCTTTCGTTTTGTAAAATTTCCCCATTTTTATACACCGGTGGTGCATAGTTATTGGGTAAAACAAGGGAGAAAGGTGTTTGCATTGTTTATAGTGGTGTGCTGGGCTGGGCTAGTCTGCTGCCTGTGTGATTGGCTGATTCTGATACATTTCACCTATCAGCTAAGCTAGTTCTCCTTGGTTACCTTCCTACTGCTGTTTTCCCCTTCCATTGCCTTCCTGTTTAAGCCTGGGTGAGTGCCGCGCATACGGAGTGCTCAAATGTGCACAGAGCTGCTATTTCCTGGTTTAACTTCTTTTTTCTTCCTGTAAAACCCAGTGCACAGCACACACACCCGCTTACACTTTGTAAAGAGTGCTAGGCAGGTTTAGACACACCCCTAGCTTAGCTGTGCTAAGCTAGGAGCACTCCCGAGCCACTGGACTTCAATCCGCTTACAGTATGCCTGACACACACACCCATGATGTCACCTATATCCTAGTCTGGCACCCAGCTATTCATACTCTTACACTGTTGGGACCTGTCTTACATGCTGGGGAAAAGTGGGATTCACTATCCTTCCCCTCATTTGCATAGGATTGCCTGCTAATGCATAGTTACATGTCCCACACTGAGCCTCCCCCCTTAGCAACCACTACTCACTGGCCAGGTTGTCTTCTGCGTGCCATTGACTTGCATGGCAGAATACTGATTTTAGTTAGAATGCCCATTTTAAGTTTATTTTCTTATTTTCCCCCGATCCCATTTGCGTGCCACTGCCCTATGCTTAAACAGCCGTGATCAGTGAAAAAACAATTATAAGTTGTTTTTTTCATTTTTTTTTTATTGTTTGCAATGCCAATGGCCTTTTACTTGGCCATTAGCATGCTTGCTCAGTGATATGCAGCCTTTATTTGGAGCTGTCATAGCTCAATTTTTGATTGTGCAGAAATGTACTCGGTTACTAACCGAGTACATTTCTGCAGATTGCACTAGTCTTGCACGGACTATTGCAAGCTTCCTGGATTGCAAATTCACCTCATTTGCATAGATTTTTCCTGCAAATGAGGTGATTTGCATACCAGGGGTTAGTCCATGCAGGATTAGTGCTGGAGCTCTCGCGCACGCCCCTGCTGGCTGTTCCTGGATCGCACGGCAGACATATTGCCTGCGTGGGCTCATACACTCATCTTGCACTCCGTGCAAGCTTTTGAGAATCCAGGGGATAATATGATTCTGTCGAAAGGCTTAGGCTCAACCCATTGGAAGTTACAGTGCAAACTTCCTAACCTCCATTGGAGTGAATGAGTTATGATTTTGCATGTAGTTTAAAAATGCCTTATGATTTTCCTCAGCTAGACAGGCTATTTTTGTTTCGTAATTTGCTTTGGAGGACTTGACAAGATCTTTAATTTGTTTGTTTATACTAGTGATGGATTTCTTTCTCTGCTGAGTCAATTCCCTCTTGTTTTTCAACATTAGTTTCTTTCATTTGTTGTATAGCCTGGGGGTCCACTAGGGTAGCTTGTGTTCTGGAAAAACCTGGTTTTGAACTGTCCGGTAGAGCTGATTTTGTACAACTGCTTAAGCGATTGTACAGGGCATTGGTGTACACCTCTGCATAGGAGTCTATGTTTTCTGTGCTCAGGGGGTCTTTGAAGTTTCTTATAGCATCACCTAGTAGGGGGTAATTTGTTTTGGAAAAATTCTTAAGTATTTTTGAGCTTGATGGGGTATCTGGTCTTATAATTATTTCAAAAGAGACTGATTTATGGTCTGATCTTACCAAGGAGGACATCACAGAGGGGGAAGTGCAATTCTCCCCCATGTTAATGAGCCGTACATCCAGAATATTTGAGCATCTCATGGGTGTGCTGACTTGCTGTTAGGGCATTCACATTGACAAAGTCCAAGAACCTCTGAGCCAGCATATTTGTGGTTGTATATGGGCTGCATGGTAAGTGAGTCCAGTAAGTCTAGGTACATGATATGCTTTACCTGGTTCATTGTGGGGGACCTATAGCTAGCAATGATGTAGCAGGGGATTTTGCCTATGATTAATAGAGCATGGAGTAGCTCAAGGGAGTTATACTGTCTAACCAGTCTCGAGGTATACTTATCCTTAATGAAGATGGATACACCTCCTTCTTTGTTTTTTTCCTGTTCGGTTTGTGACCTGAATGTGTGGAAGGTGTTGTACCCTTGCACAGCCAGGGTGTTTTTCATGGCTTTGAATCAAGTCTCAATGACTGCACAGGTGTCTGCATTCTCCAAGGTGAGGAGTGCTTCCAGGGAGTGCAGTTTCTTGTTTAGATTTCAAGCACTGAGCAGCAGTATCTTGAATTTATCCAGAGAAGATTCTATTATGCTGGGAGGTTGATTATTTTGACATTACTTAAAAAAGACACAATAGTGGTGGCTAATGCCTTTGCCAGTATCCAAAAACCTAGAGGAGACAGGTGTAGACACAATCTGGCAAAGCAGCATGGTCTGTCAACCATGTCCACCCAGGCTGACAGCTACTGGATCCCCTTTGGATTGACACCAGAAGCTAATCCAGTTGTTAAAGTCAATCATTTTTTGTTTGTATTGTGATATCATCTTTGGTGATACCAGAATACTGTTCAGGGTTAGGCCCATATCTGCTTATGACACATAATCTGTGAGATCAGTCATGTCTCTCTCCATATAGTAGGTGCATCTCAGGTCATTCACACCCACATGGACTGTGATGAGTTATTGAGTGCATGAGTGACCTGAAAGATCCTGGCACCTGCAGTCAGTTAACCATAACTCTGTCCTTATCCAGCTTGGTGAGGGGGACATCCATGTGCCTCACTATGGAATCACCTATGGCCAAAATGTTTGGTTTTGGGGTGTTACACCTTAAAGGGTTGTTAGTTGAGACACTGTTGTGAGCGTAATCATTTTCATGGTTGATGTTTGCTTTATCATGTGTGTTTTCTGAAGGCATCATTTGAGAGGCCTCTGGGTTTTTGGTGCGTTACTAGTGAGTACCTCCACATATGTGGGTTTATGTGTCAAGTCCTTATTAAGTGTGGGAAGTGATGTGCAGATGCTGACAACCTGGGCGGCACAGTGGTGCAGTGGTTAACACTGTCACTGCACAGCAAAAGGTTCTCCGGTTCGATTCTCGGCTCGGGTGCCTTCTGTGTGGAGTTTGCATGTTCTCCCTGTGTTCGCGTGGGTTTCCTCCGGGTACTCCGGTTTCCTCCCACATTCCAAAGACATGCATCTGGAGCATTTCTCCCCGGGCCTCCGCTGAAAACAGGCTCTGTGGAACCTAGTCGGACTTTCCCGGTCAACAAATGATAAATAAAATAAATAAATAAAACCTGTTTGGTGTTAGATATGTCTGTATGTGAGAGTCGTGCCTCAATTCCATAGCATAGCTACATCTCTCACATATAGCATTAGTTTATTTCAGGAGTAGGTGGTTGTTGGTATACATGAGACAAGTTCTACATTGCCTCAGGATGCCTATGTCCATCATGATGACCAGAGAGATGTTGGGAAACTGCCCATCCAGGATAGGTGGTCTTTGCTGTGTGTTTTCTTAGGGAAAGAAATGGGTAAATTTGACTGGACCTTTGATTGGACTGTGCTGTTAGCCCAGAGACTATGAGTGAGAGCTATACTTTGCATAGTCTGTGTAATCTAAAGTAAACCAATAAAGCAGTGCTACTCAGTGTGCAACTGAGTTGCTCCTAGAGCAACAGAGGAGCTGGGAATGGTTTCACCAATAGTTATTTAAGGAAAAACTTATCTACAAGGTGTTTACATCTATACAGGACACTGCCAACCACCCCTGTGTGAAGATCAGCTTCACATAAACATGATGCTTAAATATCAGCACAAATAAACAAGTATAAAACTGTCTAGCAATTAGGAAAGCACACAGTGAGCCTTCCATCTGCAATCCCCAACTTGGATGAGTTTGTATCAGCACACTGATGCCACAAGAGTTCGGAAAATAAAAGCATTTTAATGTAAGATGGCTGGTTTTAGAACCCAACTGTAAATAAACTATCTAGATATAGTAGTTCTGACTCAAATAGCTACAATGTAGCCTTGGTCTTAAAGCAACAGTCTAACTTAAAAAGTAAAGAAATGCAGCAAAATGTCAGTAATGAAGCAGTAAATAAATAAACCATGGTGAACAAAGCTCAAATAATACTTATTTTTTGTAGATTCAGCTGTGGATGGCTTTGGAAAAAGCAGAATCTTTCAGTTACTCTGGTGCAATTGCCAAGCACAGACCACCACTGATTAAATGAGTGAGAGTCCATGTACACGTGAGGCTTAAATATCAGCACAGGTAAACAAGTACAAAGCTATCTACCAATCAGGAAAGCACACAATAAGCCTTCCTCCAGCAATCTCCTACTCAAGACGAGTTTGTATCAGTACACTTCTGCCACAAGAGTGCAGAAAAAACCCTGTTAATGTAAGATGTCTGGTTTTAGAGCCCATGTGTAAACAAACACACTATCTGGATACAGCAGTCCTAAATCAAGTAGATATAATGAAGTATGGGTCTTAAAGCAACAGTTCAGCTTAAAGAGTGCAGGAATGCAGTAAAATGTCAGCAGCGAAGCAGTAAATAAATAAAACACAGTGGACAAAGTGCAAATAAAGCTCAGCTAATACTTATTTTTGTAGATTCAGCAGTGGATGGCTTTGGAGAAAGCAAAATACCTTAATCACTTTGGCTCTGTTGCCAAGTGAAGAGCAACTCCAATTAAATCATCCACTAAAATCAACTTACTGTGGCATTTAATTAAATGGATCAAAGCCTAATTATTTTTATTTATTTTGCTGAGCATTTTGTTGACTGGGATTGTCCAAATGGGAAAAAGTTCCCTTTTCCATCAGAGCCTGAGGAGAAATGGTTTACAAAATACAAGAACAAAATAATTAAATAGGGATATATTAGAAAAGAAACTATGCATTATACAACAGTATTATGAAAATATGCAATGATAGCATTAATAGACAACATAATGCATTAAGATGTATGGAGGCAGTGCAGCAAAGATGATTGTCACAAAAAAATTAAGTTATGAGCATGACGTATAAACATTATAAAATGGAATTATAGTGGCAAAGGGAGAAAAACAGAATAATTCAATCTACAGAACAGCATGAACATTTTATTTAACGTTTCTTTACCAGGAAAGTACAACTGGGACAGAGCCCATTTTCAGTAGAGGCCCAGGGAGAAACACTCCATACACATGTATTTGGGATGTGGGAGGAAACTGGAGTACACTGAGAGGACATGCAGACTCCACACAGAAGACTCCCCAATCAAGAATCAAACCAGAGAACCTCTTGCTGTGGGGTAACAACACTGCACCACTGCACCAACCAACCTTGACAAGGCAAACTATCTAGTCCTAATTGATTGCATTGCAAGCTTCAAATTTCTACCAAACCAAATTAATTCTACTGAATATGTGAAAACATACAGCACTAAACCATTCCAGCATATAAACAACTGCATAGATGTGGCTGCATCCATTAGAAACAGGCAAAGGGCATACAACAAAAACAACCCCCCACCCCGGTGGAACTTTAACATCAACATGCTTTACAACAAAAGGTAGAGATTATTGGCTAAAGGTAAGAAGAGCAATACACAGTATGACAGAGCCCTTATCAATAAATTAAACAAGAAAACTGGTTGCTTAAATAAATCTATCAAAGCAAAGTTTGAGTTGAAAACAGCAACCAAAACAAAGGAAAATCACAAAGTCTTTTTGCTTTGTTCATAATCTCAGGAGCACAATGTAACAGTACACTGTGCTGATTTTAAACAATGTTATCTACACGAAAGCTGAAGATATGGCTAACATACTGGCAGATAAATTCAGTTCAAACTTTAACCCTCTCCCATCTATCTTAAATGAAATATCTGAAATCAACTCACCGCCATCAATCACACAAGACCAAGTAATGAAAGTGTATCAAAAGCAAAAAATACTGCATCAGTGGGTCCTAATAATATCCCAGGATGTATCTTGAATAGTATGAAGCATGATTTAGCAACACCCATTATTAACATTGTTCAACCTTAGCCTCCATATGGATTTTGTACCAAGTGAATGCAGAACAGCAACAGTTAGTCACCTCCATAAGGAAGGACGTTCCATGGGCCCAGGCAATTATAGACCCATAAGACTGACCAACTTGATATGCAAAGCCTTGGAAAGAATTATGATGGAATTAATAAATAGGTACATAGGGAACCTCCAAACACTGGACCCATCTTAGTTTAGATTGATAAAAGGCAGGTCATGCTTACTCAACATGGTGAACTTTATTAAAAGGTCACCAAAGCAATTGATAAAGATAAAACAGTACAGACTACCTACATCAACCTAGCAAAGACTTTTGACACAATTTCCCACTCAGGTGTAGTAGATAAGCTTAATAAACTAGGAATAAACCCCTTTGTCACCCACTGAATTGCCAACTGGCTCCCAGATAAGATGCAGGAGATCAAATTAGGGAAAGTAACCTCCACAAAAAGACCAGTCATCAGTGGAGTTCCATATGGTTTGGTGCTGGGGGCTCTTCTGTTTGGCATCTATTTCTCATAAGTAAAAAACAATATCAAAGGGCTCTGGCTAGCAAAATTTGTAGAAGACTTCAAGCTTGGAGCAGTGATTGAATCCCCCAAAAGACTCAGCCATTCTACGGGAAGGCTTGTCCCAAACTCATTCACTAAAGCTTAATGCCAAAAAAAATGCATTATAATCTCCTTTGTAAAGTCAACTCCCCCAAGAGTGACCACATTGACAACATGCACATAAGAGTTAACCCAGTAGTTTGAGATTTGGGAAATTATGTGGCCACTGATCTACCTTTTGATCAGCATGTGTGCACTGTGGTAAGGAAGCCCTTCTATAATGCATTGCTCATAAACAAGATGATTTCTTCTAGATACAAGGATGTTGTTGTCCCTCTTTACGCAGCCCTCATTAAGCCAATCATTGAGTATAATGCCCCTTTTGGCATGGGTCTGTTCAGTCATATGCAATAACTAGAAGGTCTGTAGAGATACTTTAAAAAAAGATACAAGGCCTAAACAATATGTCCTACATGGACCACCTTAAAGCCCTATCACTATATTCCATCTCTTACAGACTGCTAAGAGGTGACCTGTGTCTAGCATACCAGGCATCCTCAACCAATTACTGATGGGTTTACTCTACATCCACAAGACATATGGTATCAGAAGTACTCAATCCAGGAACCTAAACCTCTTCTGCAACATTAAAGCAATAGTTTGCAGGGAGAGGTTTATCTCACAAAAGATTCCACTGCTCTGAAACCTGCTCCCCATGCATGTAAAACAAAGCTTAACTTGGATCAATGGCTGGGAAGTAGCAAATATATCCCAGGACTCCCACATGTACTACTAATGGACAGAAGCAGCTGCTAAATACTTAATCCCAACTCACGGGTCCTCTCCAAATACCTATGTTTTGATCTGGTAATTCTCATTAGAGTAATATAAATCTAAACATTAATAAGGGTTAAGTGACTCTAAATTCCAAAGATATACAGGTACATTTTAAGAACTTAATGGGATAATTGGCTTGGCTTAAAATGGCCTACAAAGGTAATTAGCCTAGTACTAACCTAAGAACATGTGAACCTATGATTCAAACAAGTATTGTAGTTTCCACTTGAAAGATTTGACATTTTTGATTTTTTTATGGCAATTGGCAATTAATTCTATTTTTTTGGCCATAAAGGAAGAATATAAGGCCCTCCCAGCGATACTGTGTGATTTAAATACTTGAAGGAGTAATTTGTCAATAGAACAGAGAGTAATAGCTGCTGAGTGGAGCTAAATGATATTACTTTAAATAGGCCATTTTTCAGGTTTGTATATAAGATTATGGATAATGATGAGCTGTTTTAAGGCTAAGATGTTTAATGCTTCTACCCATCTCAGTTGTTTAAATGCTAGAAAGTGGTGTGTAATGTAGGAGAGGTAAGCTGTGTGTCTTACTACTTTATTGTAACACTTCTTGAGTAAGTGAAGTAGGTTCTTGTAAATGCTGATGAGTATTGGAGCTGCGTGGCAAAGAGTGGGCAAAAGGCAGGATGTGGCTAATATTTTTCTAGCAGTGTCTGTCAGGAGAGGGTTTAATCCTGTAAATAGCTTCTAGTTTAGGGTGTGTTTTTCTACTGTTTCTTTGATATGGCCATTGAATTTGAAATTTTAGATGGTGGTGCTGCGGTAGCATTGTTGCCTCTCAGTAAGACGCTGTCTGGTTCGATTCTCAGCTAGAGCATCTTCTGCATGGAGACATGCATGAATGGGTGTACCTTCATTGAAGGTTGTGCATCAGGGCTGGTAACTCAGCATGTAAAAATCAACTACCAACCATTAGCGGACCGGAGTTCTGCTGTGGAGACCCCTAACCGGGAAAAGCCGAAAGATGCAAGCAAGCAAGTCAATAGTGACTCCTTCAAGTTTAGCATTAGAAACAAGCTCAATTCTTATTTCATGGTTTCATAGTTTCTTACTAGGCTATTGACTATAAAGGATATTTAGAAGCATAGCCATGCATTCCCATGAAGCTTTTTTTTAGCTCTTGCAATTTAAATATGAACAACCCAGAGTAGGTAGAATATTTGCATGTTACCACTTTCCATAATGGACAATAGTGGTTGGTTGTAGGAAGCTATATCCTTCTGATAAGATGTTAGGTAGCTCAGGTGGATGTAAAAGATTCCTTGGCACCTAGTAAAAAGAATAGGGGTCCTTTATTTTACACAATATAAAACACAGTATTTACATATATACACAGGTACATATATACACATTTCTATTTTTTGTTTACTGTTAATCATTCTTCTTATAACATATTTAATCATTGACCTTCACTCCTTTTTCCACAACTATAATCTATTTTTTTTGCAATATATCTTCCAGAATCCATTTTTCATTAAACAAAATTTCATTCATTCTTTTATTCCAAATAGCCCATACTGCCTAAAATAAATTCTTATCTACCTTTCTCACATATTCTTTCTTGTCCTTAAAATATCCATACATAATCACATTCATATCTATATTGTTTATGTCATTAATATTATTTTCTTCACACAACTTTTCCAGAGGTTCACCACTGTTTTACATTTCAAAAAACATGCTCCGTTGTCTCTTCTTTCCCAAAAAAATAAACACATTCTTTCAACTTTATTTTTATATGGTATATTCTCGTGTACAAGCAATTTATTTATTATCATTGTCCATAGGAAATCGTGACACTACATTTCTTGGTACACCACTTTTTTCTGATGGTAATGGCTTTATTCACGTCTTCTGGTAATTTTCACATAGCTGTACATAATAATATTGTTTGTTCAGTTTATTACACCATATTCTTTAATCTCAATATCATCAATTTTTATTTTCCATGTTAGTATTTTTTCTTGATATTTTTTCTTTCTTCATTTATATATTCTTGCTCTCTTTTTCTTATCCCCATCACCTCCCAGAACATTTTGTACTTATATTTAAACATTCTCACTATTAATTTCTCATTCTCTTCCTTTACTGACTTTAATATGAAAGAAAACACCAGTTGCACAATGTCCTTTTCATATTTTTGTGATCAGATAAGCATTTGACATATATGCTAATTTTCCCCATTAATACAGAATTCACCAGATAAACCATTTCCCTGAATTTTAATCTATACAACCTCCATAGAAGACATATATCTCTAATTTTTTTATCACACCCTCCCATTGCCTAATAATCATTTTCCCAAAATTTTATCTGTAGCAAAGACACCTCATTTGTTGAAAAATACACCCTCCAATTCTCAACACATCACTCAAACCCTTGCTTTTATCTTTAGTCAAGGTCATTCCCATTTCCGTTAAAAGTTCATTCAGATAAGCCATTACTTCCTTCATCCATATTTTGTTCTTAGCAACTATAACTATACTGTCTGTGTTTGTCAGCACTACTGGAATCACCACCTAATTTTCCATCACATATGTAGCATCTTTCATTTTATAAACTATTTCACTCACTATCACATTCATTATTAGTGTAAACAATATTGCACTCATGGAACATCCTTATCTTGTACAACACATCATGCATATTTCTTTACTCAACCACCCATTCACTAATACTCAGACTTTTTTATTTTGATATGATAACATACATAGTCTGCTAATTCTATTACCTGTTCCATTCTTCTTCAAAGCATCATGTCCTACTGTATCAAATGCCTTGCTAATATTACCTACCATACATTTCACATCCATAATTTCTTTCATAGGTTCATAGGTTGGTACTAGGCTATCAGCCCTATGGCCTATACAAGCCTAGCCATAACAATTTCTTGGCTATTTCTTCCCACATTATTTACTTCCCTGGACCCCTGTCTAGCAGGGCGACTGACATGATTCCTGGGGTGAATTTCCTTTCTCCCATCCAATCGTCAAGGTTCCTTTTGAAGAGGGCTAAAGAGGCACTCTGCTTGACATGTATGGGCAATCTATTCCAGAGTCTGGGGAGTCTCTGGGTCAGGAACCTATCCCTCCAGCATGTTTTGTTTATTGTGACGACAAGGTTTAGATCCCTGGAGCGTGTGGCTCTGAGGGATTGGGATTTCTTTAAGTGTAGCATGTCCAACAGCTCTGGATTTGACATGGCTTTGTATGTTAAGCAGAGATTGCCTCTGAGTAGACTATATGCGACAGAGTATAGCTGGAGTTTTTTAAGGCAGTCAGTGTAGGGCATCTGCTTTAGGCCTGTGATTCTTTTAGTGAGGTATTTCTGCGGTCTTTCCAGTTGTTGCAGATGTCTTGAGAGGTACATACCAAACGGGGCACTGTATTCTATAATGGGTCTAATGAGGGATGAGTACAGTGAGACAATGACCTCCTTTTTTTCTGGATGAAAAGCCCTTAGTGATGAGGTGTGTCACATAGAAGGATTTCCTGACTGTTGTGGCGATGTGGTTATCGAAGGTGAGACCATTGTCCACCTGTGTCCCTAAGTCTCTTATCACACTTTTGGTGTTTAGTGTATTGCCACCTATGTGGTAATTCATGGGCACATGTTTTTTCCAAAGGGGATAACTATACATTTCTTGGTATTGTGCTTGAGCCCATGGCTCTGGCACCAAGCATCTGTTTCTGTAAGGCCCTTTTGTAGAGTATCCACATCATTTGGGGATTCAATAATGGCTCCCAGTTTGCAGTCATCTGCGAACTTTGTTAGCCAGAGTCCCTTAGTGTTGGCCTGTACTTCAGAGAAGTAGATGCCAAACAAGAGCTGTCCCAGGACTGAAACCTGAGGTTCAAAGAGAGAGTCAAAAGCAATTTTGAACATCCTTCCTTCCATTCTCCTCTGCATTATTCTTATAAAACTTATAATCTGTGTTATCTAGTGTGATGGTTCTACAATTCTTTATTTCATTCTTCTCATCTTTCTCCCATATAAATTTTAATATCCCATTGCATAACTCTTCATAACCAAACCAACCAAAAAAATATTACAAATTGGAGACAGAGCTTGGAAAAATTGGCTGAAAAATAAAAATGAAACCAACTTGCATAATTACAGGCAAGTACAGAATAAAGCTAAATAATCAGTCAATGCAGATAAAAATATTTTTACAGCAGTTAACCAACCATAAAAACAACCAAAAACTTTCTGGAAAAACATTACATTACTTCTTATCCCTGTGTCCATACAAAACCCCTCCCTAAACCCAGACAAGACTCCATCTGAAATAACCAACATGTTCAATACCCATTTCATTGATAGTATAGCTACACTATTCTTAGACTTTAACTCTAGTACAAATTCCAACAATCCCAAAAATTCTCCCATCCCCCACAAACAACCACTAAGGTGAATAACACCTCATCTACCCACTACCAAGATCCTATAATGCCCCCTTTCTCTTTACAACCAGCTCCTACTACAACAATTCATAAACTTCTCCTTAAGCTTAAGCCTTGCTCATCTTCCTCTGACAGTCTTCCACCAGAATACTTAAAACTTGCTGCTGACTCTATTGCTTACCCAGTTAGCAGACTTATAAATTGTTCTGTTTCAGAATCACATGTCCCTACCCTGTGGAAAAAAATAAATTATAAACCCTCTACACAAAGGAGGAAAATCTAACAAGGTTACAAACTACACACCCATCTCTATCCTTTCTTTACTATCCAAACTGCTTGAAAGATGCATTCATATACAAGTGTTAAACCATCTCATCCATAATAATCTTCTCACATCCACTCAACAGGGCTTCAGGCCTAGTCACACACAATAATAGCTCTCATCTCTTTCACTGATATAATCAACAAAGTTAGGGACTCCAACTTACACACACCCATATTACTATTGGATTTGTCAAAGGCATTTGACACAGTCTCATATAACAAACTACTTCAGAGACTATCAGCACTAGGCTGTACACCACCCTCCAAACAATGGTTTAGCAGCTATATATCCAATAGGCAACAATGCGTAAAATGGCAGAACTGCAGATCTCAATATCAAACTAACAAAACTGGAGTCCCACAGGGGTCCATTCTAGGACCCTTCTTCTTCAGTATATTCATAAATAACCTACACACTGCCTGCCACCACAGTACACTAATCCAATACACCAATTATTCCACAATCATATCATCCTCTAGCAACATGATTGACCTACTGCAAAAAGCACAGGCAGCATTCACCGCAATAGAATCATGGCTAAACAATGCACAACTATTACTAAACCCTAACAAGACTAAGCTTTTACTTTTTTCAACTAAAACTAACACATCTGGTTTCAAAATCTACTCCAGTAACAAAACTGAAATTGAAAATTGTAACAAGTGCAAAACTACTGGGTATCACCATAGACAACAAACTCACATTTGACCAACACATACTGAATGCCATAAAAAAAAACTAATTTCAAGCTACGGATGCTGTAGGGACCTTGTGATATACTTAACACCCATTAATTTCTCATTCTCACTGTTCTGCCCTGACCCTGCATACAGATTGGCTTCGCACTCTCATGGTCTGGTTGGCCCTGCTCCGTTTGCCTACGGCTCACTCTGCTCCCCTACCCTGCCCCAATTCCCACCCACCCCAATACTCCCACTTTTATTCTAACCCCTCATCACCTGACCACACCTTAAACCAATCAGTAACCTCTACTCCTTAAAATAAGCCACACCCACTATCTAGCTCTTTGCCTTAAACAATCACAAAGCAGCAACTAACCATGCTTTCACATCTACCTCGACCTATAAACCATAGACACGCTTACAACAAACTACTACTCCTACAAAAAACACAAATCCCCTTAGGATTTTTCTTCCTTACCCTCACATACCTAAAAAACATCACTTGTATACACCACAAACACTCCACTGGAAAACACTTTATTCCATACTTTGCATAGTTCCTTAAAGACAAACTCACACATAAACTTTCCTATCAGTCCCACATTATTTAGAGACAACTCAATACTACACATACATAAATTCCACATAATTACATCTTACACTACTAAAATATCATTCAGATCCAACTTAGAAATAGCACATACAATTAAATACATACTACTGATCACAAAGCGCCTACTTACATCAGGTGACATACACCCAAACCCAGGTCCAATTAATACCCAACTCTCAAGCAAAGAAAACTCTGACCTGCTAATTCTCAACATCAACACCAGGAGTATATCCAATAAGTTTCCTGACCTACATGCATTTATAACCCACTACTCCCCAGACATACTAACAGTCACTAAAACCCAGCACCCAAAACAAAGAAATCCTCCCACCAGGTTACAATATCTTAAGACTAGATAGAGTAGGCAAGAAGGGAGGCAGAATTGCAATTTTCTTTAAAAATAACCTCAAAATAAAACCTCTACAAATCCGACTTCCCAAGTTTCAAAATGCTGAAATCTTAGGTACAATTCTATACTTCAACAATAATGAAAACAATTAATATTCTTTGCTGTTATATTCCCACAGGAAACAACTCTCCTACTATTGAGGAAATATTACAGTGGACCTTAGAGAATTTGCAACAAGAAACTATCTTACTAGGTGAGCTAAACACTGACTGTATATCATGTAATTCTAATAACCCCACTAATCACATTAATCTCTTTGGTTTTTCACAACCCATTCAAAAACCTACTAGAGTTGATTAAACAAAACCCATAAACAATCCCTTCTAGATTGGACACTAGTCAAATGCCTCAAACAAATCTACCAGACAGGTTGTCTACCAGATGGTCTCAGTGAACATCTCCCCACTTGTCTCCTACGCAAATGCACCAACATACCCAAGCCCATAACCTCTGGACAAGTTAGAGATGACCACAAACTAAACAAATAGGAGCTAAACTCTACTGTAAAACGAACTAACTGGAAACCACTACTAAACCTAGGTTTAGACCAAGCAATCAAATACTTTAATAGTACTTTCTTAAATGTCCTCAACAAAGTTGCACCCATTAGAAAAATCAGAGTGAAGGCAAACTATGCACCATGGCTGAGTAGGGACACAAGAGCCTTACTAAAGTCTTGAGATAATACTTGGAAAATATGGAAAAGGGATAACACTAGCATAGCAAACAAAATTTCCAACAACTCAGAAACCGGGCCATGAAACAAACCAAACTAGACAAAAAGAACTATTTCCTCGGGGTCCAAAATAAAAACTCAAAAGACCCCCCCCCCCAAAAGTTTTGGCATGCTATCAACTTCTTCCTAAAACCAGGACAAATTACCACTCCAGCCCCCTCCTCAGACAACAATACCAAAGACATAGCATCCCAATTTAATCATCATTTTAAAGAATCCATCATAACTCTATCCTCCCAGCTATCCATTAACAACCATACATATATGCCTACCAAATGCACTGACAATATCCCCTCCTTTGCTTTCTCACCAGTTCCCACTTCCAGTATTAAAAAACTCCTCCTAAAACAAAAGCTAACCACTCTTGCGACTGACAATCTACCAGCCTACTTCCTAAAATTGCTGCTTAATCCCTATCTTACCCGGTTTTATCCTCATCAACTGCTCCATACATGAAGCCTACATCTCCCAACTCTGGAAAGTTTCATATATTGTACCACTTCATAAAGGTGGCAATTCTTATGAATTCTCAAACTACCATCCTATTGCCATTATATCCCACTTATCTAAACTGCTTGAGAAATGTATTCACTCTCAAGTCATGAAATTCCTAAACACACACAATCTTCTCTCCTCCACACAACATGGCTTCTGGCAAAATCACAGCAAAACAACTGCTCTCCTCTCTTTCATCAACCAGGTCAACCTTCACAGAAATAACAATAATTTTGTTTCTGCAATATTTTTAGATCTCAAAAGCATTTGATATGGTCTCAAACTCTAAACGTCTAGACTCCCTGGCCTATTATCCTTTGCCCCTTCCACTATTGCCTGGTTTAAAAGCTATCTGTCACATAGACAGCAATCAGTTCAATGGCAAGGCATACAATCTCCTTTATTCCCAACTATGATAGAGTACGACAAGGCTCAATTTTAGGTCTACTGCTCTTCTCTATATTTACCAGCAATCTACACACCTCCACCCAGCATGCCTCCCTTATACAGTATACTGACAATTTGACTCTTATCTGCTCTGCCCCATCACTTTCCACTCTACAACTCACACAAGAATCCTTCAGTTCTGCAGAAAGTTGGATTACTGACATCCAGCTTATCGTAAATCCCAATAAGACAAAAATTTGCTACTTTTCACCCCCAACAAGTCTATACATTCTCCCCTATCCTTTTCAATCTCTTCCAAAAATGGTACAATCATATCTCCCTCTGACCATACCAAACTCCTCAGTGTAGAAATTGACAATAACCTATTCCTCAATGTCCATATCTCACAAACCATAAAAAGGCCCACAAAAAATGGGAACCCTATATAGGCATAAACAATTCCTCTCAGAACAGGTACAAATCACTCTAGCCCAAACTCACCTACTCTCCACTCTAATGCATGCTGCACCAATTATTACCCAAGTCAGAAAACTTGATCTCACCAGACCTGAATCTTGTTAAAATTGCTGTTTGCTAACAACTCCACCTTCAGGACCCATCACTGTCAATCTCTAAGGGAACTATGATGGTTAGAACTTCCCCATCTACTCAATTACCACCAGCTAGTCATTGCCTTTAATATTATTAGACATCTTGAAAAAAAAAAACAGCACTAAGCCAGTTACTCTCTCCATACAGTACTAATCGTCCTCTCCGATCTACTGAGAAATCCCTCCTCTGCATCTGTAAAGCTAACAACAACTCAGGAAAAGCTCTTTTTTCTCATGCCATAGCTAGATCCTAGAATAACCTCTCCCCTTCTCTAACCTCTGCCCCCACTAACACACATTTCAAAAATACTCTCAAATTACATCTTATGAATACATGGCTATGTACATGCATCACATGAATTTCACAATCTCAGTACACTTTACACCTTCCTTCCTGCTATCTCTACTGTATATATGCTACAGTTAGGTATCTTGCTATCAACTTGAAATTGCATAATATGTCATGTCTAATCATTTGATTTTTTTATTATTTTATCATATCTCACTAATCAGTGTTAAAGCTTTGATGGATTAGACTCTCTGTCTTTGTAAATTTACTCACTGCTGATATATTGTTTATTGTTTAGACTGGATTGTATTAGACTTTTTATGTCTGCACTTACCTCAATTATTACTGCTATATGATTGTTTGTATTTCCATGTTGATGTTAATCTAATTGTGAAGCTTTTCTCCCTGTCTCTGCTGCAAATGGACCTGTATCCAGTTGGACTATCACGGTAAACAAATGTAAAATAAATAAAAAATAAAAATAAAATAAAAACTTTGTTGACCCAGACACCAAAAAAGCACTAGCTAATATCTACTTGATCCTCTCTTTACTCTATGGTGCTCACATTTTTACAAATTTACACACCTCTCTCAAAACTAAACTCCAGTCTTGTTATTACAAAATTGTCAAATCTGCCACCAGCTCACCATATCACACTTGCCACTGCTTTGTACTAAAGGAAATCAACCGGCTAGAATTCCACCACCATCTTAACTACTTACAACTCTTAATTATACAAAAACTACTATATCAACCAGACAACTGTCCAGCACTAAAATCTATCCTGCAAGCTTATATTCCACTAGAAACCTCCAATCTGCCAACAGACAACTCATAGATGTATACAAACCCAACAAAAGAGCCGGTGAGAGACTCTATTCCTATGCCATAGCTAAACTTTGGAACAACCTTCCAGATAATATCACCAGTATGGAAAACTCAAAAAAGTTCAAACTTGCACTAAAGAACTACCGCTACAATTCTTGGATCAGCTCAAGTTCAACAACTAGCAGCTAATTTCCCCACCTTCCTATGTTTTTCTCTCTCCCTCTTTCCACTTATATTTACCCTTCTGCTTATACCCTATCAAACTAAATCCTTCTTCTGCTCATCCCACAAAACTCTCAACTTATAATGCAGAATCCCTCATACAAAATTAACTGAATCTCGTTATTACTTCTCTGTATAACATGTCTCATTAATCCCTAATAACACATCCTTCCATTAACTAGTGCTTTAATCACTACTCTATTAACTATTTTGATGTGCTCTATAAATCTATCACCTCTCCTCAAAAATAAATAAACAAATAAATAAATAAATACATTTATTTTTATTCTTTTCAGCTATATGACTACTATATATTTTGTATCAAATATTTTTGTAAAACTATCCTAATGTAAATAATTAGCAGACTTTTCTGTACCACCTAATGTGTATCCTACAACTATGTATAATTTTATTGATTGGTGTAATATTTGATTATTATGTATAACTGATTACTTTGCTGTTATTATAACTGTTAGAGCTTTTCCTCCCTGGGCCTCCACTGAAAATGGGTTTCTGAACTAGTCAGACTTTCCAGGTCACCAAATGTCAATAAACAAACAAATCCTTCCTTCAACCATTCACTCAGTACATTTACAAAATATTCTCTCTCTGCCAGTCCACTAATTTTCTATACATTCCATACCCTATACCATCTGGGCCTGATATTGAATCAGCATTTACTTTTCTAAGTACTTCATCAAATTTACAAGTAGTAATTTCTTTTCCAAATGTTTCCTCAACTCATTCTGAAAATTAATTTACTTTCAACTCTGTCTTAGTTTCCTTCTTTTTTCTCTTACACATATTTCCACATGCTGTATTACAGTACTCATAATTTGTACTCCTGTTCTTTTTACATGTCCTTTTATATTTTTCATTTCCCTTATTATAGCAATATCCTACTTTAATATTTTATCGAAATATGCAGAAACGTATTCCCTTCTCCCTTGTAAATAATATTTCTGCCCAAACAGTAACTCTTTAATCTTTTTCTTGATTCCTTTTATATAGTTCTTTTTCCATATCATAGTACTTTTTTGTATTATTATCTTAATTCTCATAAATTTGTATATATTTCTTATACTCCACTTTCTGTTTCTTTCTTACATAATCCAGCCATTGAAACTAAACATTTTCATACCTGTTTTTAAATTCACTCCATCATTCAGACCAGTTTTTATAGAAGTCCTTCACATTTGTATGATTCGTCTATAACTGTAGTACTTCTTACACTCTAATTTCATCCCATAATCTCTCATTTATTTATTTTTTATTTCCTTTCCTATTTTAATACAGTCCCTTTCTTCCATGGCCTCTATCCATATTGCTGAATGGTCTAAAATACCCATCACAGCTGTATTACCATCTGCTGCCCTACCCCAAACCTCCCAATAATTCAGAACAATCAATTTCAGATCTAAGTGCACACCTTCTATAAGTCCGTTGACTTTTGTTCCACACAGTTAATTTAGCACATTTTATCATTTCCTGTATTTTTTACACCTTTCCATTTCTTTTAAATTTCCCCCCTAAATCACAAAGTCCCCTGTAATTATAATTTAAATTTAAATGTTAACCACCACATTGCCTGATATTTGATGAAACCGATTTGTACTTTCCTTGATAGTTATATATATATATATATATATATATATATATATATATATACATATATATATTTACTATCATTTGTGCAAATGACATTCTGTCAGCAGTTATGCTGCTGAAAATCAGAATGTCATTTGCAAATGGTAAGTGTATTGGATAGTCGAACACACTTATGCGAATGCAGTAGTGCATTTGCATAAGTGTGTTCAACTATATGCACAAGATTACGATACAGTGGGGATTGGAAATTCATCCATATCCCACTGGAGTGTGATCTTGGAGTTGGAATATATTAGTAGCAGGGGGTGTGGGGGGCACAGCCCCCACAAGGGGTTTCAGGGGGGCTTGCCCCCCTGCAAAAACGTGATATGTCATATAGGAGTTTGATTTACATCAACTCCTATACACCCATCACGTCACATTTTCTGTGACAATGTCGACTCAAATGTGTTGATCATTTGGGGTGACATTGTTTATGCTCGAAATGTTTGGTTTTGGTTTAACTTTTTGTTATTTCAAACAAGAAATGTTTTGCCGTTTGAAGTAATGATGGTAAACATTATATATATATATATATATATATATATATATATATATATATATATATATATATATATATATAAAATGCTGTAATTCTATAAACATATTCTTTCCCCCTCACATTCTCAACACCTAACCGTTCCATCCTTGCCAATGTTACAGCTAGTATTTTCAGTGTTTTTTGTACAACATACCCACTGCAGAACAATATTCACTTTATAAGTTCCATATTATCTTTCTACCCCAATATTTTTCTGTTTATAGTCTTTCTTAACTTGTTAGAACTCTTAGCCTGGCCTTCATACAGTGTTAATAAGACTGTTCACATTTACTGAAAATACTCTAAAGTTTTTGCTTTTCTTATTTTTAAGTTTAATGGAAATATAGTTAACTTTTTATTTTCTTATTTTTATTCATTCAACTGAATAGTTTTCCTGAGTTTATGTACAAATAACTATTGATCCCCACAATCAGATTTTTCACTAGCTAGAACTTTAAACAGTTCTTACTATCGATCCTTTGTCCTGACCTCTTGTCCTGTATGAACTCTCTCACCTCATTTTCCACTCCATATTTTGTCTTTTTGTAGAGTTTATTCATCTATTTTACCCTCTCCCTAGCCTCTTGTTGTATTTTCTCATATAGGTTTCCTTTCCCCTTCTTTTTATTATTCACTGGTTGCTCTTGATAATCCACCCAAAAGTGTCCCTTTTTACACAACCTGCATTCAGGCACACATCTTCTTTCTCACAAAAGAAATGTGATTTAGATTGCCTAGCATATCTTAATGTCCCTCTATGGCCAGCAACAAAAATAATACTAGGAAAGTGTTTCATTTTGTTTTTCATATTCCAAGATAGATTCCAACCTCCAGCCTCCAGTCTATACGTTTTTCTCATCTCCAACTTTCACAATATTATCAACGATTTCACACAGACACTGCATGCATTTTTAACATTTTCTTTCCCCAGTTCATAGGTTCTGAACTGCAAAGAAACATTTTATTTAAGATTTAAGTTACTGCCAGATAACAAATAATCATTCCACAGGAAAAAAATGTCCTTTTTGTTACATAGTTCCAGAAATGTCATCATCAGTCCATCAATTTTAAATGTCAAGTTTCAAAAAGTCTCTGTCCCAATATCTATAAAAGACCAAATTTATTGAACTTTAAAACCTAGAAAAGTTACTAAACTGTCCCACACATTGTCTTGTCTATTGCAGTGTCGTTTTCTGTTCTTATTCTCACAGCTGATTTTTTCTTCTTCTTAAAAACTGTTTTACTTACAGTTTGTTGCTGCTCTCCATTTTTGCCTGCTGTCACTGCTACATAAGTTTTAGTTACTGCATTATCTGCTGCCACAAAACCAGAAACCTTCTCAGTTTGTTGCTGCTTTCCTCTCTAATTTCTGTCACTGCTGCTTAAATTGTAACTACTGCATTTTCCTCTGCCACATCACCTGTTTCCTTTTCCACATTACTATCCTCAGCACTTCTAAAAAAGTTATTTGCTATCTCACCCCACGGCAGAACTGTCACCTGAATCATCCTGCTCAATTATTTTAAACAGAACATCATCTGCAAGCACTCCTGACTCTAAATCTGTTTTATGCATCACTTTGAAAGGTTTTCTTTCTTCCTAAATGCTACTTATTGCTAACATCTTTCACACTTATAGTCTGAAGCTCCATATGAAACAAATATTTCTCCAAATTCTCACTTTCTGCCTCCAAGCTCTCGGGTCTATTTCAGTTAATCGACCATCCAGAATGTCGAATGCTAGATGTTCAAGTGGAGAAGTTCGAAAAATGAAAATGTCGAAGCCGCAGAAATACAAATTCTTTCCCAGGGAAAGAATTCAGTAGGCTGTTTCTGGGACTTCGACATTTTCTCCAGTTTGGTGCGAAAGTTACGGATTGGGTTAAGGTAAGTGTGAGTTGGATGTTAGGGTAGGGTGCAGGTAAGGTAAGTGTGCGAGTGTGATGGACATTAGGGTTAGGATGTGGGTAAGGTAAGTGTGTGAGTGTGACGGACTTTAGGGTTAGGGTGCGGTTAAGGTAAGTGTGCGATTGTGATGGACTTTAGGGTTAGGGTGCGGGTAAGGTAAGTGTGCGAGTGTAATGGACTTTAGGGTTAGGGTGCGGGTAAGGTAAGTGTGCCAGTGTAACGGACTTTAGGGTTAGGGTTTGGGTAAGGTAAGTGTGCGAGTGTGACGGACTTTATGGTTCGGGTGCGGGTAAGGTAAGTGTGCGAGTGTGACGGACCTTAGGGTTAGGGCTTGGGTTAAGGTTAGTACATAGATAGTTGTGTATGTAAGGTGTAGTGTAGGTTTATTAGGATTTTGGTGTGCTTGTGTTGTGTGTGTGTTTTCTGGAACAGCAAATTATTTCCCTGGGAAAACATTCACTGTTCTGAGGTTTCGATGTTGTCATATTTCAAAATTTTGGAAGTTCGATTATATGACATAGACCCAAGCTCTCTATAGTTTTTCTGTTCTACATGATACTGATTCCCATAAGCTTCTCCTTTGCACCTTTACTGTTGTAGGAGCCATCTAAAACCATCTATCAGCTCCAAAAAATAGTGGTCCTTCATTTAATTATACACAACTTTACACACAATTTTTGGACATTTGATAATCTTATAGAGATCCATATATATATATATATATATATATATATGTGTGTGTGTGTGTGTGTGTGTGTGTGTGTGTGTATATATATATATATATATATATATATATATATATATATATATATATATACACACACACACATATATATATATATATATATATATATATATATATATATATATATATATATATATATATATATATATATATATATATATTCTGGTGTCATTCAAAGGGGATCCAGTATTTGTCTGCCTGGGAAGACATGATCGATCAACCACGATGCTTTGCCAGAGATGGTCTTCACCTGTCACACATGGGATTCAGGTTACTGGCTAAAGCTCTTGCCACCCCTATAGTGCCTTTTTTAGGCAAGGTTCAAAGGATAAAATCACCACTGTAACAGATACAAGCCTGCAACATCTGAAGGTAATGCTACTCAATGCTAGAAGTCTAAACCTCAAAATGCACTCTCTCGAGGCACTCCTAAAACTGGAGAATATTGATATTTGTGCAGTAACTGAGACCTGGTTCAAGGCTCCAGAGAGCACCCCTGCAATACCAGGCTACAATTCTTACCACACTTTTCGGCCACAAAACAAGGCTGAAACACTAAAGGTGGAGGAGTGTCCATATTCACCATGGATATTCATACCTCCAGGCTAGTTGCCCAACACAATGCATCTGAAATTCTCCAGGTGCAACTAACACTAGGTAAGACTGCAATCCAAAGTTTAGCTTGCTACAGATCCCCCACCATGCCCCAAGATTCTCACTACAACTTTCTAAACATACTGGAAAATATTAAGATACAACCAAACACCCTAATACTGGGTGATTTCACCTACCCTGACATTAATTGGGAAAACTACTTGGGTACCAACTCCTTTTCCCAACGGTTCATGGAATTCATAAATTCCAACGCACTGGATTAACTAATCCATTGTCCCACTAGGGGAGCCAATATCCTAATCCTGGTCATTACCAAAATGGGAGATAGATGATCCACACCAGTGATCACCCTCTCATTGATCAGGTCTGACCATAAGCAAATCACCTTTGACATCCACATCCCACCCCCACCCCCCAGTAAGGAAACCTCCTTAAAAAACTTCTCCAAAACCAAACTTCATGCTACTGAAGTCAGAAGTGACAAACTTCACAGCACCCACGCAGATGGGATCTAGAAGTTCGACTGCAGAATCCTACACTAAGGCCCTGTATGAGCACATCCACTCGTGCATGAATCGTGCCATCCCAAATAGAACCAAGATGCTCTTCTCCAAAAAAAGGAAGGCAATCTGGTGGTCCCCTGCTATAAACAAACTATACAACAAAAGGAAGAAACTGTTGCAGAAAAGAGGAAAATCCCAGGATGCAAAAAAATCCCTCACCAGCCTCCATAAGAAGCTGAGATCCCTCATAAAATCCTGAAAAGCTAGTTATGAAAATAAAATTGAAAAGATTCCAAAGACAACCACAAGGCATTCTATAGTTACATCAAGAATCTAAATGGCAATGCCCAGATCTGCTCTGAGCTACAACAGAATGGCATTAAATATACTGATCCCAAGGATATTGCCAATATCCTGGCAGATTGATTTAGTGCCAACTTCACCCCCCTCTCACCCCCTAAAGGGCCCATCTCAATACCAAAATTTACCAAATTCCAATAATCACGGCCACACAGGTAGAAACCGCACTCTACAAAGCTAAGAATACAGCATCCATGGGACCAGATGACATGAAGTACAAAATGAACTGGGACCTCACCTAAGTGTCATGTTTAATCATAGCCTCACCTCAGGCTTTGTGCCCACTGAGTGGCGCACAGCTACAGTTATCCCACTCCACAAGGGAGGATCCACCTTGGATCCCGGGAACTACCGTCCCATCAGTCTGACAAGCCTGATCTGCAAGGGTTTTTGGTTTCTGAAGAAGGTTTTCGAAAACGCTCTGTTAGTGTTTTGCGTTATTGAAGTGTTCTCGAGTGTTGAATATCGGTCTCGGTCTCAATACCCTTATTTGGTTTCTCCATTGCGAACTATTGTGGCAGTTATTCGTTTGTTTTGTTTGCTATTCCATCGGTTAACTGAATCTTTATATATTCTTTTAAAAGCAATCCACCATTCTGACCAATTAACATAAAATGCTTTCATGGTAATATGATCCTTACATAATTTCATTCTTTTTTTTTTCGTTCCATTCCTTTTCACTTATTCTTTCCATACCTTTTCTTATTTTATATACACTCTATTGTGATATATTTACAACCGTATTGCAAAATGGTCTGAGAAACTTGTTGCTAAAGTTTCTTCTTCTATTCAAAACATTCCTTCTGATACCAAAAATAATCTATTTCAGATTTTAAAGAACATCTCCTGAAATTCCAGTTTTCTTTATTCCATATAAGTAATTTTCCACATTTTATTGCTTCTATTTGTTTACATATTTTTCTCTTTTCATTTTATTTCCCCTTAAGTCACAATTGAAATCACCTGCAATTATTCAGCTTTAGCTCAACAGGAAAATCTGTATTATTTGTCTAGTTTTATGTCAAAATCATCATCAAACAAAAAAAAAACAGAATCTGGGGCAAATACAGAAGGAAAACTAAGTTATGACAGAGACAATTTACTGGAAATGTGACCCTTAAGCTCACAGTGCAGAAGGATTGATGAGCTGCTGTCTGCAGGACCTATGAGGCCTACAACACTCCGTGAACTACAGGAACTAGGAATTATACTTAGACATGGTCCAAATTGCCTTGCTCAAGCAAAGCTGTCTGCTACCACATACCGGAAGTGGAAAAGAAGAAAAAGATGTGAAACAACAAGGAAGTGTAAATCTCATGCTGGATCCTCTGCCAGGTTAAAAGCTAATGCATACAGGCCTGTACTCCCATCCTTGCTATTGGCCAATGTTCACTCCTTTGATAGCAAAATGGACTACATAAGACTGGAGTTAACCACTCATATCAAGGTGAGAAACAGCTGTGTACTTATGTTTACTCAGACATGGTTAAATAATAATATAAATCGTAATGCAGTCTATGTAAAAGTGCTTACATTATCTAGAGCAGACAGAAACCAGACACTCTATGGAAAATCAAGGGGAGGTGGTGTCTGTAGCTATGTCAACAATAACTGATGCACCAACTGTGAGTTAGTTATTAAACACTTTCCTGAAAATATAGAGTTTATATAATTGAAATGCAGACCTTTCTATCTGCCAAGGGAGTTTAATGGTGTGAGCATCACAGTGGTGTATATTCCCCCCAGTGCCAGTACCATCGAGGCACTGAATACACTTTACCAGTCAATCAGTGAGTTACAAAACCAGAATCCAGAGTTTGCTTACATAATAAGAGGTGATTTTAATCAAGCAAATCTAAAAACAGTTTTACCTCATTACTTCCAACATGTGGTCTTTGCAATGAGAGGAGAAAACATTCTGGATAAGGTCTACACCAATGTCAAGCTAGTATAGAAGGCAGTACCTCATCCACATCTGGGTAACTCAGTCATCTCTCCATTATGCTATTGCCAGCATATAGGCCATTGTTAATCAAAGGAAAGCTATCCAGGAAATGAATAAGGGCATGGGCAGAAGGATCAGTCTCAGCACTCCAGGACTGCTTCGAAAGCATGGACTGTAATGTATTTAAGGAGGTGGCTACTATGGACCAGACAATTAACCTGGATGAGTACACAGAGTTCTTAATGGCCTATATATTAAAGTGTGTGGATGATTTGACAGTCAACTAAAGCGTCATCACACAAGTGAACCAGAAATCCTGAATCACAAATGGACTGTACGAGTTCTTGAAGGCACACAATTCTGCCTTTATGTCTAAAGACAGAGATGTCCTTAGGAAAGCCAGAGTGAACCTAAGTAAAGGAATAAGAGAGGCTAAGCAGGTCTATGGACAGAAAATTCAGGGTTACTTCTCATACCTGAGAGACTCCAGGCATCTGTGGTAAAGTATACAATTTATTTCAGACTACAGGCCCCTACCTTCTCAATGTGGTGATAACATGGAGTTTCTCAATGAGCTCAACACCTACTTCAGCAGGTTTGAGAAGGGAAATAATACAATGGCAATGAAAATTCCCACCAACCAAGAAGATGAAGTGCTCCGCCTTCACCCAGGGATGTTCAAAGGGTGCTGCAATGAGTAAACCCAAGAAAGGCAGCTGGTCCCGACAATATTATGGGGAGGTTGCTCAGGGACTGTGCTGACCTATTAACTACTGTTCTCACTGTCATATTCACCATCTCTCTGCATCAAGCCACAGTACCCAAATGCTTCAAGAATACAGCCATTATACCACTGCCCAAGAAGTTTCCACCCTCAAGCCTGAATGACTGCTGCCCAGTAGCTCTTATCTCCACCGTAATGAAGTGCTTTGAGAGATTGGTCAAAGACTACTTAACATCAAGTATTCCTGCAACACTGGACCCACTCCAATTTGCTTATAGATCCAATTGGTGTACGGCAGATGCCATCGCACTGGCAATTCACTTATCCTTGGCCCATCTGAAGAACAAAAACTGCTATGTCCGCATGTTATTTATTGATTTCAGCTTGGCCTTCAACACTGTCATCCCGCAGCATCTGATTGAGAAACTGGTCCATCTGGATGTTAGCACTCCTTTATGCAACTGGATTCTGGACTTTCTTATTAACAGACCAAAAAAAGTATGCATGGGCAACAACACCTCAATGAGCATCACACTGAACACTGGAGTACTTCAAGGATGTGCTCTGAGTCCCCTGCTGCTCACCATGCTGACACATGACTGCATTGCTAGGTACAACACAAACCACATTATTAAGTTTGCGGATGATACTACAGTTGTGGGTCTCATCAGCAATGGTGATGAAAAAGTCTACAGAGAGGAGGTGAACCAACTGATTTTCTGGTGTGACAACAAAACAAAAGAGTTAATAGTAGACTTCCGGAAGAGATGCAAGGCTCATTCTCCACTCACAATCAAAGGAGAAACAGTGTAAAAGGTGAAGAGCATCAAGTTCCTGGAGGTGCATATCGCTAAAGGTTTGTCTTGATCAATAAACACTAATCACATTGTCAAGAAGGCCAACAGCATCTACACTTTCTAAGAAAGTTGAGAGAGCAAACTACCACCTTAAGTTCTCAGAACCTTCTATGGAGTACCATCGAAAGCATTCTGACTAGTAATCTCTTGGTGTGGTATGGAAACTGTATGGTTTCAGATCGCAAATCTCTCAAGAGGGTGGTAAAAATGGTGGAGAGAATTATCATGTCCATGTTCCCATCCATTCAGGACCTGCACTCTGCACAGTGCCTCAGCAGACCCATGAAAATAGCCAAAGACTTTACTCACCCTGCCCATGGTCTGTTCTTAGGTTTGTCTTCAGGCAGGAGATTCCATAGCTTATGTTGTAAAACCACCAGATTTAATAGAAGCTTTTTTTCCACAAACCATCAGACTTCTGAACTCCAGTAATAGCACACACCATTCTAGATATGGAGGTCTGGAGTTACAATGCTGAAGTAATTCACAGACATATGCAATAACTCTATGAAAGTACAATCTTATACCTTATATGCAATATTAGCAATGCCAAGTTAACATTCTGTGCAATATTCCAAGTTAGCATTCCACGCAATATATCTGTCTGATTTTGATCTGTGCAATATATTATCTGTGCAATATTTTGGGCACTGATGAAGACATGTAAGTGGAATAGTCTTGGTGCATGTCATTGTACTTGTTACTGCACTGCATAAGTGTCTTATTGTTGTTATTGTTGAATTACCATTACTATATATGTTATTGTTGTATTAATATTATCAGTATATGTTATAGCACATTGAGTTTGAAGTAATGCAATTTCATTCAGTTGTACTGTTGTGCAGTCTGAATGACAAAGTTCACTTTGACTTTATTATGTCTATGTTTACAGATGCATAATCCAATATTTTCTAAATAGATTATCTCTCTTTAATTGTTATGTATGCATATATAGAAATAATTCTGTACATTTTTCTTGCTGTATGTCTATAAATGTCATTCTTCTCATTTTGACTGATATAACATCTAGAATTTTCACTATTCTTCTACATAAAACTGCTATTGCTGAACACTGTTCATTCTCTATGTTCCATATCATTTCCCCATTCCATATTTTGTATCTGTAATCTTTCTTCATGTGTCAAAATTCTTATGACCACTAAAATATTTATATCAACATCATATTTGTTACACCATTCTAAAATGTGTATCCTTCTAGTAATATTTTCATACTATTAACCTTCATAGAAGGAATTCTTAAATTATTCCTTTCCCTATTTCTAAGTTTAGGAGATACCAACCTATACTAATTTCTTAATGAGAAATGTTTATCCATCTCCTTTCTTCTCTTCCTTTATATTAATGGATTTAAACTTTCTTTTTCTATCTTTAACTTTTCTACCAATGGAATTCTTTTTCCATCTTAACATTTTCCAGCTTATATCTTCTTCATCACTAACTTCTGATTCTGCCTGTGATTCATCTCCTTCATTAGGTTTTCAGTACCTCCCTGTTTTCTAATGTTTTGTCTATTTTTATCTCATCTTTAGTCATTTCTTCTTTCACTTTACCCTGGTTTATAAAATTTAGCTCATACTCTGTTTCTTTAGAATTCGCCCATAAATGTTCCTTTTTTACATTCATAACATTCAAGTTCACTTTTTTGCTTTGTGTCCTGTATTGCCACCCATATAACATTTATTTTTGTGACAACCATTAACTAAATGTCCTTTTCCACAAAATAATGTGTCTTTGGTTGTTCCCAATATTTTACAATGCCCCTGTTATCATCAACATTTATAACACTTGGAATACATGCAGGGCCGGATTCACGATGGCTTGCACGGAGTCTATGAGTAGAGTAAGACTCCATGCAGCCATCATGTCCGATGAGCGATCCAGGAACAGCCTGTAGGGGCATGTAAGAGAGCTCCTAAAACGTCTCCTACATGGACAGGGCTGGGATATGCAAATTACCTCACTTGAAACTGAAAGGCATGCAAATGAGGTAAATTTGCGATCCAGGAAGCACAAACCTGTCCGAGTAGGAGACGTGTTAGCTGCAGAAATGTACTCAGTTGACAACTGAGTACCGTTCTGCAAATAGCACAATGGAGCCTTGTCAGCTCCAAATAAAGGTTGCATATGGTTGAGGAAGCATGCCAATGGCCAAATATACGGCCATTGGAAAGTTTCCCAGATGCAAAATTAAAATAAAAAGAATTTTTTTCGGCGATTTCCGATGTTGAAGCATAGCACAGCACTGCACAAACGGGGTGCGCTATAAAAATCATAAAATAAGACAATAAAAGCCACAAACGTGGAATTTATGAAAATTGTTAAGTGACAATGTAAGGGAATAGCAGGCTGAAGACAACATGGCCACTGAGTAGGGGTTGCTAAGGGGAGAAGCCCAGTCTAAGACATGTAACCAAGCATTAGTAGGCAGTCCTATGTAAATGAGTGTTAGGACAGCGAATCACACTTTTACATAGCAAATGAGCACAGTCAGTGGAGTATAGGAGTAGGATATGGGGAGGAACAGAGTAGGAGATAGGTGACATCACTAGGGGGGTATGTATGAAAGTAGTGAAGCTCATTGGAGCACATTGGCATGTGTTAGCTGTCAGTTAGACATCATGGAAAGAGGTGTGTAAACAGGTAGACCAGGGAAAGCCAAGAAATGGAAGGTGTGTACTGTGGATAACACCAAAGTTTCTTGCTGAGCGGGTATGTGCGTGTGTGCGCGCCTGTAAACTCGAGTAAGACAAAGTGTGCGCGTGGAAGCGTGAGTGCACGCGTTTAAGCTGGAGTAAGCATGTATAAGGCTGTTGGAAGACCTGTAAGCATGTTTGCACTGGTGTGCACGCATTTTAACCCAAATAAGCAAGTTTTAGTCTGTCTAAGCATGTGTGCACACGTGTGAGCTGCTGTGAGTGTGTTTCCGCTTGTATGCGCGTCACTCCCCCGAGGAAACAGAAAGGAAAAAGGAAGCACAACAAATAGTAGGAAGCTACCAGGGAATACTAGTAGAGCTAGCAGGTGCAAACAATCAGAATCAGGCAATTACACAGGCAGAACACTAGCCCAGCGCAGCACTTAAAACTCTGCAAACAACAGTGCAGTTTGTTTCTCTCAAGAGACACTGCAACACTGGAGTAAGCTACTAGAAGTGAAAACTGAAAAAACTACACTCAGACAAAAAATGCTAGGGGCTGCCATTGCTGTTATAAGGTGACATATGCAACATGCTGAGGGTGGTGACAATGCAAATGCTGCCGGACAACCCACAGTGAGGAGATGGAGAACAGTGTACAGGCCCAGGGTCACCTACCAGGGGTTACATGAGCTGGAGATAGTGGAGCGCTATAGAGTGGACAGAGACCTCCTGTAGCAAATTGTTGAGCTGTGCAGGCCACGCCTCACACACAGAACCAACAGAGGGGAACCCATCCCAGTGGAAACCAAGGTATGTGTTGGCCTAAGAATACTAGCAACAGCTACCTTTCAGAGACCAACTGGTGATATTATGGGGATATCACAGGCATCAGCATCCAGGGTACTGCACCATTTCCTGGATGCCATGTCAGCACATGTCAGTGATCATGTATATTTCCCCAATTCCCGTGAGGTATTGGCCAGCAATATGCGTCTCTTCCAGCAAATAGCAGAATACCCTGAGGTAGTGGGTGCAATAGACTGCACGCATATACGCATCAAAGCACCAGCCGGTGAGCGGGGTAGGGCCTACATTAACCGCAAGGGCTTCCCCTCCATCAACTGCCAGGTCGTGTGTGATGCCCAGGGCATATTAATGAATGTGTGTGCTGGCTGCCCTGGAAGCTACCATGATTCCCATATCTGGCATCTGAAGCAGCTGTACCAGACATTTGCCAGTGGGGACATCCCCACATGGTCACTAAGTGGGGGATGCTGGCCATGCACTGGAGCCGTGGCTGATGACACCCATCAGAAACGCACACACACCTGAACAGGAACGCCATAATGAGGCACACGCACAAACACGAAATGTAATCGAGCATGTGTTTGGGTTGCTCAAGTCACGGTTCCGGTGCCTGGACACATCTGGTGGAGCCTTGCAATACTCACCAACTACATGTACCCAAATTGTCATGGTATGTGCTATGCTACATAATATGATTCTGTGAAAACAGCTGCAGCAGGAACAGCATAGGCCTGGGCCAAACAGCCCCCCACCAGTGCCAAGGCCATCACAGGCAGAGCGTGACTCGGAGGAGGAACAACCGGAGCCTGCCCCAGTAGGCAGAAGGAGGCGTGCCCAGTATGCCTTGGCCTTGGCAAAGAGGCAATGCATAGCACATACACTGGCTCAGTAGGAACCCTGGAAATGATACCTCTCTCTGACTCGCACATATAGCAAAAGGGATGCCTAACTTGACACTACCTGTATCCAAACATGTATAGGAAGTGCACTATGTGCATCTGACATAGGCAGCCCTGCAGCACCACCTGAGGCATGATTGCCATGTGTTAAGCAATGTAAGGTAGTGCTAAACAGCATTTAACACCATGTAGTATATGCAAACTTGATGACCTTGAGTATCATCCTACCCTCACCAAACATGAGGCCACAATATGAAGACAAGATGATCAATTACAACAATTGGCTTAAGTACTGGTGTCAGTGAAAGGGGATACAATGCCTGTCAGCCTGGGATGACATGCTCGACAAGACATGATGCTTCGCTAGGGATGGATTTCACCTATCACCTGTGGCCTTTTGGATATTGCCAAAGGCTCTTGTCGCCCCCATAGTGCCTTTTTTAGGTAAGGCTTAAAACACAAACCCACCTCCATAGGTATCACAAGGGATAAGAAACTATAAGTAATGCTACTCAATGCCAGAAGTCTAAACTGCAAGATGCATGCACTCCAAACTCTCCTCAGCATGGAGAATGTTGATATCTGTGCAGTAACAGAAACCTGGTTCAAGGCTCCCAAGAGCACCTTAGCATTAACAGGTTACACCTCATACCATGCTTTACAGCTGCAAAACATGGAACAAACTACAAAAGGAGGGTGAGTATCAATATTGTTCAAAGATACCCACACCCCCAGGTTGCTGGCACAGCATGAAGCATCGGAGACTATCCATGTGCAACTAACAGTGACTAAAACTGCCTTCCAGTTCATAGCCTGCTACAGACCACCCTCCTAAACCCAGGAACCACACTTGGCTGACTGGAGAACACATGAAAATATGAAGGTCTCCCCAAACACCATTATATTGGGTGACTTCAACTACCCAAACATAGACTGGGAGCATTACCCTAGCCCCAACACCCTAGCCCAAAGGTTCCCAGAATTTATAAACCAAAATGCTATGGAACAACTTGCTACCACTCCCACAACAGGGGAAAACATACTGGACCTGATCATCACCAACATGGGGACTCTATGCCCAAGACCAGAAGTGTATCCCTCACTGGTAAGATCAGACCAGAGAGTAATCTCACTGGATATTCACATCCCGATCCCAGCCCATGCCCAGAAAAACACAGTGAAAATTATTCACTAAAGCAAATGTCACACTCCTCAAAACTGAGGTGGAATCCTTCACAGCCCCTGTGCCTGTGGAAAATATGGCCCAGACCTCATAACCCTTTATAAACGCATTCTATGAACACCTTCAGGAATGCATGGATCATGCAATCCCAAAATAAAACCAAGACCCAGTCCTCCAAAGCCAGGCATCCTGTCTAGTGGACCCCAGCCATAAACAAACCATACAATACAAGGAGGAAGCTACTATATGATAGATCAAAATCCCAAAAAGGAAAGGCATCTCTGATCAGTATTATTGAAAAACTATGGCCACACATAAGATCGTCTAAAGCCATCTTTGAGATAAAAATTGTACAGGACACCAAGGATAATCACAAGGCATTCTTTACTTATGGTAGGAACCTGTGTGGGAATCCCCAGATATGCTCAGAAGTAGTCCAAAATGACAAACAATACACCAAACCCACAGACATTGCCAACATCTGAGCTGACAGGTTCAGTGCAAACTCCCCCCCCCCTCCCCACCAAAAGGGCAAATATCTATCGCAGCAGAGTGCTGGCCCCCTGACATCACAGATGCTCAGGTAACAGCCAGCCTCTCCAAAGCAAAACACACAACATCAATGGGACCAGACGGTGTCCTGGGCTGTGTCCAACATGAACCCCAAGAAGAATTGAACACAAACATAAAACCACTGTTCAATCTCAGCCTTACCACAGGATTTGTACCCAAAGGGCAGTGTAAAGTAACAGTGGTCCCTCTCCACAAAGGTGGTGCCTCAATTGATACTGCAGACTATTGCCCCAGAAGCCTGACTAGCTTGGTCTGCAAAGCTATGGAAAGGATCTTCATGGACCTCAGAAATAAACATATTGGGGACCTACAGACACTGGATCCTACCCAGTTTGGCTTTGTTAAGGGCAGATCCTGCCTCTTAAACCTGGTTGAGTCATTTGAAACAGTCACCAAGGCCACTGACGAGGGGAAGGTGGTCCACACAGCCTACCTGGACCTTGCAAAAGCCTTCCATACAGTACCCCACTTGGTCATCATAGATATGATCACCAGCTTCAATATAAACCCCTATGTCACTAGATGGGTTGCAAACTGGCTCAAGGACAGAACGCACATGGTCAGAAATGCTGGAGCCATGTCAGACCCCAATCCAGCTACAAGTGGCATCCCACAAGGCACAGTCCTGGGACCTCCCTTGTTTGGTATATATTTCTCAGAGGTACAGGCCAACACAGAAGGACTGTTGGTGAACAAGTTTGCAGATGACTACAAACTGGGCGCCATAATCAACCCTCCAGCTGACACAAGCATCCTACAAAAGGGCCTCATAGAAACAGACAACTGGTGCTAGAGCCATGTCCTCAAGCTAAACGCAAAACAGTGTATAGTCCACCCCTTTGTCAAAAACTAAGTGCCCACAAATTACCACAGAGGTGGTAACCCATTAAGTATGGAGGAAGTGATAAGGGACCTGGGGACCCAAGCTGATAGCAATCTCTCATTCGATAACCACGTGGCCAAAGTGTTTAGAAAAACATTTCATATAGCCCACCTAATCATGAAGGTATTCACATCTACATCAGGGGAGGTCATCGTGCCTCTTAACTCATCCCTCATCAGGCCCATAATGGAGTACAATGCCCCTTGTGTGTTGATAAAGCTCGGAACATCCGAGTGAAAGCGCTTGTGGATACTCTTCTTGTTTTCGTTTGTAATAAAAGATTTATACACTTTTAAACAACTTTCGTTTGGTGTCTGGACTCCGTGGCGGATATTTGCTTTGCTTCTTGGTCTGTGTTTCTACATTTGGTTCCCTTGTGGGATGTACCTTATCAGACACCTGCAGCAGCTGGAAAGACCACAAAAGTACCTCACCAGGAGGATCAAAGGGCTCAAACACATGCCATTCGCTGCCCGGTTAAAGAAACTGCAGCTCCACTCAGTGGCATACCGCCTGCCCAGAGGCAATCTGTGTCTGATGTATAAAGCCATGTCCAACCTGGAATCAATGGACATGCTGCACCTTGGAAAATCAGAATCCCATCAAACTACATGCTCAAGAGACCTGAACCTCAGGACTGAAATAAATAGGACATGCTGGAGTGACAGATTCATAACCCAGAGGCTCCCCCCACTCTTGAGTAAACCCCCACTCCAGGTTAGCCAGAGTCCCTCATTGACTCTCTTCAAGAGGAATCTTGATGAGTGGATGGGAGATTGTAGGTTTACCCTGGGTATCACTTCTATGTCACTGTTAGACAGAGGCACAGTATATTAACCTTGAAAAATGTCATGGCAAACTCCACTTAAAATGTGTGTTGAAAGTCAAACACACTCTGGCTAGGATTATAAATGCCCTAGGGCAGATAGCCTAGTATGAACATATGAACAGAATCACACACACCAACTAGTACAACTGTGGTCAATGTGGAGTGATGTTTAGCAATGTCCACCCAAGTTGGTGAATACACAGCAATGTCGGACAAGCCTGGTTTAAGTAGGCCATAGATGAACAAAATGCAACATGCTCATAGTTGCCCAAATGGCCCTTAACCAGTCTGGTCTGCTCAGTATGAACATTTAAAGCAATGATGGGAATCAAACCCATGATACTGTGCACCATAGTGAAAGTACTGAACCACTACACCATGACAGTATTGAAGTGTTCAGCCAGTATGAGAGAATGTTGCCAAGTCTTTGCAAACTATCACATGGAAACCCTGCAGGCACAGCATAATCCCTGTTGAGTTATGACAGAAAGGAGTCTGGCAGTAAGAACACAACATGACTTCCAACACACACAGTATAAATGTCAATATTGGTCATGTTCACACACAACCAGATATGTAGTGGACTCCAGATCACAACATATGGAAAGGTCACACTGGGCATGCTCACACACTTGGATAAATGAGACATATGTCAGGCAACAAACCATGGAAAGCCTGAACTGGGCATGCTCACACACTTAGGCCATGTCTGAGTATAGCAGTCAGTCACACATATCTGGCAGTTGTATGTGTTAAGCCAGGAACCTCCCACGATCCAGCAATCCGCCCTGTGCACACAGTTAAATGACAACAGACACATATATTAATATATTGGAACCCTGTCATGATCAAACATGTTACGCAGATACACAAGTTGTTCATAGAAACTGGGAAAGCTACGGCAATAAAGACCTACAAACAGTAGCAGCAACAAATATTGTGCATCCCGAACATAAACATAGGTGCAGAGGTCAATACTAGGCTGTCTGCCCTAGGGAATTCATAAGCCTAGCAGAGTGTATTTGGTGTCCACCTCCCCAGTAGAGTAGCCTACTGTGCCTCTGTAAAGTAGGTCACAGAAGGCACCCTTTAAGGCTAGTTTGCTGTGCCCCTGTCAAGCAGGGACACAGTGGAGATCCCAGAGGTGAATTTGCAATTTCCCATCCATGTGGCTGTATTTCGCTGGAAGAGGGTTGGTGAGGGGCTATGTCTAACTTTAATTGGGATTCAATTCCAGAGTGAGGGGAGCCTCTGGGTAATGAATCTGTCCCTGCAGCATGTCCAATTTATTTTTGTGCTGAGGTTTAAGTCCCTGGAGTGTGTAGCTTTACGGGTCTTGGATGTTATGAGGTGGAGCATGTCCATTACTTCTGGGTTTGAAATGGCTGAGTACGTCAGGCATAGATCACCTCTGAGTAGGCATTAAGCAACTGAGTAGAGCTGGAGATCCTTTAGTTGAGCTGCATAGGACATCTGTGTGTAGCCCATGATCCTCTTGGGGAGGTACTGTTGTGTTCACTGTAGTTGCTGCAGGTGTTGGGTAAGGTAACCCCAAAAGGGGCATTGTAGTCAAACATGGGCCTGATGAGTGACTAGTAGAGGGCCACAATGACCCCCCATGATCTACATGCAAACACCCATGTGATAAGGAGGGCTATATAAAGGTCTTTGCAATGACTCTGTCAATGTGATTAGCAAAGGAGAGGTTATTATCTATGTGGGTCTGTGGGATATTGCTGTTATGTAGTAGCTTCCTCCTTCTGTTGTACAGCTTATATATGGATGGAGTCAACCAGACAGGTCTCCTGTTTTGGAGGAGTCATGGTTTTTATTTGGGGTAGCATGATCAAAGCATACCTGCGGGGGGGGGGCAGGGGGGTGCGTATGTATGCAAGGGGGTGTGTATGTATGCAATTCTCTGTGAAAGGAATGGCCTTTTTGAAGACTGGGATAACACACTAAAAGATGTACATTCCTCTTTGGAAAGACTGATGATGTCAGCACCCTATAAATACAGCAGGAGAAGGGAAATCATCCAGTAATGCGAATAGCACGCTGTTCTAATGCGTCTCTCTCAAGTATCATAACATAGTTAGGTAGGGGTTTGAATTCTAGAAATGCCATGTGTGCATATGTCACACAGTTTGTCAATGTGTTGTGTGTTTTGCTTTTATTATTGTATGACATATTATTATAACAGTAATTTCAATGCACACATCAGGTATGTGTGTGCCACATACAGATATGTACCTGTGACCTTTAATAGTTCCTATGTGTGAAGCCTGCCCCATATGAATACAGTTGTTACCTTTGCCAGCATGTGCCGCAGCTTACCAGACCTTAGGCCATACATGTATGTTGGTGACAATGCAGGCTACTGCAGTGATCTGTGTCCTAGGCCAACTATGTGACACACACCCATGAAAGCTTTGATAGATTAATGTGGGTGAGGGTTCATGTCTGGAGTATATGTCAGACATGTTAAAACACAGCAAAGTCTGTGAGTGATGGACACCCAGTGTAGGTGTATGGCAACTGTCGCCGATATGCATACAGACACCTTCTTGCTTAGGTGATACACCAAGGGACTGCAGGATACCTTTGGAAATGTGAATATCACAGGAAAGACAAGATAACATTTGCCCACATGTACACACCATTACCCGTTCTACATGATGGGTGCTACCACCTACATGGTACTATTGGAATACTATGTTAACTACATGCTGATGCCAATACCACAGTTGCATTACAGCAATACAGCATGGATTGGACAACAGGTATCTGTCCATATGATACCCTTGTGGTGGTTAGGTGGGTCATGTGTAGAATGCATTGTAGGCCACTGTATGTATTTGCAGTCGTGGATGGACATATCCATAGTGTGTTGGCATGTACGTGAGACTGCTATATGCCAAAGAGTATTGTTCCCAGTGATGTGTGGGGCTCAGTAAGAATGGCTACTGGTATAGTGTAGTACTGCAGGGATATCACTGACACCAGGTTCCTACATCTGTGTATCAGTTGAGGAGACACCATGTAATGACCACTGAATGTTAGGCTATGTAAGCTGTGTATACTACCAGAATGCAGACCATTGACATTTGGAAACCGTATCACCCACAGCATACTGTCAAACCATGTCATGTTCCATGCTAACCATGTTCACAAATATACACCTGAAACTCAGTGCAGCAAACATCACACATGTACTGTCCACACCCCAACACATGCAGGCACAGGTACACACAACAGCCATGTGGCAGTGGCACATGTGCAGACAGTACACTTTGGGAATTAACACTGGTGTATACAAAACTGCAATGACAAACATAGGTAATGCATCATGCATGCTCGAATATACCCACAACATCATTACACTGTACTGTTAACAACATGATAATATTACTACAGTGCTATGTAGTCACCCTGTGCATCAGCACCATGCTACCCTGTTCCTGCATCAATGTTACAGATGGCAGGAGGTGGCACAGTTTCATCATATGCACAGGGTGTGTACTTGGTTTGCCAGAGTCTGCCATTGACACATCCAATTGACATGTATGTGTGTGTATGTGTGTTAGTGAGGGACAACAGTACAACATGGGGCAATGTTGCTGCAATGTGTGTGTGTGTATGTGTTAGCCCTAGGTGTTAGCATTATGTGTGTGTGTATGCATGCACACAGTTCCACCACGTGGCTGCCATATACGGGTGTTTGTGGACAGCCACAGACTGTACCTGCCAGGTCATACAGATCACTGTCTCTGGCCACGGACACAGTACCTGTGCCTGGGAGGGGTGCTACGGACAGTATCAGGTACTAAGCCAGACTGGGTAATGTCATCAGAAGCAGTGGGTTGTTGACTGGACACATGTCCCTGCTGGGACTGTCCAGAGCCACGTGCATGTGGTCTTCTCGGACGGTCTAATGACAGCACAGACCCAGCATTGCTGGGGCTGGTACTGGCACTATGGGAGCGGCTGCGGGTTTGTTGTCATCCGCGACGACTGCCAGCTGATAATGTTGCAGGCATACGTCCATGTCGATGCCTCAACCGTCCTGCACTGTCCTGGCTCCTGGACATGTAGTTGTGGAATAGATCTAATGTGCCCCCCCCAACATCTATCAATGACCTCACTGATGTTATGGATGGCAGACGCAGCGTCATGCATAGTGTCATTCATAGCGGTGCTATGTGCTCTAAGCTCCCTCAGACCCTGTCTGATGTACCGTTCCATATGTGCCTGTGCCTGCATTACAGCCCGGAACATAGCTGAGGTTGAAAGACCTCTGTGGGCACATCTGACAGGGGCAGTACGACCACGGATGCTCCCTCGAGAACCCCTGGACATCTGCCTGTGTGGTACCATGTCAGGAATCTGACCATGACTGCTGTGAGGGGATGCATGTGCCAATGATACCACACTACCCTGGTCAATGCCCACTGTATGCTGTCCCTCAGCTAAGGACATTGGTGACAATGGATGTATCGGCAGGATGACTGTGCGCATTAATGGGGTTGACTGCTGTGTAGTGTCAATTGGCTGACATGTATCATCATAATCACTATCCCCAGCAGTGGCTTCAGGTTCCCTGCTGCACTCCACCAGAGCAACACCAGAACCTGTGAGAGGAAGATAGGAAACACAGTTTACAAATGTGTACATGATATTAGCACACAGGCACACATACACACATGCACACATGCCCACATGCACACAGGCGCACATGCACACATGCACACAGGCGCACATGCACACAGATGCACATGCACACAGGCGCACATGCACACATGCACACAGGCGCACATGCACACAGGCACACATGCACACAGGTGCACATGCACACATGCTCACATGCGCACATGTACACATGTACACAGGCGCATAGGCGCACAAGCACACAGGCACACAAGCACACAGGCACACAGGCACACAGGCACACTCCTCAGTACAGCAGATACAAACACAGATACACCTGCAATCCAACACATACACAATACTGTTTTAGGGTGGGTGACAGTATCACAAGGAAAAACATCACTGCACACGTGTCAGCATGCAGATTATGTGTTGCACAGGAACATGCAGTGCAAGTGTAGACAGCCCTTGTTAATAACAGTATACGTGTACTTGATGTTTGTGTGTAGTTGTTCAGTGATTGTCTCCACCCTGAGACACAATGTGTACAGGGACATAACAATGTTGTGCAAGTGTTACAAGCTGTGGGTGCATATATTTGCACACACGCACACACAACCCATGACGGTGCTGTGCAATGACTGCTATGTGTACTTTTGGGGTCGGCGGAACTGGATGTGGTGTAGTAACATGAGCCATGATCAACATGCTTCTTGTGGTCAGTCAACAATAATAATGTGTGCCAGACAGGCAGCTAGCATGCTGTACCTGATGTACAGTAACATGACTACATCCACAATTACACAACCACTTGTTACATGGGTTTGTAAGGTGGCCAATCGTGAGCATTGCCTAACATGAATGTATTATTTGTTCAAGACTGTTGCACAAAGACATGATAGGTCTCTACCCCTCAGGTATATTATGTGTGCTGCATAGATGATAAGCGGGATACTGAAGGCTGGCCATACAGCAGGTGTCATAATTGGACATGTGTAGCAGGCTAAGGTGTAGTGTGTATGCCAAACATGTGTGTGTTGTGTACATGTGTATCAGGTATGCCTATACAATGTCCAGTACTGTGTTGCCACACATGTGTGTCATGCTCTGTGTATTGCATGTCAGTAAGGCAGCTATTGAGAATAATGGGATATGCATAGTCTCACAGCAAACATGCACAGCATGCATTATGCGTAGGTGTGTTACATGTGCACAGACTACACCTCCATATGACATGCACATGTTATTAGTAATAGCATTGTTATTACACACTCACCAGCATGGATTGGCTGACTTGCTGTCACTCCAGAGGGACCTGCAAAAATATGACAGTGATTGCCAGTGGCCACAACTGTGCCATTGATACTGTGAGTATGATAAAGTACAGTAGTACAACAGGTGGCTTTCACAGGTGTACAGATTATGCTCAGAATATCAATCTTGCAGAAGAATAGGCAGGTTAACAGCTACACAAACAGTACACATCTCACACATGCATAAACTACCAGTACAGAGAACAGTCAACTACAGATATGGCATGTTACCTGCATGCTCCATTTCAACATGCTGGGAGGCTCCGTTCTCCATGATGACACATGTTTGTGGATGTTGCTGTTGTTGGGCTGGAGCCACAACACTTAGGAGGTGCTCCTCCACACTGGTGAGGGGGGGTGGATAGGTACCCCACCACCTGTGGCAAGCTGTTGTCTGTGGATATCAGACGCATGCTGCCGGACATGTCTAATTAAATCACTGCAGTGATGGCGTACCTGCTCATATGTCTGGTTATGCATGCCTATGTCATTTACCTGACAGACAAGATCTTGCCATAGTACAGCCCTCTCATACTGGTTCTGGCTGGTCCTGGAAAACAGCACACAGTAATCCTGCACCATTCTCTGGTGGATCTTCTGATCCTCTGCTGCTGTATAAGGTGGGTTTCGCTGATGCACCATCACCCTTGAAGGAAAAGAAAAATATGTGAGCAAGTCATGTGGCACACTTAATATTCTAATGTACTGATATCACTTAACTGCCATATATAGTATCTGTCTGTCTATCAGGGGATACACATGTTCGATACCACATATCAGTGTTCAGAAAACAACTGTCTGACAGTGCCTGCCACACTCCGTACAACAAACTAGTATACACAAGCACTTGGCACACTGTGTGGGATACAATGCACAACCTCACACTGGGGGTATGTATCAAGCTAATGGATGCAGAATATTGTCATCCCGTGCAATGAATGCAATGCACATTTACAGTTTCAATGGTAATCCACCCTAGTCTTTGATGCCATACCCCCACCTGACATATGTGCACAGTTGTTACTATAGCCAGCATACTGCTGTCACAGAGTATACATGCTGCCAGGTACACACACACATACCCTGTAACACACATGTGATTGCGGCCATGGTACAGGCATCATTACACACACATTACACATACATACAACACACAAATGTATGACAACACAGATGAGCATTAACTGTGTACCTTAAAGTACTGTGTGCCCCTACTTACAGATACCTAAGCATGAGGTATGTAATCTGTGCAGACTACAGGAAACACACCAGACAGTGTTACCAGGGAATGTAAACATACACCATACTGTAGTGTTTAGGCCAACAACATCAGGTAGTACAACAGTTCATATGTGAGCTGGATTCAACAGCAGTACCACTTACTGAGCATACATATATTGCTTCTGCCTACGATGGGACACCGCAGTCGTACACAGGGAAGTACGTCACAACATATGCCAATCTACTATGTTTGCATCCCGATAACTGACACATTTTTCTCTGGCCTCACACCAAGGACACCAACTACCATGACAGACATGAACTCACACTAAGCTATCACACCTTTACAGACCTTGCACACAATCAGTGTCACACTCATTCAACATCACATAGCTGGTATTGCACTGAGTACATGTGTGTGTGAATTGTGTCATAGGTAGGTACTATGCTAATGACCCTGGGCCTAGGGCAGCCTAGCCATATGCTACCCTGCCCTTTGGGACACATGTAATGCGATTTTACTTGCTCCTGTGAAACGGTTACACAGAGGTGACTCACAGGGCATATTACCTATCTCCATAACATTCATCAGGGGTATGTATGACATCTACTAATAAGGAGCCTTGTTTGTTAATGCTGGGTGGTTTACTCCAGAGTATGGCATATTTGTGTATAGAAACCTGTACCTCCAGCATGTGCTGTTTAGTACGGTAACAAGGATTAGGGCCCTAGGTCATGTAGGCTGGACGGATTGTGAGGTGTTGCCATGGTGGTTGGCCAAATGGTATGGGTGTGACATAACTGTGTATGTCCAGCAGTGGTAACCTCTGTGTAGGAAGTATGCAAGGCACTCTAGCTGTGGTTTTGAGAGTCAATCTGCATAGGGAATGTGTTTGAGAGCATTATCAGTCTTTGTTAGGTATGTCTGTGGCCTTTCCACTTGCTGTAGTTCTCATGGGAGGTACATACTGCATAGGACATTGTGAGGTGTAGAGGGTACACTGACTTACATTTCCCTAGCTGACACACCTTTTCTGATGACACGTACCATGTACAGGGATTACAAGACTAGTGTGCCACTGTAGATATCAAAGGGGAGGCTATTGTACACCTGTGTCCCATGTTCCCTTCTGACACCTCCAGTGGTAGGCGGGCAACCACTTATGTGGTAGTTAGTGGGTAACATGTTTTGGAATGGGGTATGGTACTGCAGTATCAACAATGGTGTTCAGTCCATGCCTTGGTCACCAGGCACCTGTTGCAGTACATCTGCCCCCTTGTCCCCCTCTCTCACTCTCTCTTTATATATATATCTATATATATACACACACACTTCTAAACATCCATTGCTGTACATATACATGCACATGTAGGCACATAGACTGCCCACCTTTCATGGTGGGAATATCACTTCTGAAACAGTTGTGAGACATACCATTCTGTAATGATATTGCACTGTGTTGCGCATAATGCATTATGCTGTCCTCAGGCCATATAGCTGTAGCAGGCCTCACTGGCTCAGTCCCACAGAAGTTCACCACCACATGACATATACCTGCTACTGCATGCTGGTTTCAATGCCACATATGTTATGTTATTTCAAGTAGGGGTTGTTTTAAGTAGGGGGTAACACAACATTACTATTTGTTTACGTTCTATTGTATTACTTACATATTTGCAACACAGTATCAAGTTGTATATGTTTAGTGTTGAAGTGAAGCATATTTAAGCAATTTGTCAATTAATTTAATTAGGCTTAATTGTTTGCCTAATACACACTTGTATATAAAGATAGTGAGTACTGTTGTGTAGTTTTTAAGTCTGAAGAAGGAGAGACACTGTGCCCTCCGAAAGCGTTTGCTAATTTAATCGTTTTCTATTAAATCGTTCTCCTTGGGATTCCGGTTTCCAGCTCATTTGTTTGTTGTTCAATGCCACACACTACAACCTACATTGATATGTGCACATAGCAACCTTCAACTACATATGTATGTCCAGCCTTCACTAACAGTTGCAGTATGTCCCTTGCCCTATGCACATCTGCATATACATATAGATACAGACTGCTAACACATATGGAGGGTTCACAGTATGTAGATTATTAGATTATGTAGTTTACATTGCCTTTGTCTCTGACAGTTTTTTTTCTGCTGGCTTGCTGGTTGGCTTGCTGGCTGTTGGTCTCTGTCTCTGTCTCTATCTCTCTCTCTCTCTCTCTCTCTCTCTCCAGTTGCTGCAATGATATTATTGCATGTGTGTACTGGCAGTACAGGCTGCTTTTGTAGGTATCTGCACATGTGCATGTGATGGCCTCTGCACCAATTGGTGGCCAGCATTTAGTAATTGCATGCAGCCTGCTGTGTGTTAATTGCAGTTCTCACTGTGATTTCAGGACACTGCTATAAAATGATAGGTCAGGTAGGTATAGGCCTTTCAGTTTTGCAAGGTGGGGACCATGCTGGTTTGCTGTGGACACTGTTGTGTGAGTCAGAAGGTTGGTATATCTCTCATATCTAATGCTGTGTTGTAGCCACTGAAATGCATGTTGTACTGAAACCTGACTGTTGCTTCTTCCAGTTCACTCTTCTCAGTGTGTATGTTAACTCACACCTGCTAATGCTAACACTGTTTACATGGGAGTATGTACTTACCTGTGGGATTTTTGGATTAACTGGCATACAACAGTAGTTCTTGCAATGTGTTGCTATGGCTTTTGTATTTTCCCTTTACATTCACTCCTTGAATGCCTGATATTTGTCTTTACTGGAATGTGTTGCTATGGCTTTCCTATTTTCCATTTACATTCACTCCTTGTAATGCATGATATATTTCTTTCAGCATTAAGTTCTTATATGTTTGCTGTGGCTTGGTGGCACTTCATGCAGTCTGGTGAGCCCAAGGTCTGGGGTTTGACACTTACAGGGGTATTTTATTTTGCTGCTGAGCAGTACTAGGGCCTTGCCATACAGTGTGAATAAGGCACTTTTAAACAGTTGTAAGCAAGAAGCAGGAAGTCAGTAGGGACACCAGCTAGGGATGTGCAGGCTGGGTGTAGGGAAGGTCCATAGCTGCACATTTCTTTAACTGCAATAGCTGTACATATGTTTGACATTTTCTGTGACATTTGAAACCTTCCACCCCTGAGAGAGGGGTGAGGACAACCAAGTATATTGTATTAACAATTATGAATATCAGGCACATGCAGTGCTTGTGAACTGCTATACTGTCATTAGTATGTTAGATGGCTACATCCTTTGATATTTCTGTGTTGTACTCCTACATAAGGGCATGCTTGTGGAAGTAATTCTACAGCTATTCACAGAGTATGTAACAGCAGACAGGCTGATATGCCTGTGTGTTTCTGACACTTGCAGGCCTCAGATACTCTCAGGTATATATTTGACCAGCCTCAGGGAAAGGTACATATCAGGGGGATACACCCGTGATATATTTCAGATATTCTGCAGTTGTGACTGTGGGTTACTTTGAGCATATGTATTACTACACCATTTCTGACATGCAAGTAGTGTCTACTTTAACTTATTGACAGTTACCATTATGTGGGATTCCCCACCTTTCTGCCTACTGTTAGTACATTTCACAGGGAGTCAGTGGGGCACAGGTAACAGTTGTTTGCAAATCAGGGACATCCCTGTAAATCAGATACAGTTGGGAAGTCTGGCCTCTTACCTATTCAAATATGGCGGTGTTTATCCTGCTCAGATACTGTGTGGGGTTTGTAAGGTGCTACTGTAACATTATTACCTACTAGCATGGCTGTTTCTCTTCTCACACTAATGTAATGCAATTCCACAAGAATTGCCAGTAAGGATAAACAGAACAAGCTTTGTGTAATGGCCTTCCTATTTTCCCTTTACATTCACTCATTGTATTTCATGATATATTTCTTTCAGCACCAAGTTATTGTATATCTGCTGTGGCTCAGTGATAATTCATGCAGACTAGTGTTTCCAAAGTCCGGGGTTCGAGACTAACAGGGGTATTTTATTTTGCTGATGAGCAGACTACAGGCCTTGTCATACAGAGTGACTAAGGCATTTTTAAACAGTTGTAAGTGGGTTTGCGCGAGTTTGCATGATGCTTAGCTATGCTTAGCTAAGTGCACACAAGTGCACACCCGCTGACTACTGCTTAAAAGTGCTTACTCCCGCTAGCACCCGTGCTATTTTCTTTTAAAGAAAAGAAAATGGGGAAATAGGAAAGTGGTGAAAAAGGGGGCACAAAGAGGGTAGGACGGTAGGAAAACAAGCTCGGGATGTGCAGGAAGGATTTAGGGAAGGTCCATAGCTGCCCATTTCTTTATCAGCAACAGCTGTGCATATGTTTGAAATTTGGTGTGAAATTTGAAACCTTCCACCCCTGAGAGAGGGGTGAGGACAACAAAATATGTTGTACTGCCAATTAGAATTATCAGTTTACATGTCCAGCGGACATGTGTGCGAATTGGGCAACTATGTATGGGGCGTAATTTTTTTGTGGGAACAGAGTGCCCTTTTTTTATTTTTTTTTCAGGTGAGAGTGGAATGTGAGGTACAGGAAGTAGGTATATTTGGGGAGGTAGGTTGGGGAGGTTAACAGACAAGACAAACAAGATGCATACAGGGGCAGACTATGACACATGTGGGGGGGAAACAATTGATGGGGACGGATGTTTGGATATCGCGAGCCCATGAGCCCACAGATGGCAACAGTGGAACTGAGATCCCCACCCATGGGCAGTTACCACTGCGCCTTCACAGCCCAGGCCGGGGCTGTGCTGGGGGCTGGATAGGATGGGCAGGCACACCCGTCAGTTGTGCCACTCTCGCCTCGAGCTGGGGTAGGGGATCAGTCACAGAACGCCTGATCTCACTACGCACCACAGACCGGACCCTATGGAGGGTGAGTGGAGGCTCTCCTCTGGCCACGCTTGCAGAGGGGGGATGAGCCCCAATGCCTGCAGCACTTCCACCCGAAGGTGGCACAGGGCCACCGGAGGAGGAGGTCCCGGCCTGGGCACTGGTGCCAGGTGCACTCGCCAGCTGAAGTGGGAGAGGTGGCGCTGGAACCCGTCTTCCCTGTTGTCCTATGTTTAGCAGTATTTTATGGCATTTTGGGTTAGTAACAAACAACACCATTCAAAATTAGTTGTAACAGCATGCATCAGTATTCCCATTAACCAAACACCCATGAATTCCGTACATTGAGCAGCAAGCATAACACATGCATATTTAGAACAACAGTGCACATTCCAACAGCATACAGGGTTGATTGGTGGCAACAGGCCATCAGGTTTGGATATGTGAACAGGGCACATGCATCAACATACATGCAGATATGTATGAACCAACAGGACAAACGTCCATGGGAATTAATTGTGAATACACATACCCAGTTTGGTGTGGAATGCATAATTTGTGAAAATAGGGTAGGGTGGAGAAATATTACATTAACAACTTACACTACCTATACATATACTGTACATTCCTAGTAGATGCAGATATATATCCCCTACATGTATTAGTACAGTTTCCTGTATGTAACCTTAGGAATGTTGGTGATGGGGATGCTACTGCTACATTAATATACATTCCATTTTTATTCATATATGTTCATATCTGGCTGTGTTCTGTACAGCATCCTGCTACATTTGATTTATATGGGTCTAGACAACTGTGGATGTTCAGCATTTCATACAATCATACTATCTCCATAATGCAAGGGTACAGCAACATATCCAAATTGTGGGACGGACACAGTCCATGTTCTGTATTTTATTTAACACATTACACTCTTTGGTTGTGGCTGTCTCATTCATTTCATTATGTAGTGACTGCAGTATACCTTTATTCCAGACTTATTACAGCTTTCTTGGTAGCTTCAAACTGTCTTTCTCACACTCTGTCACTTATTTTATATTTACATTTCAGAATGGTACTTAATTCTAGGCTTTATTAACATTTATTACTGGGTTACAACAATCCTTTCCAGCTGACTCACTTATTTCATATGACAGAATTTACAAGGATGTATTCGACATTTGTCTATCCTTTGTTGATTGATTACCACTCATTTTCAGGCTGAAGTAGTTATCTGATATTACAATACAGGTGGAAACTCTATTTGAGACTTGTTTAATCTTTATTACTGGATTGCAATACACTCTTCTCCAGGCTGCATCACTTATCTAATCTTACAATACTAGTAGAATTTTTATTCTAGGCTTATTTCACCTTTATTACTGGGTTACAACACTGAACTCTTTTACAATCTGTCTCACTTATATTCTATAACAATACCAGCTAAATAATTACTAACTGCCTGGTGGCGCAACCTCAGCAGCCTATCAGCATAGGTTCACCGATTCGCGGAACGAACACCTGCAGCTGTAATATAAATGAAGGAATATTGGAACATACCTCTCCATACTATAGGCTAGGACAGCATTTCTTACATATGTAATTACATGGATTCTTACTCAGTAGTGGGACATTGGGCATTTGGCAGGCCTCCTGGATCCAACGGTTCAGTTGGTCCTCCTTACGTCGCTTCAGGTCCGCATGGCGGTGACGGACCTGTTCGCCAGTCCTTGGAATGCCTGTGGCACTGATGAGATCATGTGCCAACTGGTTCCACATCTCTGCCTTGTACGCTTCCCATTGAACCTGGCCCTGCATGAGTTGTGCTTAATGATTATGGACTAGGAGCCAAATCATATATTTTGACTCCTGAACACCCCACCTTTGTGCTCTAAAGCGATTTCCCTCTCCTGCACCTGCCATCCTGACTGCAAATGGGTACCACAATCAGTTATGGTGTGTATTCCCGCCTATGGGGCTTATATATGCCGATTTTCCCGCACTTATCTGTGATTGGCCATTTTGGATATTTATCAGCTTAAAGCAAACCTGCTTTGTCATGGTTCTATTTTCATTCATTCCTATATATATATGCTAATACTGTGTTTCTCAGTAGAACTGTCATGGCTTAGTGGTTCAGTACTTTGACTATGGTGCACAGTATCCCGGGCTCGACCCTTGGCATTGCTTTTTTTATCTTACTACTGTCTAGACAGGCTAGGAGGTGTGTCTGTGTAAATGCGGCTTTGATACAGCTTGCCCATTGTTGCCCACCGGTAAGCTGGTTGGCACGCTGCGCAGCTCCGCACAAACGGCTTACACTGGGTAACGTGTTATTTAGCTATGAACACTCATATTACGCTGGGTGAAGTGCTGGTGAGCTACGGGCACTCATATTAAACTTGTTAAAGCGCTGCTCACCTCCGGGCACTCATATTAAGCTTATTAAACCGCTGCTCACCTCCGGGCACTCATATTAAGCTTGTTAAAGCACTGCTCACCTACGGGCACTCATATTCAGCTTGCTAAAGCGTTGCTCAGCTATGGGCAATTATAATCCTTTTTTTATAAATTATTCTGTCAGATTTCTTCACAAATACATGGCCCATTTCATTACATTTTACTTAAATTATAGTTTTATATATATATATATATATATATATATGTCAGGGGATTGTTTCATACTTATTTAAATAAAAATGGTGAATGATGTTGTGAGGGCTCGAACCGTGACTGCCTCCTCTTTGGCCAACGTCTCTACCGCTACGCTATTGCTACTTGGCTTAATTTGCATATGTAGATCTTATATGCTTTTCAATGTCTGCTAACTGTGGCTGAGTGAAGGGCATACCCGCGCAAACGAGTGCAAATGCGGGCAAACATTTTTGAAATTATAAAAAAAAAAATGAAACTGCTATTTTTATGTTTTACACATTTTCAGTAGGGTTTAGTCTGTGGGGATATGTGGTGTTGTGTTCCTTGATATTTCTAAGGATTCGTTCGTGGTTGTTTACTTTCAGGCCTCTGACTCTTCTGGGGGCGTGTCCCTTTGCAGTACTTGGCATTCGGACACGCCCCCTACTTTCCTACACGGACCGTGTTAGCCTAGGGTATGATTCAACATGCCCTCATGAATATACATGGCATGCTGACGTCATATCATTCAACTGCAGCCTCCGAGTAAGACATATTAAGTCTTACACGGAGGTTTCGTGAATCTGGCTCACAATGTTTTCCATTTCCTTTTTCAGAATAACATTACAATCCCGTGTCCCAGTCCACAAACCTCTATTATCATTAACTTTTGAAATGTCTATTATTTCTTTAAATATGCTTTTTTAAATGTTCTTTTAAAGTCTCTTTCCATTTCAGTTTGAAATTTTATATGTACTTTTTTTTAGTCTCTCAAAAGGATGCTTTTATGTATATTCATTCTAAGGATTGTCATTCTGTCTTTTTTCATATTCACACAAAAACCTCTCCATACCTTGTACAGTCTCAAAGAAAATGCTAAAGTCTCTTTGTTAATCAAAATAAATGCTTTTACTCCTTGTGCTTTAACTCCATTATCCCATACCTTTTAGCTGTTCAGTTCCTGTTCTCTTTCATGTTGTAGTCTTACCACAAATTTTCTTTTCATGTGGTCTTTTTTTCTTTTCTCTGTCACTCCTTCACATGTGGCTGCCACTGTCTCTGCATATTCCACAATAAACGTGACAAAACCAAAATTCCAACCAGCACACAGTCAGCTCAAAGGATCCACAGCTTGTCCAGGGATAGAAACAGTTTATTTTTGACAAACGAAACAATGAATAAATCCAAAAGCATAGGGTTAAGCGCTTTCATCTGATAATACAGACTTCCTCAGAACCCCAAACAGATGTAACTACTTCATTTAAAACCTCCTTTGGCGCCAAAAATACAAGAAACACTTAAAGGAACATGTCCTCATAGCTCCATTAATAAAAATTAAGGAAAATACTTTGTATGACAGTCGTAATAAAAACAATGTCCTGTTTAACTCCTAACATCACAACCTCCTATGTTTCAAGACGATAATAAAATGCAAAATATAAATATAAATACAAATACAAAATATAAATATGAATATAAATTTGAATGTGAATAAATAAATTATCATGTATTAATTAATAATAAAAACTGACCTGTAACCAGAATTTACTCAGTATTTGTTAATTAATATTTGATAAAATACTCCATTAAAATGTTAATCTAGTAAAAATATGTATATATATATATATATATATATATATATATATATATATATATATATATATATATATATATATATATATATTAATCTGTCTATTCTTTCAAGCCAAAATTAAAAAAGGCTTTATACTAATAAAATCATTAATTCCAGGAAATTGTGTAGCATCTGTTAATATTTGCCATTTGGCTTCCTTCATAGCAAGCCAAGCTTTCCAATTACCACCAAAAGGAGAAACATCCACAGTGTCAATAATGGAAAATTTAAACCTGTGTGTGTCACCATGTCTGTGAAGCAGAGGAGGGCTGTAGTGGTAATATGGGCAAGTCTGAGACCATGTTGAGTAGGTGACAGGATGTTGCTGTCTAGGAGATATTTTAAAACCTGGGTATGGATGCATTTTTCTAGGATTTTGACCAGGGGAGAAGAGTATAGCAATGGGTCTGTAGTTATTAAGTTCAGTGGTGGTCCCACCTTTACGCATGGGTGTAACATAGGATATTTTCCAGAGTTTGGGCACATAGCTTTCAACAATTGATCTGTTTATGATAGTGGAGATTAGGATAGCAATAGCATCTGCTGTGAGTTTCAAGACATAGCCGGCCTTAGGCATAGGCCAACTAGGCAGCCGCCTAGGGCACCGCTCAAGTAGAGGCACTTTTCCAGTATTCATTTGGTGTAGGTAGACCAGGATGGGGGCACCAGGTGGTGTTTTGTTCAATTTATTAAAAACATTATTTGTGAGCATTGGAGGTTAATTAGTGTCGATAAAGATTTAGAAGATATTTTGGGAAAGAGACCGAGGTTTGTTTTTAAGACTGGACCCAATATCAAGAGTTTACTTGAGATGAGAACACGCACCAAACACAAATATGGAGGGACAAGGAAATGTGGCTGCTGTAGGCAGTGTGATGCCATTAGGGAAGATGAAGGTGTTAGGTTGGCAGATTTTAACAAGACATGTGAAATGCATGGCTGGGAATTGCAATACTTCTAATGTAGTTTATATTGCAACATGTTTGGGCTGCCCTGCTTATTACATAGGGAAAACTGAGAGGCATTTTAGAAAACGTATTTATGAACATCTTTATAAGATCAAAAAGGAAGATTCTAAGAATGCACTTTATAGACACATCTCTTCTTATGGTGACACGCACAGGTTTAAATTTTCCATTATTGACACTGTGGATGTTTCTCCTTTTGGTGGTAATTGGAAAGCTTTGCTTGCTATGAAAGAAGCCAAATGGCAAATATTAATGGATGCTACACGATTTCCTGGAATTAATGATTTTATTAGTATAAAGCCTTTTTTAATTTTGGCTTGAAAGAATAGACAGATTAATATATATATATATATATATATATATATATATATATATACATATTTTTTTGGATTAACATTTTAATGGAGTATTGTATCAAATATTAATTAACAAATATTGAGTAAATTCTGGTTACAAGTCAGTTTTTATTATTAATTAATACATGATAATTTATTTATTCACATTCAAATTTATATTCATATTTATATTTTGTATTTGTATTTATATTTATATTTTGCATTTTATTATCATCTTGAAACATAGGAGGTTGTGATGCTGTGAGTTAAACAGGACATTGTTTTTATTACGACTGTCATATACAGTATTTTCCTTAATTTTTATTAATGGAGCTATGAGGACATGTTCCTTTAAGTGTTTCTTGTATTTTTGGCACCAAAGGAGGTTTTTAAATGTAGTAGTTACATCTGTTTGGGGTTTTGAGGAAGTCTGTATTATCAGATGAAAGCGCTTAACCCTATGCTTTTGGATTTATTCATTGTTTCGTTTGTCAAAAATAAACTGTTTCTATCCCTGGACAAGCTGTGTATCCTTTGAGCTGACTGTGTACTGTCTCTGCATATGTCTTCTTTGCCTTTCCACTGCTTCCTTTTGATATTGCTTCTACATCTTCATCTTTTTTTTCCATAATGTCCTGCCCATGACACCTCATTCTCCAGCTTGCTTTGGTTAATTATTTCTTGCAGTATATCATAGGTTTAGGTTCATAGGTTCATACTAGGCTATCTGCCCTGGGGCAATTATAAGCCTAGCCCGATTCTGTATGGCTTACGCCACCCCTTGATTTGAGTATACTGTGCCCTTTTTAAGGTTTAGTTTACTGTGCCTCTGTCTAATAGTGACACGGGAGTAATCCCTGGGACAAACCTACGATCTCCCAACAACTTATAGAGATTCTTCTTGAAGAGATTCAGTGAGGTGCTCTGCCTCACATGAACTGGAATTCTATTCCAGAGTGAAGGGAGCCTCTGGGTTATGAATCTGTCCCTCCAGCAAGTTCTATTTATTTCTGTGCTGAGGTTCAAGTCCCTCGAGCGTGTGGCTCTAAGGGATTTAGATTTACTGAGGTGGAGCATGTCCATTAATTCTGGATTTGACATAGCTTTGTATGTCAGGCATAGATCGCCTCGAAGTAGGCGGTATGCAGCTGAGTAGAGCTGGAGTTTTTTTAACCGAGCAGTATATGGCATCTGTTTGAGACCCTTGATCCTCTTGGTGAGATACTTTTGGGGTCTTTCTAATTGCTGCAGGTGTCGGGTAAGGTACATCCCAAAAGGGGCATTGTATTCTATGATGGGCCTGATGAGGGATGAATAAAGGGGCACGATTACCTCTCTTGATCTAGACGTGAAGCCCTTTGTGATGAGGTGGGCTATGTAGAAGGTCTTTCTAACTACTTTGGCAATGTGGTTTTCAAAGGAGAGATTGCTATCAACTTGGGTCCCCAGGTCCCTAATAACTTTCTCTGTACTTAATGGGTTTCCGCCTGTGTGGTAATTTGTGGGCACATTGTTTTTGCCAAAGGGTATGACTATACATTTTTTGGCATTTAGCTTTAAACCATGGCACTGGCACCAGTTATCTGTCTCTGTGAAACCTTTTTGAAGGATGTTTGTGACAGCTGGAGAGTTGATTATGGTGCCCAGTTTGCAGTCGTCTGCGAACTTGGTGAGCCATAGTCCTCCCACGTTTGCCTGTACCTCGGAAAAGTATATACCGAACAAGAGTGATCCCAGGACAGAACCCTGTGGGATGCCACTTGTGACCGGTTTCGAGTCTGACATGGCTCCAGCAACTCTCACTCTGTGGGTTCTGTCTTTGAGCCAGTTTGCGACCCATCTTGTGAGATAGGGGTTTATATTTAAGCTGGATAGCTTATCTATGATGCCCGAGTGGGGTATTGTGTCAAATGCCTTTGCAAGGTCCAGATAGGCTGTGTGGACTACCTTCCCTTCATCTATGGCTTTGGTGACTGTTTCAAAGAAGTCAACCAGGTTCAAAAGGCAGGATCTGCCCTTGACAAAGCCGAACTGGGTAGGATCTAGTGTCTGTAGGTCCCCAATGTCTTTGTTTATGAGCTCCATGATGATCCTCTCCATATCCTTGCAGTAAGCTAGTCAGGCTTATGGGGCGATAGTTTCCAGGGTCCGTAGAGGCTCCACCTTTGTGGAGTGGGACCACTGTTGCTGTACGCCATTCTGTGGGCACATATCCTGTAGTGAGGCTGAGATTGTATAGCTGTTTTATTTGAGGGATTAGTTCCTCATGTAGTTCATGTAGGATGCAACCTGGGATGCCATCTGGTCCCATGGAAGCAGTGTTTTTTGCTTTGGAGAGGGCAGCCTTCACCTGAGCATCTGAGATGTTTGGGAGGCAGCCCTCTGCCGGGATAGATACTTGCTCTTTTGGGGGGGAGGGGGGGAGTTTGCACTGAACCTGTCTGCCAGGATATTGGCGATGTCTGCGAGTTCAGTGTATTTTTTGTCGTTTAGAATCAACTCAGAACAAGTCTGGGAGTTGCATCCCAGGTTTCTAACATAACTGAAAAAAGCCTTATGATTGTCTTTGGTGTCCTGTGCAATTTTTCTCTTGAAGCTGGCTTTGGAGGATTTTATGAGGGAACGTAATAATTTTTTGCTAGTACTGATCAGAGATGCCTTGCCTATTAGGGATTTTGCTCTATCATGTAGTAGCTTCCTCCTTCTGTTGTGCAGTTTATTTATGGCAGGGGTCCACCAGACTGGACGCCTGCCTTTGGATGATTGGGTCTTGGTTTTGTTTGGGATAGCATGATCCATGCATTCCTGGAGATGTCCGTAGAGTGCATTTATATAGGATTCTGCAGTTTGGGCTGTAGTTTCCACTGGCCCTGGGGCCTTGAAGAATTCCACTTCTGTTTTGAGAAGTGAGAAGTTTGCTTTTGAGAAGTTTTTCACTGTGGTTTTCTGGGCTGGGGGTGGGGTCGGGATGTGGACATCCAGTGAAATTAATTTATGGTCTGATCTTACCAATGAGGGATATACTTCTGGTGTGGAGCATAGAGTCCCCATGTTGGTAATGATCAGGTCTTGTATGTTGTCCCCTCTTGTGGGAGTGGTGACTAGTTGTTCCATAGCATTTGAGTTTATAATTTCCAGGAATCTTTGGGCTAAGGTGCTGGGGCTTGAGTAGTGCTTCCAGTCAATGTTTGGGTAGTTGAAGTCACCCAATATAATGGTGTTCGGAGAGATCTTCATGTTCTCCAATGTTTTCAGGAAAGCCGAATGGGATTCGTGACTTTGAGAGGGTGGTCTGTAGGATGCTATAAACTGAAAAGCAGTCTTGCCCACTGTTAGTTGCACATGGATGGTCTCCGATACTTCGTGCAATGCCACTAACCTGGAGGTGTGGATATCCTTGATAAATATGGAAACTCCCCCTCCTTTTGTGGTTCGGTCCGGGTTTTGGGGCCGAAAAGCATGATATGAGGTATAGCCTGGTAGTGCTGGGGTGCTCTCTGGAGCCTTGAACCAGGTTTCTGTCACTGCACAGATATCAATGTTCTCCATACTGAGGAGAGCTTCGAGTGCGTGCATCTTGAGGTTAAGACTTCTGGAATTTAGCAGCATTACCCTTAGTTTTTTGTTACTTGTGTTGTCTATGGGGGTGGGTTTGACTTTTGAGCCTTGCCTAAAAAAGGCACTATGTGGGTGGCAAGAGCCTTTGCCAATATCCGAAAGCCCAGTGGTGACAGGTGCAAGCCGTCCCTAGCGAAGCAACGTGGCTTGTCGAGCATGTCATCCCAGGTTGACAGACACTGGATCCCCTTTGAATGACACCAAAATTTTAGCCAATTGTTAAAATCAATCATTTTGTCTTTGTACTGTGGCATCATTCTAGGTGAGGGTAAGATGCTGCTCAAGGTCAGGGTCATACCAGCCTGGGCTACATGATCAGAGAGCTCCTCTATGTCTCTTTTCATGTAGTCCAGGAAGGTACGTCTCAGGTCATTCACACCAGCATGTACAATGACTGAGTCATATTTGTATTTGCTTTGGAGTGACCTGAGTGCTTGCGTTATGTGGCGGATCCTAGCCCCTGACAGGCAGCTCACTGTGACCTTCTCTTTATTCAGCCTAATGAGCGGGACATCAGTGTGTCTGACAATAGAGTCACCTATAACAAGAGTATCAGGTGTGTTATTCAGCCTTAAGGGCTGTGGCTGCTTGGCACACTGACTTTGTGGGTTATGTGTTGTGTGTGTTTTGTTTTGAGGTAGCGTTTGCTTGGGTGTCTGCTTTGGAGGTCTCTGTTGCTTAGGTAGATTTTTATTTAGAGCCGCCGAGTATGTTTTTGTGTATTTATGTGTTTGGTTCGCTGATGTGGTGGGACTATGTGATACTGGAATTGTGTTGTGTGAGGTTACCTTCTCCTCCTGACTGGTTACACCAGATGTCCTTCAAGGATGCATCTGCAGTCATCACATATGGGTTGTCCTGCCTCAGGCAGCCCTTCGGTCGGCCGGATTCCAAAGTCTGGGTCTGGCGTCGGCTGATGTCGCCCTTTCCCCGACGTCAGAGCACCTGGGGTATAAAAGCGTCAGCCAACGCCATCTTCCTCAGTCTTTCTTGCTGCGTGGTGCCCGAAGCAGAAGCAGTTCACAAGTGCCGGTCGGCCAGCTCCTGTAATTCAGCTAAACCGAAGACTTCAAAAGCTAAGTACCCCGTTGGGGACTCTTTCTTGCCTCAGCCGATGTCAGATAAAATTAATAATTGCTTAACTTGTGGGAAACAAATACCTCATAAGGATTTCCACTCTTACTGCCTCCCCTGCCTAGGCCCAGACCACGACGTCTCGGCCTGTTCAGCCTGTGCTTCCTTCAACCGACGCACTCTTAGACGTCGAGCGGAGTTTGCAGAGGAATTTTTTGGGGCTAGTTTTGCTTACAATATGCCATCGGAGACTCCGACTTCACATTTAACAAAGAAACGGAAGGACAAGGACCGACACACATGGGCCGCGGTTTTGGCTGAAACCACGGCCAGGCCTACCGCGAGTGACTCGGTCTCGGCTGAAACCGAGTCCTTGGTACTTCCCACCACCGAAACTGTACAACCGACAACCTCGGCCCCGGAGGCCCCTACTGTATCGGTTGTTGAATCTCCTTTAGAAACTGGTGTCCTGGAACCTTCCGACACCATTTCTCTACACAAAACTACACCAGCACGTGGTGCAGCCAGGCCTCCTGCATCCATGTCCATAAAGGCATTCTCTAGGGCTAAAGCTGCAAAACACTCAAATACCTTGCCTCCCCGGGTTATCCCTCAGGGACCCACTACAGGTTCTCAGATCCTTAGTCTAGCAGAGGACCTTATTTCATTAATTAGGGGCTCACAGTCTCATCCGGACAGGGGCTCTCAACCTCCTACAGAAAAAAGGCCCAGGGTTGAGCCCTCTGATCCCCACTCCTCAGATGAGGCCTCTGATGGCTCTACTCTCTCGGACTACCAGGAGGAGGCTTTTTCGGCCTACGAGGATTCTGATGCAGAGGAATCTATCCCTTCGGCCTCCCCTCCTGAAGAGCTGTCCTTTGGGGGAAACTCTGCACACTATGAGAGAGCATTTCCAATGGTAGGGCCAGGAATTCTCTGATTCCAGGAAAAGATTAAGGACCATCTTGCATTTGCCTCAGCATAGACCTTTGGCTATTCCCCCTGTTTTGAATGTCATTGATGATGTGTACTCTGAGTCTAGCACAACCCCTGACACTCTCCCTCCGGCTCCTGCCAAACCAGATAGGTACTACAGGGTCCCGGAATCACATATTTTCCTTTATAAGGCCCACTCTACTGATCCAGAAACTATTTCCCAGGGCCCTAAGGGGGTTGCAGTTGCCACTACTAAAAATCCACTCCCCTCTGAAAGGGAGTCCAGGGCTTTAGAGTGATGGGGTAAAAAAGTGTATACTTCTGCTACCCTCTCTATGAGGGCTTTAAATTGTCAATTTCATATGATTCAGTACCAAGAGTATTTGCTAGATGAATTGCATAAAAAACTGTCTTCACCTGAACCCCTAGATCGCAAATCACTTCAGGATCTGGTACATAACTCTCAACAGGTTAGCAACCATTTCTTGCAGTGTGGTTATGATGCATTGGAAGCTTCATGTAGGTCAGCTATGACAGGTGCAGTCATAGGTAGGCATGCTTGGCAGAAGGAACAATTTCTGCCAGACCATGTTAAAGCAAAGCTTCTTGATGCTCCACTGGAAAAGCAAAAGTTATTTGGTTCCACTGCTCAGGAGGTCTTAAAGAAATTTGAAGAAAAGGCAAAATCTGTACAAACAGTCAAAGATTTTATGCAAGTCCAACCACCAAGATTCAGCAGAAATTGGCCTTCCAAGAAGTGGTTCTTTCCAGACACAGAGAGATTTCAGAGAGGCAAGAACAGGCATGCCAGAGGTAGAGGGCAAGCTAGAGGCTCCTACAGAGGACGTCAATGGCAGCCTCCCAACCAAAGAGGTAGTGCAGGGCCTACTACTGCTGCACAAGGACAGACTCAATGACTTTACTTTGGCACTGCCAACCAGGGCTCAATTGGAAGCACCTTTGGGTGGAAAGCTTTCCTTATTCTCAGAAAATTGGCACAGTATTACAAGGGACAAATGGACACTACAAATAATAGACAAAGGATACAGGTTCCATTTCCACACATTACCAAAAAGAAAAGGCATGCCAGACCTGCCACCAATCAAAGGGCAGAGGCTTTGAAACAAATCTCTAACTTAATGCAAATGAAAGCTATAGAAAAGGTTCCTCTCTCAGAACAAGGCCAATGATTTTACTCCAGATTATTCCTTGTTCCAAGAAAAGAAAAGCAATGGAGGCCTATTCTCGACTTGTCCGCACTGAATACTTACCTCATTGTGCCAAAATTCAAAATGCTGACTCTAGAGCAACTCCTTCCCATGCTGGACAAGGGGTCTTGGCTGGTAACTCTGGACCTCAAGGAGGCATACCTGCATGTCCCTATCAGACAAAGTTGCAGAGGACACCTCAGATTTCTTGCAGGTACAGAGCATTATCAATTCTCAGCATTGCCCTTTGGCTTATCTACTGCATCCAGAGTATTCACGAAATGCCTGGCATCAGTAATTGCACACTGCAGACTTCAGGGGATGCAAATATACCCATATCTGGACGACTGCCTAATACAAGCGGACAGCCAACAAATTTTGGTAAAACACTTGAATTATGCCATCCACCTACTTCAGGCCTTGGGATATACAGTCAACATTCACAAGTCAAGACTTTTCCATCCCAAAGAATAACTTTTCTGGGTGCGAATCTAGACACAACCACCCAAATGGCTTACCTCACAGAAGAAAAGCAAAGTCAACTACCGGATTACTTCAAAAATCTGTCAAGACAAACTCAGCTTACTGCAAGGAAAATCCTGTAGGCCCTGGGTTACATGGCTTCTTGCATTCTTCTGATTCCACAAGCAAGGCTACATATGAGAAAACTACAATGGTACCAAAGGAGTTTATGGACTCAGCACAGTCACAGCTTGGAAGCTTTGATACCACTCATCCCATGCCTTCAAAGGGAATTTCTGTGGTGGGCTCAAGCAAGCCAGTCAAACAGGGGTCTGCCCTTCAGCAAACCAATAGCCAGCCAAACCATTACAATGGATGCTTCAGACCACGGATGGGGAGTGCACATGGAGGGAAGGTGCATTCAAGGACTATGGTCACAAAAAGAGCTACACATGCACATAAACCAAAAGGAAATGCTGGCAGTGATACATGCAATTGAGGCCTTCAAGCTATTTCTACATCAAGGCCACCTGTGGTACATAAACAAGCAAGGAGGCACCCATTCCTACCCTCTTTGCAGACTGGCAATGAATCTATGGGAACTTTCCTTGACACTCAATATAGAGCTGCAATCCCAGTTTGTGCCAGGAAAGGACAATATACTGGCGGACAGCTTAAGCAGAAACATCATGGATGCACACGAATGGATGCTGCACCCAGACATCTTCCTTCAGATAACACAATCATGGGGGAGGCCGGACATAGACCTCTTTGCCTCCCCACACAATCATCAGCTGAAGAAATTCTGCTCAAGGACATACCACCCGCAAGCATGGAAAGTGGACGCTCTCTCTTTCAGCTGGAGAACTCTAACAGTGTATGCATACCCACCTATTCCATTAATGACCAAGGTCTTACTGAAGATCAGGGCAGAGCAGCCAAGAGTGATTCTGATAGCCCCGGACTGGCCAAGACAACACTGGTACCCTTTGCTCAAGAGCATGTCACGCACAAAACCATGGCCTCTTCCACAATGGCCACTTCTCCTGACACAGCAAAATTACAAAACTCTGCATTCCAACCTGAAAACATTGCAACTAACAGCCTGGAAAATACCTTGATTCCTCCCCAGGATAAGCTATCCAAGAGAGTGAAGGATATCATCATGGAAGCTCGCAGGAAATGGAAAAGATTTCACACTTGGAGCACCACAAAGGGCCTAGATGCGAAAGTGATGAACATGGCACATATCCTGGAATACTTGGCAGAAATGCTCCACAATGGCCTGTCTTACTCTTCCATTAAAATTCATGCTTCAGCAATTTCAGCAGAGTACCATACTGATCCACCTGTCTTCTCTCATCCTCTCCTAAGGCAGTTTCTAAGAGGAATAAAAAACATCAATCCTCCAAGGAAACCACCAGTGCCTACTTGGGACCTTAACTTCGTGTTGGAAAAACTAACACTGCCTCCCTTCAAACCAGCAGCATCTGCAGAACTACAGTTCCTGTCTTGGAAGACTGCCTTCCTTCTGGCCATAACCTCATGAAGAAGAGTATCTGAGTTACAGGTCCTCATGGCAGTACAGCCATTTCTTATTTTTCATCAAGACAGAGTCTCATTGAGAACCAATCCTTCATTTATGCCAAAGGTGGTATCCAGGGTCTCATTAAACCAAGCTATTCACCTGCCTGCCTTCTTTCCAAATCCACAAAACAAAGGGGAAAAGCTTCTGCACACCCTAGACATACACAGACAGTTGCGCTACTACTTGGACAGAACTAAAAGTTACAGAAAAACTGACCAGCTGTTGGTAGCATATGCTGCTGGTGCACAAGGAAAAGCAATTTCAAAACAGACAATTTCAAAATGGATAGGGAATTGCATTCGTTTTTGTTACTCCTTTCATGGAAAAACTGTGCCAGCTAACATTAGACCTCATTCGACCAGAGCCACAGCCACCTCCACAGCCTTCTTAAAAGGGGTGGCTACCAAGTACATTTTAGAAGCTGCTACATGGAGCTCTGTGCATACATTTTCCAAGCATTACAACTTACCTTTATATTCCAGATCCAGAGCAGGCTTTGCTACGGCAGTCCTGCAGGGCATTTTAGCTACACCATCCTTTACATAGATCCTCCACCCCCAGATTGGCTATGGTATTCTACCCATATGTGATGACTGCAGATGCATCCTTGAAGGACATAGTACAGTTTTGTACCTACCATAAATGTAGATGTCCGATAGGTATGCATCTGCAGTCAGGTTTTCCCTCCCTCCTTCCCCTCTGTGGTATTTCTTGGGTACTTTTCCCTCTCATAGCTAGCTGGGGTTATCTATTATGGTGTATTTGTTTTTATATATATATATATATATATATATATATATATATATATATATATATGTATATATTTCTGTGTATGTTTGGAATCTATTGCATTTCTCCAAATTTAGCCTTCCTTAGAGGGCACCTGGCATCTGGGGCAAGAAAAACTGAGGAAGATGGCGTCGGCTGATGCTTTTATACCCCTGGCACTCTGACGTCGGGGAAAGGGCGACATCAGCCGACGCCGGACCCAGACTTTGGAATCCGGCTGACCGAAGGGTTGCCTGAGACAGGACAACCCATATGTGATGACTGCAGATGCATACCTATCGGACATCTACATTTATGGTAGGAACAAAACTGTACTTTTTGAGATGAGTAAGCTCAGCCTGAAGTTTGGCTAAATAGTTGCATCTCTCACATATATTGGAACCTGTTTGGAGGAGGAGAGGGTTGTCCGTCTACATGAGACAGTTGTAACATTGCCTCAAAATTCCCAGATTCACCAGCTGGACTGGAGAGGAAACCATTGACTGGCCTTTGGACATGCTAGAGTAATAGGGAAACTGAATTTAAGATGGACCAATAGAGGACAGGGTAATAGTAGAGAGTATAAGTGTAAGTAGTGCTTGTGGTTTAATAGTGCTAACTTGTAGGAGAACTTAATTGGACCAGTGAAGGGCCTTAGAATGAGAATATGGTGTTTAAATTGAGAGATAGAGCAGCTCTAAGGGAAAAAGTGAAGAGCAGACTTTGTGGAGCCAGGAATAGTTTAAACCCAATTAGGCGGCACTGCCCGTTGTTGCGCTATGCTCAAAAACGCGCAAAACCACGCAAAAGAGGGTTTTAAGAGAGGAAGATGAAGGAGTTTTGGAATTGACCCAGAATGGCCAATAAAACTACAGTTTCAAGTCAGTAACCACTCCCACAGGGGCAGGCAGGCTGCTCAATGTTTTTCACTGCCACTGATCAACAGAAAGACTTTCCTTTAGCCCAAGCAAAAAATGGCCTCACAGAAACTTACAAACAGTTCAAGAACAGCAAGCCTGTAACTGAACTTTTTTAAATCTCAGAAAAGTGGGAAAAAGGTGGCAAGATTTTTTTTTTGTTTTTTTGTTTTTTCAGAGATAGCAGAGGTTAACAAGTATCAGCAAGTTATAACAGTGCAGTAAATTACCCCACACAAGAGTGCTAGGCCAAAGACAGATAAAATGCAAGTTTTGAGAAAAAAACGATTTTAAAAATAAGTGCAAACAGGAAATTCAGTAAACAGCTCTAGGTTGTGCTCTAAATACAGTTACTAATGCAGAAATCAAATTTAACAAGCCAGAAAATGCTCAAAATAGGCGGCTATGCAGAAAAACTTAGCAAATAAACAGAGGAAAAATACTTAAAGTCTCAAAAGTGGCTCCTTTCTTCTCTCAGCGTTTTCTCCTCTTGGTGGGTGCTTCACCAATAGCCAACAAGCCTGAAAAGATGCCAAAACCATGAGGCAACCAGGTTTTAAGAGAGGAAGATGAAGGAGTTTTGGAATTGACCCAGAATGGCCAATAAAACTACAGTTTCAAGTCAGTAACCACTCCCACAGGGGCAGGCAGGCTGCTCAATGTTTTTCACTGCCACTGATCAACAGAGAGACTTTCATTTAGCCCAAGCAAAAAATGGCCTCACAGAAACTTACAAACAGTTCAAGAACAGCAAGCCTGTAACTGAACATTTTTAAATCTCAGAAAAGTGGGAAAAAACAAGATTTTTTTGTTTTTTTGTTTTTTCAGAGATAGCAGAGGTTAACAAGTATCAGCAAGTTATAACAGTGCAGTAAATGACCCCACACAAGAGTGCTAGGCCAAAGACAGATAAAATGCAAGTTTTGAGAAAAAAACAATTTTAAAAATAAGTGCAAACAGGAAATTCAGTAAACAGCTCTAGGTTGTGCTCTAAATACAGTTACTAATGCAGAAATCAAATTTAACAAGCCAGAAAATGCTCAAAATAGGCGGCTATGCAGAAAAACTTAGCAAATAAACAGAGGAAAATTACTTAAAGTCTCAAAAGTGGCTCCTTTCTTCTCTCAGCATTTTCTCCTCTTGGTGGGTGCTTCACCAACAGCCAACAAGCCTGAAAAGATGCCAAAACCATGAGGCAACCAGGTTTTAAGACAGGAAGATGAAGGAGTTTTGGAATTGACCCAGAATGGCCAATAAAACTACAGTTTCAAGTCAGTAACCACTCCCACAGGGGCAGGCAGGCTGCTCAATGTTTTTCACTGCCACTGATCAACAGAGAGACTTTCCTTTAGCCCAAGCAAAAAATGGCCTCACAGAAACTTACAAACAGTTCAAGAACAGCAAGCCTGTAACTGAACTTTTTTAAGTCTCAGAAAAGTGGGGAAAAAGCAAGATTTTTGTTTTGTTTTTTTTTTTTCAGAGATAGCAGAGGTTAACAAGTATCAGCAAGTTATAACAGTGCAGTAAATGACCCCACACAAGAGTGCTAGGCCAAAGACAGATAAAATGCAAGTTTTGAGAAAAAAACGATTTTAAAAATAAGTGCAAACAGGAAATTCAGTAAACAGCTCTAGGTTGTGCTCTAAATACAGTTACTAATGCAGAAATCAAATTTAACAAGCCAGAAAATGCTCAAAATAGGCGGCTATGCAGAAAAACTTAGCAAATAAACAGAGGAAAAATACTTAAAGTCTCAAAAGTGGCTCCTTTCTTCTCTCAGCGTTTTCTCCTCTTGGTGGGTGCTTCACCAACAGCCAACAAGCCTGAAAAGATGCCAAAACCATGAGGCAACCAGGTTTTAAGAGAGGAAGATGAAGGATTTTTGGAATTGACCCAGAATGGCCAATAAAACTACAGTGTCAAGTCAGTAACCACTCCCACAGGGGCAGGCAGGCTGCTCAATGTTTTTCACTGCCACTGATCAACAGAGAGACTTTCCTTTAGCCCAAGCAAAAAATGGCCTCACAGAAACTTACAAAAAGTTCAAGAACAGCAAGCCTGTAACTGAACTTTTTTAAATCTCAGAAAAGTGGGAAAAAAGCAATATTTTTTTTTTGTTTTTTCAGTGATAGCAGAGGTTAACAAGTATCAGCAAGTTATAAAAGTGCAGTAAATGACCCCACACAAGAGTGCTAGGCCAAAGACAGATAAAATGCATGTTTTGAGAAAAAAACGATTTTAAAAATAAGTGCAAACAGGAAATTCAGTAAACAGTTCTAGGTTGTGCTCTAAATACAGTTACTAATGCAGAAATCAAATTTAACAAGCCAGAAAATGCTCAAAATAGGCGGCTATGCAGAAATAACTTAGCAAATAAACAGAGGAAAAATACTTAAAGTCTCAAAAGTGGCTCCTTTCTTCTATCAGCATTTTCTCCTCTTGGTGGGTGCTTCACCAACAGCCAACAAGCCTGAAAAGACCATCCTGATTAGAGGGTTGTAACCATACATTCCTCTCCGGCTGCCTCCTCTGTTTTATCAAATAGCTTTCTTTGAAAAGCTTCCTCTGAATCTTCTACTATTCCATACTATCTCCAATCTGGGATTCACCTCCACTACCCTCTTTTATTGTTCCATTTCATGCACCAACCTCCTGTCCTCCTGCATTCTATGAATGGGATGTGCACATGTACGCATGTACAACAACACTGCGAGTGCTGATTGTGAGTAGGGAAGTTCCCTAATGTCCTGGCTGAATTTCTCCCTAGTAGTATAAATACCACCTCATTTCTTCCCTGAAGAGGCCACAAACTTAGTGGGACTAACATGGTTAATAAAGGATAAATAAAAAAAAAAAAATAAAATAAATAAATGAACAGTGATGAAGCTTTTATGGTCAAAGAGTTATTTTGGTGTGGATAGAATGCTCTTACCTTTTGCGCTTTTACTCCCAAAGGTAAAATTACCTTGTCCCATGCCTCATATCTGTTCAGTTCCTGTTCCCTTTTACTTTGTATTCTTACCATGAATTTTCTTTTCACGCTGTCTTTTCTTTTTCTCTCACTCCTTCACATGTGGCTGCTACTGTCTCTTCATACATCTTCTTTTCTTTCCATTGCTTCCTTCTGGTGTTGCTTCTACATCTCCTTCATCTGTTTTTCCATAATGTACCACCCATGACACCTCATTCTCCGGCTTACTCTGGTTAAGCATTTTTTGCAGTATATCATCCCACAACCCTCCTGATTGGAGGGTTGTAACCATGCATTCCTCTCCAGCTGTCTCCTCAGTTCTATCAAATAACTTTCTTTGAAAACTTCCTCTGAATGTTTACTATCTCTGACCTGGCATTCGCCTTCACTCCCCTCTTTTATTGTTCCATCTCATGCACCATCATCCCAGCCACCTCCATGTTAAAAATGGGACATGCACACATACTTGCATATGACAACACCGCAAATGCCAGTCTTAAATAGAGGAAGTTCCCCAATGTCTGGGCTAAATTTCTCCAAGTTGTATAAATACTGCCTCAGGTCTTTCCTGAAAAGAGGCCAAAAGCCTAGTGGGGCTAACCCAGTTAACAAACAGTAAATAAAAATATAATAAAATAAATAAATGAACAGTGATGAGGCATTTATGGTCAGAGAGTTATTTTGGTGGGTATATTTATTTATTTGTTGACATTTAACTGGGTTTGCCCAGCTTTGCCAGAGACCCATTTTCAGTGGAGACCCAAGGAGAAAATCTCCAGTTACAGACTTTAAAATACATAAAAGTTCAATTTACAGTACATAACATTTCAGTTTACAATACATAAGTTCACAGTGTAAGGTACAAAAATTGATAAGGTACATCAGAGCAGGATATATATATATATATATATATATATATATATATATATATATATATAGATATGTATATATATATATATATATATATATATATATATATATATATATATATATATGTATATATAACTATATATATATATATATATATATATATATATATGTATGTATATATATATATATATATATATATATATATATATATATATATATACACACACACACACACACACACACATTTTTTTTTTATTTTGTAGTACATGTTCAGCAATACAGCTGTCAGAGCAATCCATAAAAGTTTTGAAGTGGTGGAGTAGTGTGTGTGTGTGTTAAGGCAGTAGTATTTTAAGAATGGTACATGTATGAGGTGTGAGAGATGAAAATACCTGTATACGGTGGAAAGGGTAGTAGGAGGTAGATTAAGACGCTAAGGCAATATGAGGGAAAAATCAGAAAAGATTAGGATAAAGGATTATAGTGGAGTTAGGCAGAATCATGACAGGTACAAGTTTTGGTGTTAAGTAAGTGAAATCTGAGTTCTTTTTTAAAGTGTATAGGGTAGGTAATGGACCGTATGTGTGTTGGAACTTTATTCCAAGCTTGGGATACAGATGATTTATGTAGTAGTTTACTGACAGTTTTCTTAGGTTGAGAAATTTCTAGGAGTTGCTGGTTTGAGGTGCGGAGCGTGCGAGTGGGAGTGTAGGTCGATACTAAGGAGGAGAAAGCAGGGCAGGAGGATGGTTTGTATAGTATGGAGTGTGCAATTTGTAATTGGGATAGCAGGAGTTGTGGAAGTTCAAGCCATTGTAGACAGTTGAGTGCAAGGCAATGGTGTGATTTATAAGGGAAATTTGTGACAAATCTTGCTATTTTGTGGTATGTTTGTTGGAGTTTGGCCAGGGTAGTGGACTGAATATTAGTTAAGACTGGGCGGCATAGAGAAGAGAGGGGAGGAGAAGAGCCTGTGCCAAGGAGAGTCTAGCATTAGAGGTTAAGAATTTTCTGTTGCAATAAAGTAAACCCAGTTTTTGGTGAGTTGTTTTATACTTTAGAAGATATGTAAGTTAAATTTAAGTTTGTCATCAATGATGGCACCTAGGAGCTTTGTGTGGGAATCAGGTTGTATGATATTATTTTAGGAAGTGATGACAAAGGTAGATTTAAGATGAGAGAGAGAGAATGAGGGAGGAATAGCAGGAGTTTTGTGGAGGGGGTTTAGGATGAGTAAATTCTCTGAGAACCATTTTTCAATCGATAGAAAGGTATCTTGTGTAAGAGTGTGAAGGTCAGCGATATTGCTGGAAGTGCAGATAAGAGATGAGTCATCAGGATATTGAATTGGGGTGGATTGTTTGCAAGAAGTATGAAGTTCATTAGTAAAGATGTTGAGCAAGAGGGGACCCAATATGGAACCTTGGGTTACACCAGAAATCACTAGAAGGTAGGGTGAGCTGCAGGAGAGCCATCAAACAGATTGTTGTCTATGAGACAGGTAGCTAGAGAAAAAGGCTAGGGTTAAAGCAGATTGAGGTTAGGGAGTTTAGATAGAAGTAAAGGATGAGAGACAGTGTCAAAGGCTTTGGAGAGGTCGAGGAAAAGACAGGATATGAGTTGGTTGTTATCACGGGCCTTGGCTACAGTATGTGTAAATAACAGGAGCACTGTAGCAGTGCTGTGGTTAGGCCGGAAGCCATGTTGAGTGGATGTGAGAAGGTTTTGCTGGAAGAGATAGTTTAGAATTTGTGTATGTATACATTTTTCGAGTATTTTGGAGAGGGGGGAGAGGACGGCAATTGGTCTAAAGTTAGATGGGTCAGTTGAGTTCCCCCCTTTATGCAGAGGGATGGTGAAGAAGGATTTCCAAATATAATAAACTTTGATTTTTTGGGGGATGACTGAATACCTGAAAACCTATTGAGAATTGTTAGGTATGTTCCTTAACTTATTTATTTTATTTATTTAACATTTGTTTACCAGGAAAGTCCAACCAGGACAATGCCCATTTTCAGTGGAGGCCCGGGGAGAAACACTTCAGATGTATGTCTTTAGAAAGATAACTGACTTGTCTTTATCTGGCTGGTCACAGAGAATTTTAACTAGAGTAAATACCTCAAATCAATTTACTTTCTTGCTGGCTATATCTGGTTTAAGTGTTGGCACCATTAACATTTACCACATTTACAATCTACTGCAAGATGATATAATCTTTATTATTGGAGCCAGACATGCTTACACTACTGTGTCATATCCTTCACTTAATCCTACCACACTAAAGTCACTGAGTGCTACTGAAGGCTGTTAAGTCACTTTGTGTTTCTGGCTTATTAACGCTTGACTGATTAAATTCTTGTAATACAAAGCTCACAACAGGAATGTGTCTTTGCTGAAATTTAACTCATCTGATGTTTTAGAGAATTGAGTAACTTGAGTAGTGTGAGAAGACTCAAAAGTCTAGGCATTAAACTAGTTAGTAACTCTCACTGAAGAAAATGATATAGGCCATTATGCAGTTCTCTATCTTTCTAGCTAAAAAATGTCAGCAGAATATAATCTTTATTCCTAGAAGTGAACTATTGACAGTAGTGAGTACAGTTTTGTCATCACTGTTAAACTATTATAGTGCTTTGTATCTATGGCTGACTGCAAGCAAATTACATCAAATTAAGTGGAAGCAAAACAAAACAACCTCATTGTATCAGTCAAGAGAAGCTTATATCAGTCCTAGCCTACTTCCACTTTAATACATATACAAATTACATAATCTTTATCTAGAAGCCATCATCTTCAATGACCTGGTGAGAAAATTACAACCAACTATATAAATTCTACTTAGTCAGCAAAGAATTAGGCGAGATTTCAAGATGTGCCTCAAAACTGCATGAATGAAGGTCTTTTCCTTTATGTCTTGCTTTACAGAACTTTCTGCTTTGCTTGATCAGAAACTGCCCCACTGCCTTGCTTGATCCTAAACTGCTCCACTAATTTATAAGTTCATACGTTCATAGGTGTTTACGAGGCTAACAACCACAAGGGCCTTTTTAAGCCTAGTAATGCATCCCAAATCTCTGACAAGTTCTAATACCCTTGATGATTGTAAGAATGGGCCTGGCAGATGATCCATTTACAGGTTACCTGTGTCCATTAGAGACATAGGTGCCAAACCAGGGATGAATTTCCAGTTCCTCATCCAAATGTCCAAGTTGCACTTGAATTGGGTTAGGGAGAAACTCTGCCTTACATGGATGGAGAGCCTGTTCCATAGATGGGGAAGTCTCTGGGATACATACCTATCTCCCCAGCAGGTCGTATTTATATCACAGACACGTTTTAAGTATTTAGAATGGGTAATTCTGGTGCTGTTTGTTTTGTGGATATGCAGGAGGTTCATCAGAGTGGGGTCTGACAATGTCCTGTATGTCAGGCATAGATCTCCCCTCAAAAGCCTGTAGGAGACAGAATACAGGGATAGGGCCTTGAGGCATTCTGCATAGGACATTTTACTTATGTCCTGTATTCTTTTAGTCAGGAACCTCTGTAGACATTCCAATTGTTGGATATGTCTGGTTAGGTGCATACCAAAGGGTCATTGTACTCAATGATAGGTCTGATGAATGCCAAATACAGTGATGACTTCCTTGGACTTACCTTTGTTTAGAAGTTGCACAACATAGAATGATTTCCTCGCCCCTCTAGGAAATAATTTTATGTTGCGCAACTTTTTTTAAACAAAGGTATGGTATCTAAGCCAAAGGAAGTCATTGTTCGACTGTATTCAAAATCTATTTCAAATTCTCCTTTAAAATATTCATGTTATTATAATCTATGCATAATGCAGTGCATTGTTGGTACATTTGTATTTGCTCTATTGTTTCAACTTTAATATAATAAAAAAATAACAAAATGACCAGTTAGCACTTGAGAAAAAGAAGTTTAATAAACATCCATGTTAAAAAAACACACATAGTTAAGTGCTTTCATCAATAAGATATCATCAGAACCATGAACAAAACTGAGGACTGAGGAAATAACCTATAAAAATACATAGATTGACACACATTCCTATAATAGGACCAATCAGTTTGGCGAAATAAACACAAAATCAGGTGGAAAATGCTAATAAAGTATAACAGAGAACCAATTGTAGGTTCCAATCAACTGGAATACAGAATTGCTACTTTCATCCAGTGGTAGATATCTCACAGAATGAACAAACAAATGCAAATGTTCATCCTGTGAGAATTCTACCATTGGATGAAAGTAGCAATTCTGTATTCTGATTGGCAGGAACTTACGACTGGTTCTCCGTTATACTTTATTAGAATTTTTCATCTGACTGGTGGTTGTGCTATATGATTACATTTGTTTGTTCACATTGTGAGAGGTTTACCATTGAATGAACGTAGCAATTCTGTATTCTGACTGACAGGAACTTATGGCAGGTTCTCTGTTCATATTTTATTAGGATTTTCCATCTGATTGGGTTCACCAAACCCATTGGTCCTATGATAGGGTGTATGTCAATCTATGTATTTTTGCAGGTCATTTCCTCAGTTTTATTCATGGTTCTGATGATGTCTTATTGATGAAAGTGCTTAACTATGTGTGTTTTTTAATGTGGATTTTTATTAAACTTCTGTTTTTTGAGTGCTAACTGATCATTTTATTTTAGTTTTACTGTAATTATTTGTTTTAGCAGGTTTACTGTAAGACGCCCTAGCCCTGATTTGTAGAAAGATGCAAACAAATAAATGTTTGACTGATTTTGTGATGAATAGAGATAAGGCACACCAAGTTGTACAAAGATGCTAACAAATAATGCTTCACTGACTGACTGATTGCTTTCATGCTAACTCTTCTTGATAAACAACAACATTTTCAGAATTAATACACGCATAATAATACCTGTTTTGCACAAACGTATTAGAAGGATTACAGAGATCACAGCTGAATTAGCTTGTCTTTCATATACAGCTGGTACAAACTTCCTCTTACACAGGAAGATGCAAGCAAGCAGACATTGAATTAATTAACATTTAATGCTGAAAAAGGGGAACAGTGTCTCAACCCAAACAAATACACTCTTGTAGGAAAATAGTTGAGTTCTATGAATGAACAATAAAGTTATTTTAACCATTGTCTGTAAAAAAAAAATTAGGAAATCAGTTGACAGAGATTAAACAAATGTTCTGTTCAGATGAATATGCTACCATCAATATCATAAGACTGCACACTGGTATCTGATTTAATTTAACATTTGATTAAGGACATTTCATTATAATGGTATGAAAGCTGCAAGGATATGAGTAGAGTGAATAAATCCTTAGTGGTTAGAAATTTCCCTCTGGCAAGATTATACATCTGATAAAAAATTGAATGGCAATAGCTTACACCTCCTGTTTCATGAATGTCTTCCTAGCACATCTTGTCCCTTGGTTGTATAGCTATTGTAATGATTCCAGACCAATGGCTAATGATTCCTTATCTTGTTTTCTTCCAATATGCACTGCCCACCCATTGCCAGTACCTCTATTCTCCAGATTATGTCCAAGCAAACTGAATTATAGTCATGCGTCTCAGTTAGTTATTTGTCTTGATTCTATAAGTTTATATTCATAACATCAGCAGGATCCATTGTCCCATAACTGAACAGATAATTCATAATAGAAACCAGAACAGAAGCCTAGCATGTGGAGTCTACTTGACTTATTCCTTTCAGTAATTAAAGCTTTTTCCTCTCTTTATATTTTCTTCTTCACTCTTTGGCTGGTTTACCATTATACTCAACCTTACTTCCAAAAATACTCATTAGAGGGTGTGTGCTCATTAAGTTACCTTTCTAGTGTACTCATTTCTGAGTGCCTTTTTTAGTGTCAAATAGCAAAAAGAAGTGATTTAAACATGAAGTACAATGAGCACGGTAAGAGAAAACCTTAGTAACCGTTCAACAGCAATTTAAACTATTTAACTGGTTGTGTTTTTTAATTTTTTTTTTTTTTTGTGACAAAAATGCATTTTCTTGTGCTTTGAACAAAATCCGAGCTGGTGGTCATGCTGTCTAGTTTTAAAGATGATACAACAGCTATTTGATTTTCTTTAGAGTAGCTTGCTGCTATGGTACAAGCAACATTTATAGCTATACTGCAGATTAAGCCCACTTCATCAAACCATTAAAATAAACCGAAGACTCTGAAAGAAAAAAACTCAAACAGCAACACCAGGAACTAGTATATGCATTTATTTTGGCTGCAATGCATTTGCAGCAACTTCAGGACTTCTAGGCTTTGTTACAAACACTGGAAAACAAACTAGATGATTTGGAGACTAGAGCCTGTAGACATAACCTTTAAACTGTAAGGCTTCCAGAAAGGCTAGAAGATAACCATATTAGTTTCACTAAAGCAATACTTGCAAATACCCCTATCCATGAAGAAACCTCTTATATGGGACAAAATCATCCAGAGTGACACACATATGTAAACTGCAATCTGTCACAGGTATTTCATTTTAAAACTTCTGTAATTTAATACAGTGGTGGGTGGGGACTTCAGTGTGTGTGTGTGTGTGTGTGTGTGTGTGTGGGGGGGGGGTTCTGCAGAAAGCAACTGACTGGGCAGACCTAACTGACATGGGGAGAGGCTGCCTGGCAGTTAAAAAGCTGCTTAACATAGTCCAAGACTTGAGTTCAGCCTCCATTTTGCCCATTATGTGACTCTTAAGCAAGTCATTTAACCAGGCAGTTTTCTTAGGTTTCCCCTGAAAAGGAATGCTTGTATGCAGTGGTCCTACCCATTTAACAAATATATCACAGCAGGGTCATAAACATTCACATTTTGCAGAGTAGTGTATGTGTCAGCATATGTATACATATGTGTTCTGTAGGTACAGAACATACATGCATACATATGCTGAAACATAAACATCCACATTTTACATATAAACACCCCCCATACACACACACACACACACACACACACACACACACACACACACACACACACACACACACACAATCTACTCTACCTATCCCTTAACTAACCACCTGCTGAGACCTGCCAGGCAGTTTCTCTCTCTCTCTCTCTCACTCACACACACACACACACACACACACACACACACACACACACACACACACACACACACACATGTCAACCATAAGCCAGAGAAAAATTTATGCCAGCATTCATTTGCATACATTACTGCTATTACTTCCAAATGCCTGTATCTCACTAAATGAAAAAAAAAGTAAAATTACAAATTGCGTCAAGAGGAGTATATTCTCCCTAGGTGTGATAGCAGTAATCACTTTACTATAGCCCTAACCAGCAAGAGTGAGTCTGACAAATGTAGTCCTATAGTTCTGTCTTTATGACACCTATTTCTCTGTTAAGGAAGTCTGAAGCAATGCATATGATGTAGGCTTCAGGTTGCATTATTGAAAATTGCCACATTTATATTCATGGCATTATACACAGTCTTATAATGATGATGTGCAGTTTTGTTGTCCCAAACTTTGGCCGCGAGTTTGTATCATCCTGTATTATAAAGAAGACTAATAAAGATGTGTACATTTTGATCTGAGGGCAGTTTTGCACAAATATGAAAATGTACTTTCAAGATGAAGACAACTCATGTGACCTGGCTCAGTGACAGCTGTCACATTCATGAACTGCTCTGAAGTATCATTAGCACAGCAAGTTTCAGGTGAAAATATTGAGAACTGCAGATTTTACATTGCTACCTTAGGCAAATCAGATGTAAGACATAGATCTCCATGTTTTTCAATATTTTTGTTGCAGATATCCAACATATGTTTTTATGACCCTCCCTCATTAAATAATACAGTAAAAGTGTATAGTAGGTTAAATTATTGTTCCCTGTTTTGTACTATAAGCCAAAAGTGACTGAACAGGTGATGTCTAAGTTTCTGCCTGCTGCAAATTCAATGTTAATAATCTAATAGTTTTATATTTTCATTTTGTCACATTAATTAAGAAATTTACTTTGTTTCAGTTTATACTTTGTTGTTAATTGTAGCAAAAATAATGTTAAGTATGCCATAGGCTCACAAATGTGGAAAATATGCTTTGAAAATACAGACTTACCAGTAGATGCGAGGGCACTGTTGTTGTAGAAGCCTGTGACTAATGTTAGGTTTGTAGAATGCTGGAGAAAAATAAAAGTAACAGGGGTGATGATAAACACATAAGATTGTATAGTGTAGGCCTTTGTTTCTATCTGAGGTGTTGTAAGAGGTTATATACCGTGTACTACAAATAGTCACCAGGCATCTGACACACCTAAGCAAATGGGGAACTGTTGCTTACTGCTTCATCTAGCATTCCATCTAGCCCCCACTGAAGTATTGTTTGTACCCCCACAAAATGGCAGGGGAGTGGATAATAAGACAGAATTGTGTTCTTTTCACTTTGGGAGAGTATTATGTGCAAATGCAAGGCCAAATAAGGGCAGGTACATGTGGGGCATATAAGCAGACAGGTAGGGTAACTCCTTGCCCGCCTAACTAATGTTTGTTTGGCATGGAGGAGATGCATAGGGCTTAAGCCAATATGCAGATGGGCACAGCATGATGACCTAGCATCTCTCCCCCCCCAACTGAGGGAGCATCCATAGCACAATGACCAAGCAGCTTTACCATCTGAAAAGAAGCGCTGCATCTGGAAAAAGAATATGTTCAGGTGTGATGCTCGTGCATTGGCCCAGTAATCAAGGAGCCTCAATCCTCAGCACTAACACCAGTGATGGGTGTGCACATGGAGAACGATAACAAGTACACACACAGTAAAGTACAATTTCCCTTTAGAGCACACAGAGATCACAGTCAGTCTGGGGCTGGTTTCCTCCCTTTCTCTCCAGATCCCTAATAAGACTCCCCACTGGCACAGCTATAGAGTGGAGTCCTTAGCCAGGGCTCCAAACGAAGTCCTCCCAGCACTCCCTCTGTCCAACCAGTGCTCTGTGTCCTTGCCCAAGTAGCTGACACACTTTGAGATATGATTTATATACAAACACACACACTCCAGGCTGGCACAGGTTCACTAGGTATGCCCCTTTTGCCCATACTATAAGGTAGTGATCCACTGCCACCACCCTACTTATCAGCTACTCTAAGGCCCTTCCCAAAGGGTGTCCAATTTTACTGTGAAATATTATTATCCAGTTAGTAAATGTGACCAGAACTTTTAAGGTTATTGGAGTGGCTTGGACAGTATCATTAAATACATGCAAGTACTAAATATTTAATAATAAAACACAAGACAAATCTCCATTCAACACAGTGCTAGTCAAGAGTTCAGACACAAGAACTTTAAAACAATACTGTAGGATAGTCTGACATAAATATAGAAAACAGCAGGTCTAATCTTACTATTTTCTATTTATTTCTAAGAGAAATACTAAAGTATAAGATCCTACTTACATACAGAGCAAGCAAGTGCTGGTGATGTTGTCAGTTCTGAAGACCAATGCAAAATGCTATCGCTTTCTCTCTGAGATCTCTTAAACTGATAATACATCACTGCTGACTCATTTTAGATTACATCATTCTTGACACTTCCCTGGCTCCCAGAATGCCAGAAACTCTAAATTTACATTTCTTAGTAAGCTTGCACCTGGTCAGGAAGACACAGCAATAAAAGACATTATACATGTAAAATCTAGCGATTAACTCTTGTCCTAAGACAATAGAAGGAATTCCTTCATCCAGATATTCTGTCTCTGAGCTTTGAGATCAAACGGTCATATAATGCTTTACTTTATCAGCTTTCTTCCAGCAGGGTGCACTGTGGTTACATTTTTGAAGTTCAGAACATATAACGCAGTTTTTCTTACATTTAGTTTTCTTGACATGTGTAAATGGGCGTGCCTTCATTGAAGGTTAGGTGTTGGGCTGGCACTTTGACACAGTAAAAATTAACTGCCAATCATTAGCGGACCGGCGTTCCACTGTGGCGACCTCTAACCGGGAAAAGCCAAAAGAAGAACATTTATAAAACAGCCTATGGATTATATTAATATTTACAATTACCTAGAATTATCTACAAAATTCTATCTAGCTGGGCTGTCAGCCTTTCAGTTTTCCACACCAGGTTATACCCTCACTATGCAGTGATCGAGGGAGAGAAGGAGCTGTAGGGGATGCTGCAATCTAACATCAGTGGAAACTACAAATATGACTGATTTAATTACAAGTTCAAGCACAGCACTGAGTGTTCCCCTTGATTACTGCTTCTCCAGCTGCAGTAGTAGAGTAGGGCAGGAAAGAATCTGTCACCATCTTCTGTAATCTTAACACTATATGAACGGTTTGATAAAAAAAAGCATAAAAAAGCATCCAGAGGGTTACAAAAACAATTACTTTAAAATAGATAAGTAGAAAAATAAAAATATGTAGGTCCCTTTTCACTTCTTCAGTCTTTATTGATGAGCACTTTCATTATAATAAAGTTACTTCTTCAGCTTTAAGTTAAGGAGTTAGGGATTCAACAAACTGGGAACCAGTCAGCCAATTGGTTGAAATCCAAAAATTTGCACTTGTGTGTGCAGAGCAAGACATCTCATTTGTTATCCAGTCTTTTCATTTCTTATGACCAAATTCTGTAAGTCAAAAGATTGTGGATTGGTAGGTTTCTGTGGTGCTGCAGATCCTTCAGTTTTGTACCCAAACCTTTATTTGAATTATTAACAGATTTCTGACATCATGCTTTGTTCGGCACATTCTTAATTATGTAAGTGTCCTTTAAAATATCAACAGCAGTGGATAGTAGTTTTCCTAATGATTACCTCAGAACTTATTTGACAAAATGTCTGAGGCAGTGGTCACCATTGTGAGGTTCTTTCCCTATACAAATTAAAGCAGTATTCCATAGGTAATAATGGTATTATGAATCTATTAAAGCTTGATATGGAACATTTAGATATCCAATAGCACAATCACCAAATGGATTTATGTGAGATTGTATAAATTTGCTTTATTGCCTGAAATCAAGAGAAGCAAACCTAAAATATAGCTGTTATATTGGATGTTCTCATGCGTGTACTATCATTATGCAGTTTCTTTCAAATACGTTTGTTCTGTGTTTTCAAGGGACATCACATGAGTCAATGTGCATCACTGGAGCACAATCAAGGCTGGACCTAAGAGTTTTATCTTGACAAGATCAATGTCAGTATTAAGTTGGTGGCATTTAGATGTTAATATCATGTACCCATAAAAACATTAAATAAAATAACTATCTATGTTTGACAGTTTTTCAGAACTTGACTCCACAATTCCAATTAAGGATTTTATTGCCTTTGGTGGGGTAATGCATGCAACATTTGTCATAATTAACATGTCATTGGCAGCTCTGGAGGAACTTTACATATTATCTATATAATATAATTTATGTTTTCTACAAAATGTCTTTACCTTCACCTCTATGCTAAATAGAAGGTGCTACAGTATTTGTAAAAAAAAGTTTGCAAAGTTTGCTATGATATGATAATTGTCTATATTTAAATTCTTTCTTTTCTAAAATTGTGTAACTACCTATCTTCTATAATCTAATGTTATTTTATTCATCGTGGAGCTTTTCTCCTTGGGCCTTCACTGAAAATGGATTTCTGACCCAGTGGACTTTCCCGGTCAACAAATGTCAATAAATAAATAAATAAATAAATAAATAAATAAATGTAGAATTCCTTAAACCACTGATTCACACCATTCCTTAAGTTTAAACATCATACTTAGTTATCTTCATGGCCAACCCAAAGGTCCATGCCATGAAGTTTTCTGTAGTCCTGGAGCTAAACATCATTTGTAATATATTCTGAAATATGGGTCTATTTCACTTAATAGCCATTTGGTAAACTGAGCTGCAATGTCCATTACTGATGGGTTCACATTCCACAGAAGAAGTTATTATTATACAAAAGCCATATACATTTCTGATTTGCACTGCTCATCCTTTTAACCTTACAAAGTTAGCATTGTGGCATTTTTCATTAGCTGATTACTGCATCTGTTATTTGTATGTTGGTGAAAGTATTATACCCATCATTTTGTGATGTGCTACAGCCAGAATAGTACAGCAAAATCATTTCAATTTCAAGTTCACATATCTATTTCTTTACCAAAAACATGGACTTCTATTTGACTGTGCAAATACAAGGCCAACATTTGTGTCTTCTCTTGATACAAGATCAGCCCTTTATTTATATTTTATGTACCAATTATTCATCGGTCTTTGAAAAAGTACTTCTGTCTTTACTAGTTAAACCTCTGAAAATAACTGAGTATGACATTGTACTGAATGACAGAGACATCTGCATGGTATTCAGTTCGGTTTACAGTTTTACTTCTGCCATTTCTGGAGTGACCTAGATTGCCTGTGATTTTTCCCATTACATTATGTAATTCCAATCACTGTATCTTTGGAAGTTCCAATCCTGTATAATTTCTAGGTTCTAAATGACAAACCGGCAGGGTTGCCTATGGCAGGCAAATTATTACTTTTCTATATACCCTTCTGAATTTTATACTTGTTATCAAGGCATTTACATACTCTGCCAGTATAACCTTTCTCATGATATTTGTTTGTGTACCTTTTATTAAAAAATAACTAATTTGCATGCTGAGAAATTTTACCATAATGAAAGCCTTTTGATCTGTGGTTGGGTCTCTTTTTGCTGGTACTTCACTGGACACTGTAGTCTGTAAAGATTTATTTAAATTCAAGTCTGCTTTAAGTAATAATCTTTTGCATGCAGGTTCCATGTGCATACTGCATACTAATGTGCATCTCTTCAATGTTTCAGTCAGTAGTCATTGAATCTGATTATGTCCTATTAGTGTACCTAGCTCTGCTACATAAATAGATTCATGTTAAACTTTTTCTTTGGTTTCTTTTCTGAAAAAAAAAAAAAGCTACTGATGTATTTGGATTTATGTAATTTTTCAAAATCTGTACAATACTTTGAAAAACATGGATCTAGGTATCCTTGTTGCTTCTAGACTGTGTGGTAACCCAAATGTCTGAGGGCATATTTTGTAACACGTAATATTGAAACTTTCCTGGCACATTGAACATATCCCTATACAGTTTATTATATATGCTTACCATTCTTCCATCATAATGTTGAAGTACCCACAGTGCCAATTGCTAGTACGATGTGCTCACCGCAGACAGGGGTTATCCTGCATTTAATCAATGTTGTTGAATCTGAGCTAGAAATGTAAATGGAAAAACTAGTGCACTCAAAATTACCCGCATTCAGTTGAACAGAAGTATGAAATTTAACTGTTTTTTTGAATGTTGTTGAAATAGAAAGACTTGTTCCTGTGAAGTCTGAAAATACATCAGTATCACTAAGAAAGGAGTCCCATGCAAACTGTTTGAAAGGGATGTTGAGAATTGACAGAGAGAATGTTGAATTTAAACTAGATATAGTTACAGAGTGTAATATCTGACATAGGTGCAGAGGATAGCATCTTGTCAGAAAATACCTGTAGGGATTTGGGACTGGATAGTAATACAAATGAGAGCTGTGCATAAATTGATAACCTATTCTGTTCACAGTTAACCACCAGTCAAAACCTGCTGACATTTCAGTACAAAAATGAAATGATTAACCTTGTTTTTAAGCAGTTGCACTTAAATTAGTGAATTTGCCGATTTGCTTTGATTGTGTGGCTTGTGTTGTGAGAAGCCAGGAATGGTAAAACACACTCGTGTGAAAGCAAGGCCTGGATTTGGAGAGAATGAGTAACATTGTCATAGAGACTTTTCAGGTAGTCTTCAGAGCAATGATAAAGATACTTTGCTGATTTATTCACAGGATTGGAAATCTGACAGGAGAGTTTCACATACAAACAAAATCTGACAGAAAAGTATGTGTTGCTCTCTGAAGTAAAGATGAACATGAAGTGAACACAGCCTATATACCATTAAGAAGCAATTGTAGCCAAAACAATGCAAGAATAGCATAGATTGTGGAATTAAAGAGAAAACAAATCACATATGTATTGAGTCACAGGATCTGAATAACATACTAAAAGACATGATTTTCCATACATTGAGTTGAAAAATGGTCTGAAGAATGCCAAATTCTATGTTTTTGTAAAGTACTAATTGCAAACAAGGGTTACATTCAGACATAGCTAGATGAAAGTGGACAACCACGTACCACCAATAAGTGCACCAACCTCTCTTCTTAAAAACAGAATTTATTCCAAACACGTAGCCATACAACAGCAAAAGCACTGCACACTGTTTTTCTCCATATGAAACATCTGCTGATTTGGTATCTAGCTATAAAACCTTCTTCCAGCAACCAAGTAGTAGCACTCTGCAGAAAACTTATCCAACAAAACAACCACAGTGCAGGCCACTCCACCTTATCTGGGCATCTCAGGAATATTTTAAGACTTATAATCAGTTTATTATCAGCAGATGTTTCATATGGAGAAAAACAGTGTGCAGTGCTTTTGCAGTTGTATGGCTACGTGTTTGGAATAAATTCTGTTTTTAAGAAGAGAGGTTGGTGCACTTATTGGTGGTACGTGGTTGTCCACTTTCCAGGAGGAAGTTCTTTTTTGTTGTACATAGCTAGATGAACCAAGGTTCAAACTGTGTACATGTATTATGCCATTAGGATGGTACACTAATTAGACTCCCATTTGGTATTTCAGCGACAACAGAAATGCCTCCAAGAGCTGTGCCCAGGGAATTAAAGGCGTGGAAGGAGTTGTAAATATAGTTGATGATTTATTTGTCTGAGGTAAGACACGAGAAGAAGATGAGAGGATGCTGATAGAGCTACTGAGTAGAATAATATGGTATATGTTAAACTTAAAACAAATGCAAAACCAGAGTGACAAGAACGAAAACACATATGTTATATTTTTACATCAGAGGGTTTGAAACCTGATCCCAAACAAATCTGTGCAACCATGTGAATGCAAATACCAGAGACCAAGCATTTTTTTGAATGATGCAATATCTTCCAAAGTTTGTACCTAATGTATCTGAGATAGTAATACTCCTGAGAAAGTAGTTAGAATATAATGTGGCCTGAAAATAGAGATATGATCAGGAAAATACTTTTCAAATGCTCAATAGTTTAGTTACTGATACTCCAGAATTGAAATACTATGATGTGAATAAACCAGCTGCACTGCAGGTGGATGTCAGTCAGAATGGCATAGAAGCTGTCATCTTATAAGACATTGAGCAAGTTGCTTATGATTAAAGATTGTTTGCAAGTACACACAATGGATATGCTCAGATAGAAAAGGAACTGCAGCAAGCAGTGAATGCATGTGGGATAATAGAATAAAAGTTAAGTGATCACTGTAACTTAATGCATGCTACTACAGTACCATTTACACACAGTGTGCACACACACACACACACACACATATATATATATATATATATATATATATATATATATATATATATATATATATATATATACCTGTATATCTGTAAATAAGTTTGTTTATTGCTCTCTCTCTCTCTCTCTAAATATATATATATATATATATATATATATATATATATATATATATATATATCAATGGCACAGCTGCATCAACAGATATATACTATGTTATATCTTTTAAAAATGTAGTTTCAGCTGTGTGATGTATAGTTTAAGGCTAATGAGGTAGCTATAATTATCTGCATGACATGTGATACACATACATTCTAGAGAAATGAATCTTAATATAAACAGTTTAATGTTCCAAAAATATACCTGCACTGAACCCATTCCATGGTTTACAGAGATGCGTCTCTGATTATGACCCAGACAACCCAAATTTGATTAGCAGCTCAGATGATAGTGAAGCCAGGAGGGGTGTGGGAGTGATTGACTGAGTAGCACGTTCCAGGCTGTCCATCCAAGGAGAAGGTTATGAACTTCTGCTCATAACCAGGCACATCTCAATGGAGATCAGTGAATATTTTCTGGTCATGAGCAGCCTATTGTTTGACTGGTGTCTGGGGAGTTGAGAGAGTGTAAGGTTTTAAGTGGTGATGCACATGACATCTCATGTGTGTTTCAGCTTAGGTCACATGACATCACATGTATGATCCACTCAAATTAGGGCTCTCTCTTACTTACCTAAATGCCTTACCCTCTGGCTGTGTAGAGGGCGTGCACCCCATGTCTCTTGCTTTAATGAAGGTGGGTGTGGAAACCACACATTATGAAAAGTGTTAAAGTCACACTTCCCCTATAGATGGAGAGTCCATGTGTCACTAGAGGTATAACAGGATCATGTCATTCCTACAAAAAGGGTATGAATAGATTTATGAGGCTGCAGTGACTATCAGTGGTGGACGGTACATGCCCAAAAACATGCTCTTGCACATGATTCCTGTTTAATGCCAACACAGAAAAAAACAGACTAGTAAACACCCAGTACAGAGTGTCAAACAAAACAGTTTTTGATGTAAAAATAAGTTTAATAGCAAAGTTTTCAAGATAAAACTCTTTCTCATTGCTTAAAATCATACTAAAAGACATTTTCATATATACACCACACAAACAAATTCAAACCAATAGAAGTGCAGCAACAATAAAATAATTAAAATAAACAACTGAGTGTTTGTTTCATGGAAAAAGAGACCTTCTCTTGAGAACAGGTTTTAAACTCACAGTATTTTTCAGCCTAAGGTACACATCTGCTTGAAAGTAACTAATCCTTCTGTACTCAACACTCTCAGTATTCAGCACAATATCCCCTCCTCTAATACTTCTTTCAATGGTTTTTTAACCCTAAATGTAAAACTATGTGTTGTATCTGAACTTATGATATGTTTAGCTAAGGCGTTAGTCTCCACCTCCCTCCGTATGTCAGATAGGTGTTGGGCTATCCTTTCATTTAACATCCTGTTGTTTTTTCCAACATAAAATGAAGTACATTATTCACAGGTAGCTAAGTAAACCACTTTCTTGGATTTACAAGTGGCAAGTGTATGCAAATAAAATGTCTTACTTGCATTAGGGTGTGCAAAAACATTGTTCTTATTTATATAGTGACAAAACTGGCAATCATAACAAGGCACAGTATTTTTAGTTTTAAAGCAAATTTGTACAGCTTTATAATAAAGCTTTTGTCTCTGATTCCTACATTTCCTAAATGCAAAATTAGGTGATGAACCTACAGTTTCTTTAACCACATCAGATGTACATAGGATAGACCAATTTTGTCTTATACGTTTTTTTAACCCTGTTGGTATGTGCATTATATTGAATAACATATCTAAACTCATTTCTAGAAGTACTATCCATAATATTATTTACAGTCCCATTAGTTGAGTTTTCTTCTGTATCTGAAAGATATAGTCTAGCTATGCCATTTCTTTCACTAAACACTTATTTTGTTATTTTCTTCTAACAATTTAATACTGTAGCCCCTATCCTTAAACTCTGTGACCATCTCATCTAGCTGCTTTGATACAGTCAGATATATCTGGGCTTACTATTGAAATCTTGAAACTCCATTCATCGACCAGCCTCAATGTCGACTTGAAATGCAAAAAACTGCAACACTGAATAACAAGCAAACTTGAAACAGAATACATCAGCACCCGTAGTTCGATGTATTCAACATAGCTGGAGGTGACATCAGTCACCCATGCTATGTACCATAAAGTGCTGTGGCACTCTACAGTCAACGGCACATGAATTTTACTATTTTGCAGGGAGGCAAGCCCCCTGCACCCCCCTCACCCCCTGCAAATTATATATACCAACTCCGAGATTACACTACAGTGAAGAAATAGGTTCATTCCCTGTTCCTCACTGAACTGCAATCTCCACTCAAAAGGTTGAACTACACTACCCCTTCAATGTTGTGTAGTCAATGTATTTGAGTTCACAAAACTGCCTACTGGAAAACTACACCGACAATCTCACTCTTGATCGCCTGCCATTTGCTAACGTGATAGTAAACCTATATCTGTATTGAGCTGACTAGCTCTAAGGAACTGACTGTGCCCAATGTCTTTGTGTGTGCGCGCGTGTGTGTATATATATATATATATATATATATATATATATATATATATATATATATATATATATATATATACAGTATATATATTTATATATGGGGGGTGCATACTAGTATTATATAAATATCCAGCAGTTGAACTTCTTTTCTAATAGATTCTTGTACCTATTGTATTATGTTTTATATATATATTAATATCCAAAAATGTATGTTTGATTTTGAATAACTAGGTTTAAACTTCAAGAAGTTAGTAGTAGAATCAATATATGTAAAAAAAAAGATTCTAAGGTTTCAATACTGCCCTGCCACACTAAAAAAATCATCCACAATGTGCTTAAAAACTTTATGCTTTTAACAAAAGCACTATTGTCAGAGAATATATTCTCATCTTCCCTAATGGAAAGCGCAATATTAGCATAAGTGTTGGCAACGGCTGTACTCATCACCAATCCTTTCACCTGATGGTATGGGTATAGGATTTTATCATACAAAAATACATTATTATTTAGTACAAGTTTTAATAGAGTACACAGAGCTTCTTCTTGAGTGCTACTTTTGTCTGTGTACATACAGAGATGGCATCTAACAGCTTCAACTCCATAGTCATTAGGTATGACAGTAAATAAGGAGTTCACATCTAGTGTTACAAATGCTATTTCTTTGAATTTATCTGTTACAGATTCAGCTTCATTGTTCAGTTGCCATTTATGTAACTGTGTAATAAAGTCTCTCGTGTCTTTAATGTAACTTTTAACAAACTTCAGACAAGGTTTCAATTTTTTTTCTGAAAAATGGATATGAACTGTGTCACCTATCCAGAGCCCAAGACAATTGGTTTCATTGGGGTCTTAGCTAGATCTTTATGGATCAGGTTACGGTGGGCAAAACTCCCATTCAAGCCATTCAAGTCATAGCCAATTATTGATCCCCCTCCATGGGTCATGACGTGCATGAAGCCTACTTGACCAAACTGGAGACAACCCAAATATTACCAAGCACACTGGTTATGAAGGATTTCAATTAACCCACCATCATCTGAGAAATCTACACTAGCCCTAACCTGCTAGAGCAAACATTCCTTGACTTTGTTAACTCAAATGCCCTGGAACAAATTGTTCATACCCGACAAGAGGAGCAAACATACTAGATCTGGTCCTCACCAACATGTCAAACAGATGCACTATCACAACTGTCAGACCCTCATTGGTTAAATCTGACCACAAATCAGTCATCTTTGAGCTGGCACTGACACTAACACCATAATTCACAAAGGTTGAAATTAGACTATAAAACTTCACCAAGGCAAACTATACCCTCCTAGGTGAAGGTATAAATGCATTCTGAGCCCCACCCCCAGCTGGAAGTGGTAACTACACTGAAACTTGCACTAATGCCCTGTACAGTCACTTGCATAAGTGTATAGACTTGGCTGTGCCAGACAGAATCAAAGCCAGAGCCCCAAGTAAAAACAAGCCACCCTGGTGGACTTCCAGCTTCAAAAAAACTTTACAATAAATGCAACAAGTTCATGAAAACAAAGGTGAGATCTCAACAATGGAAAAGCACCCTTCTCAGCCTCAACAAGCAAATAAGACAACTTGTCAAACCCACTAAGGGCTTCTTTGAGAAAAACTTAGCTTGCACAGCTAAGGATAACCATAAGGCCTTTTGCAGCTACATATGTAGCTTAAAATCTAGGCCCCAAGCATGTGCAGAACTAGTGACCAATGGTATCACATGCACTGACCCCAGAGAGATAGAAACCTGCTAGTGGATAGGCCTGGTGAAAAGTTTACCCCCTACCCCCTCCAAATCTATTACAAACCTTGCCCAAAACTTCCCCCACCCTATATATCTGAAGAAGAGGTCATCAAAGCCTTGTCCAAGGCAAAAAATACAGCCTCTATGGGACCAGACGGCATCCCAGGTTGTTTTCTAAATAAGGCTAAAACATGAACTAGCATTGCCATTATGTACCCTTTTCAATCATAGTCTAACCACAGCAACAGTTATTTCCCTCCACAAAGGTGGCCTAGCAACAGATCCAGGGAATTACAGACCCATAAGCCTGACCAGCTTCATCTGTAAAGCCAAGGAAAGTATCATTATGGACCTCCTAAATAAAGACATAGACGACCTCCAAACCCTGGATTCTACCCAGTTCAGCTTCACCAAGGGCATATCCTGCTTGTTAAATCTTGTGGACTTTTTCAAAAATGTGACCAGAGCCATTGATGAGGGCAAATCTGTGCACAGCATACCTCGACTTGGCAAAGGCATTGTAAGATGGGTTGCCAAATGACTCATAAACCAGACACACACTATCAAAGTGGGTGACTCCATATCAACCAGCATACCTGTTACCAGTGGGTTACCACAGGGGTCAGTGCTGGGCCCCTACTGTTTAGTATATACTTTTCAGAAGTTCAGGTCAAAACTAAAGGTTTGTGGCTGGCCAAGTTTGCAGACGACTGCAAATTGTGTGGTATTAGTGAATCACCAAATGATATCAGTATTCCAGGAGGGTTTTATGCAGACCAACAACTGGTGTCTTAGTCATGGTCTCAAACTGAATGCGAAGAAATGCATCATCATTCCCTTTGGCACAAACAATGTCCCTTCACATTATCAAAACAACAATACACTAAGTATCTATGAAGGGAGAACCACAAAAAAGTCCAAATCCAGAAAAAGCTGAATGGAGGAAATGACCAAGAGCACTGCACCAAAGATACAAAATCAAACAAATTTATTCCACACCGATGAGAGTTTAGTGCTTTCATCAAAAGTACATTACACTGACTTCCTCAGAACTACATAACACACTTGTTACTGATTTAAATAACCTGCCCTACTCCACAATTGGTCAACCAAAAAGGTTGTCATTTCCTGTTGAAAGATGTCATATCCTACTACAAAGGTAGGTCATTTCCTACGTACCCTTACAAGAATTATTAAACAAAAAATACCCCAAAAAATAAAACATAAGTTAAAAACATTATATAAAGGAAACAGCTTTTAATTTTAACATGGAACTGATAGAGATTTTGTCATTGAGCCCCGGTGGCACACACGCATTTAACCTTATTTGCCACTTGAGTTCTAGAAATTCAAGAAAATCAACAACAGGTCCACCCCTTACACCCAAGTCAACCTGCTTTAAAAAAAAAACTTGAAACAGTGTGTGGGATGTAATTTAATGTGCTTGAATAAGGCATTAGTCTCCCTGTGTTTGTTGATATCATAACTGTGTTGATAAATCCGTTGTCTTAAAGCTTGTACAGTCTTACCCATATAGTAACAGTCACAACCTGTACAGGATGCTACATATACAACCCTCTTACTGTAACAAAAGTACTTTTTGTGTGTAGTGATTTTCCCAAAATTCCTAAGTTTAATAAATTCGGCATCGACAATAAAAGAACATTGGGTACATCTTCCACATCTGAAAGTACCACCTGGTCCTGGTGCCACCTTTTTTTTTTCAGCTAGACTTTTGAAAGATATACACTTTTTGTATGCCACCAGGGGTTTTTCACCTAATTTGTTAACGATATTCTCATCGATACAAAACATATTCCAACAATTACAAATGATGCTTTTGATATAAAAAATCAGTAGTGAAAGGTAATACCAGTGCCCTGCTAAAACTGTTCATTTTCTCAGTTCCTAGGGGTCTAACTAACCCCAAAGGGTTATCCAATAATATTCTATAAACCCCATTAGTTCTTTTTTGTTGCACCTCCCCTATTATGTCTTTGACAAATTGAGGGGGGTAGCCTCTTTTCTGTAGCATTCCCAGTAGGAGGTCGCACTCTCTAAAAAAATCATCGTCCTATGAAACCATTCTGGCCAATCTTACACACTGACCCTTCACAGGGGATTTCTTCTGGTGCAAGGGGTGCCAACTCTCAAAATGCACAAGAGAGTTGGAATACGTGGGTTTCCTATAGAGATGTGATGTGAATCTCCCTTTGGAATAATCCTTACTGATGGTCACATCAAGGTAATTCAACATATCATGGTCCTTGGTCATGGTAAACTTCAGAAAAGTGGTGGTCTTGTTAATATAATTGAAAAACCTGTCTAACTCGTCTTCACTACCATGCCAAAATAAGACCAAATTGTAGAGGTACCACCCATACAGTACCCACATGCCCTTCAACTCAGAGTTCACAATATATAGGTCCTCCCACTGGGCAAGTACTATGTTGGCAAATGATGGTGCACAACAAGCACCCATGGCCACCCCTTGCACTTGTTTAAATAGTTGCCTCTCAAAGGAATTGAAATTTTTGTCCAGAACCATCTCCATACAGGACCTAATGGTAAGAATGGTTTCATAATTTAATGAGTTCTGCTTACATAGATAATCATAGAACCATTCAATGCCCAGATCATGGAGTATTACAGAAAAGAGATCCCTCACATCAATGGTAAGCAGTATAAGACATTCATTGTACATTTCATGTTTAATTTTAGACAAGAAATCCCATGAATCTTTAATAATAATCCATCAATAATCCAATAATCATCCAACACATGTTTGACTGAACAGTCCACAAACTTGGCCAGACTAAACGTTTTCGATGCTTTGGCATCCATAATTGGCCGGGGGGGGGGTTAAAAAAGCTCTTACGAATTTTCGGGATTCCGAAAATAGTCGAAATCCTAGGATGTTTCATCTCTGGGAGCCTAAAGGTCTCCAATGTGATTTGTTCATTTAATAATAGTTGCTCTAGAGCTAGATCAATACATCTATAAGCTATATCGAGCTCATTAATGGAGACCTCAGTATAGGTGTCACTGTACAACAGGTCCATCATCCTGCTGTTGTAGTGCCTAGCATCCATAATAACTAATCCTCTCCCTTGTCAGGTTTCATGATCCGAATGTCACTGTTATTTAATATATTGTGCAATAACCTTTTTTCCTTATTAGTCAAATTGCTAGTCCCATTATGTTCCACATAATGGTTCCAGTGAGAGGTTATTTTTCTAAATTGTCTCTCACAAAAAGATTCAAACACTTCCACTAACGGGTGCATAGGTGGAATGAATGTACTTGGTTTTGTAAAGGGACTAGCGTTGACCAAAAGATTACTAACAGGGTCACCCCCCCCCACGGTGAAAAGAAAAGGGCCAGGTTGAGCTTCCTAATATCGATTTTAAACTGTAAAATGGTATTAACAATATCAGTTTTGCATGTTGGCACAAAATTAAGCCCTTTCGAAAACAATTCTGCCCATTCAACAGTTACATTGGTCTTACTGTAATTGTACACCTTAAAATCATTACCGAGGTTGGAAATAATGCTGCAAACATCGGCATCACTTCTCTCCAATGTTGCTGTTGTTGTGATCTCCCCCTCCCCACTGGTTCTGGTCATTTGACCATAATTCACATTGCCTTGCCACCTTCCCCCTCCGGTTCATTAACCGCTGAGATCTTCTTGGGGGGGGGGGGTGGATCTAAATTGGTGTTGTGCTCAAAATTACCACCATCATCATCCTCATTGATAACATTACAATCATTCTGCCTATCAGACCACCTAGCTTGTTGCCCTTCAGGTGGACCTGGATAAGCCCTACCTAATTCATAATCATTTTTGTCTCTTAGTAATTTTTTCTGTTTCTTGTTTTTTAACTGTACCAAATTATTTTCCACATTTTTGAATAAGTTGTTAAATTCAGTCATTCTATGCTCAAACAGCAAGTCCCTTTTAATTTCATGATCAAGTCTATTAATGTCTTTGAGCAAACCAGCCATTTTTCTGTTGTTGTCGCTAATAAAAATATTAAGTAACTCACATCCTTGCCTGTTAAAAAACGTTTTAAGGTCCTTATGTAGTTGTGAGTCTTTCACCAAACCTGTCGGGTATTTCCAAGTCCTTAAACCCTTGGTTATCTGCTCTCTTCTTAAACACTCATTAAAGTACTAATTTTCCAACTGTAACTTTTTGTACTTCCATAAAAGTTCCTTAAAGCAACAAAACTGGTCATCCAAGCTCCCACAACTGTTGCTGATGTTGACAATACAGCCATGAAGCCCGGTATCGTTTCAAAGCCAGTCGTCAACAGAAAATAAAAGCATGATGTCATCACGGCCACCCAACGATGTATCTGATCCAGTAGCATTGCTGTTAACATTATCGATAGCTCCACAACTTTTATCATTAGAACACCTAATCCTTTGTGCAGGTGTAATTAAAGAATTGTCAGGGCTTTCGACTTGCATAGAATTAAAGCCCTAAGAGTGAACTGACCCTTGCTGATTCATAAACGAGTCGACCTTGGCAGACAGTAGGGCAACAGAGGAAGTAAGCGATGCCACAGATTGCAATAATGCGTTGAAATCAATGTTGCCAGTACTACTAAGGTCTTCACCTCCATCCATACCAACCACAAACTGAGAACCACAAAAAAGTCCAAACTCAGAAAAAAACTGAATTGAGGAAATGACTAAGAGCACTACACCAAAGGTAAAAAAATCCAACAAATTTATTCCACAATGATGAGAGTTTAGTGCTTTCATCAAAAGTACATTACATTGACTTCTTCGGAACTCATATCCTACTACAAAGGATGATCTTCTTGAATTTCTAGAACTCAAGTGGCAAATAAGGTTAAATGCGTGTGTGCCACCTGGGCTCAATGACAAAATCTCTATCAGTTCCATGTTAAAATTAAAAGCTGTTTCCATTATATAATGTTTTTAACATATGTTTTATTTTTGGGGTATTTTTGGTTTAATAATTCTTGCAAGGGTTACATAAGAAATGACCTACCTTTGTTGTAGGATATGACATCTTTCAACAGGAAATGACAACCTTTTTGATTGACCAATTGTGGAGTAGGGCATGTTATTTAAATCAATAACAAGTGTGTTATGTAGTTCTGAAGAAGTCAATGTAATGTACTTTTGATGAAAGCGCTAAACTCTCATCATTGTGGAATACATTTTTTAAGTATCTATAAAGGGGGTAAGGGACTTGGGTTCAAAAGTTGACCGCGACCTTAAATTTGACCACCATGTGTCTACTGTAGTAAGGAAGGCTTTCTTACATTGCATACTTGATTAGTAAAGGCATCACCTTGTGACCAAAAGAGGTTATAACCTCGCTATAATCTGCACTAATCCAGCCCATAATTGAGTATAATGCCCCGTTTGGCATGTACAGTACAAAGCACCTGCAGCAATTGGAGAGACCTCAGAGATTTCCAAAAAAGAAGATCAAGGGACTCCAACATGTGCTGTACACAGACATACTAAAGTCCATGTCACTTTATTCTGTCATACAGACTTCTTAGGGGAAACTTATGCCTGGCTTACAGAGCAATTTCAGACCCAAACCTAATGAACTTGCTGAATATCCTTAAATCAAACAGGACTAGCGCCACCCATTCCAGGGACCTAAATATGGCCTGTGACTTAAATAGGACATGCTGGGGGGACAGATATATCTCCCAGTGACTGCTGCATCTTTGGAATAGGCTACCTATTTATGTGAAACAGAGCACCTCTATGAAACTGTTCAAAAGGAACCTGGATAAGTGGATGAGGTACCATAAATTCTTATCAGGAATAGAGCCACAAATCTCCTGGACCTGGACGGTCATTACTAAATTCAGTCTTGGGCATTAACTAACATTTCTATGGTATTACATTGGGATTAAACGGCTAGGTTTGAAATGACCTCTGGGTCAATAACCTAGTAATCTCCTATGATCTCATGATACTAAGGCCATAAATAACAGGTATAACAGGATGCATCACTTCCATATACATATATTCATCCAAAGTAATACAGTGTGTTAGTTGCACACCATATAAATGTGACTTGCAAGTAAAAATGAACTGTTGAACAAAGCCTGTATCTACCATTTGAAAAGTACTATTGTCACTTAATGACAGCATCATTCTATCATTATATAACATTTTATCCATTACCATTTTAGCCTCACCTTTATCTGCTTGTTTAATAATAATGTCATTTTTTTCATTCACTTCTTTCAAAGCTAGATCCTAATTCTTACTTTAATTGTAAGATTTGTGTTGGTTATTTGTATTAAACATTTCATACAATTGTTTTTCACACATTGTTTGAAAAGCACTCAGGAGAGGTATGCTATTAGGTATAAAGGAACTTTTGCATTTACATTTAGTTGTACTTACAGCAGTGACATTGTTTTTAAACAGAATTTTTAAGTTAAGATCTCTAAGAAACATTCTTAAATCAGTGAGGGCTTCACTAATATAACCATTATAGGAAAGCACAAAATTTAAGCCCCTAGATAAAACTATACATATCAGAAGTCGGAGTCAAACCAGAAAGATTCAAAGCACCATTAATAATTTTCTACTGGGTATCAGCATTCATACATTCTACCTGGCTGTTGAGTTAATTTTGCTGTCTGTTTGACTTGGTGTTTGGATAAACAGTCTGACCTGGTTGTTTCTTCCTTCTGTCTAAATGTGTCACTTGCATGGATCTTTTTCGAATGGCAACTCTCTCTCTGGCAGTTGGACAGTCATTAAAAGATGCTGTAGTTGTTTCCATTTCATTTGAACAATTATCAGATACAGCTTTTATTATTGGAACTTTGTGAGTTGCTTTCACTTTTTATTCTTGGACTTTGTGAGTTCCTTTCACTTTATATTTTTTATTGTCACCATGTTATGTCTTCCTTATATTTCACATATCTAGCACATTGTAAATAAAGAGATTCCATGCTTGTTTACTGCCACACAGACTGTAGAGAAATGTTCTCACTAGCCAGGTACATGTAGGCACATTTACAAGTGTCAGCATACTCTACAAGAACTATTATATTTAATGCTAAAAGGGTATTGCATCATTCTCCGAAAGACGATACTTATTTTGTCCTTAATAGCCTTTCGAAATCTATTTTAAAGTCACTTGTAACTACTCACTGAGTGCCAAGACTGGATTGCAACATAGGCAAGCAAAGCTTAACTATTTATTTATTTATTTATTTATTGCAGTTGGTTTACCAGGATAGTCCATTGGGCCTTAAAGAACCCGTTTTCAATGGAGTCCTGGGGAGAAAAGCTCCAGAAAAAAAAAAAAATACATATAATATTCGACAGAGACAGTCTAGGGACAGAACGTTATTATTACAATGTAGTCAGAATAATGTGAAACTATTCAGATATATAATAGCAGTCATAACAATTAATACATTGAGAGAAAAAATATGTTAGCAATAGAACAATGCAAAAAATTAATACAAATTAGAGAACAAGTATAGTAGCTAAAAGAAGGATGTGATATTAAAGGACATTAAGTAGAGTTAGTTATGTGGGGTGGGAGCAAGAGCATTCCCACTGTGATGTTAGGTGTAGGAAAAGAGACTTCTTAAAGGTAGAGTGGTTAGAGGTGGTGCGGATATTTGGTGGTAAGGAGTTCCAGAGGCGAGCGAGGCTGAATGAAAGAAGTTTTTTGCCTGGGGGATGAGTAGGTTTATGCACTTCTAGTAGATTTTGATTATTAGACCTTAGAACTCTGTTAGGTAGGTGCATTTTAAAGGCAGAGGAAAGGGAGGGACAGAGGGAAGGGTTTAGAATAAGCTTATGGGCTAGAGTTAGTTGAGTGTAAGTTAGTTGTTTGGGAAGTTCTAGCCATTTTAGTTTATGGAGGGAGAGACAGTGGTGAGTGGAAGACTTATGGCTGGTGGCGAACTTTGCAATTTTGTTATAGCAGGAGGTAAGCTGTTTTATTAGTGAGGACTGGAGATTAGTAAGTAGTGGGGCCCCATAGAGAAGGGAGGGGATAAGGAAGGAAGTAGAGAGAGTGATTTTAGTGGTGGATGTGAGGTAGGTATTCTGTCTATAAAGCATGCCAAGTTTTTGATGCGTTTTTTTGATGTTCGTTTGTAGGTGGTAGTTAAATTTAAGTTGGTTGTCGATTTGGACCCCAAGTAGTTTGGTCTCTGACACTGTTTCGAGAGGTGTGTTGCTTTGACTAGTAATTAAGAATGAATTTATGTCGGGAGGAGTAACTTTGGAGGGAGTAAATAACATTAGTTTGGTCTTGGTAGCGTTTAGAGCTAGATGATTGCTTAGCATCCATTGCTCTGTGGAGGAGAAGGCATCTTGAGTAAGTTTTTGTAGTGAAGTGATAGAAGAGGCAGAGCAGATGATAGTAGAATCATCCGCGTATTGGATGATGCTAGAGAAAGGGATTGATTTGTGGAAGTCGTTGATAAAGATATTGAAGAGAAGGGGACCCAGTATGGAGCCTTGTGGGACTCCGGTAGGGGTACTAAGGAAGGAGGAAGTGGCTTTTCCATTTTACAGCTTGATTTCTGTTAGATAGATAACTAGAGAACCAGTTCAAAGAGGAGGAGGATAGGTAGAGTTTGGAGAGTTTAGTTAAGAGCAGGTTGTGTGAGATAGTATCAAGGCTTTGGAAAGATCAAGGAGTAAGGTGGAAACAATTAGTCCAGAGTCGCGGGCTTTATTAACGATTTCAAGGAAGGAGAGAAGGGCAGTCATGGTGCTATGATTAGGTCTGAAACCGTGCTGTGTGGGAGTTATAAGATTATTGTCTAGGAGGTGGGGAAGGAGTTGAAGTTGCACACATTTTTCAAGGATTTTTGAAATTGGGGACAGGATGGCTATGGGACGGAAATTAGTGACATTATTATTGTTACCACCTTTGTGTAGTGGTATAATAAAGGCTTGTTTCCAAATTTGGGGAACTATGCATTCTTGTAGGGAACGGTTAATTAAGATGCTAATAGGGTAGGCAAGACTTTCAGCAGCTATACTAAGAAAGTAAGAAGGGATATTGTCAGGAGCATTGGTACATGGTTTCAATTTCTGAAGGAGTTTCTTGATAGTAGATGTAGGTATGGGATTTAAAGAGAAGAGAGTGCATTCTGGGGGGGATTTTGGGGAGGTGTTGATGAGGATAGAATTTGTGTAGAAGAGGGGGTAGTGAAGTTAGTGGGTGGGGAGTATGGTGTAGATGTAAAGGCAGTGGGGGTGGGTGTGGGGGTATTGGATGATGCAGAGGAGGTGGAGAAAGAGGAGGTTAATTTGGAAATAGAGTCAATGAAGAAAGAATTAAATTGGGTGGCTAGATCTTGATCTGGAGAATTTGGGTCTGGGGTAGGAGTATCTGGTTTGCTGGGGTGGAGGAGAGTAGAGATCCCTTTCCAGAATTTTTGGGGGTTGTTTTTGTTATGGTTTTGGAGTGTAGAGAAATAGTTTTGTCGATCAAAGGTAATGAGTTTTTTTACTTTATTTCGGAGCATTTTGTATTCATTAAGGAGTGGAGTTGTCTTATGTTTTTGGTAGCGTGCCCAGACTTTGTCTCTTTGTCTCATGATAGAAAGAGTATTTTTGGAGAGCCATGGGGCTGATTTAGTTTTTATTCTCTTTGTCCGTAAGGGAGCTTGGGAGTCAAGTAATTTTAAGAATGTTGAGTTAAAGTGAGAGACTGCATTGTCTAGAGGTAGTGTTTTTAGGCAATTCCAATTAACTGCTTGTAGTGAGTTTGAAAAGGTTATTGGGTTGAAGTTTTTTTGGTCACGGATAGTAATATAGTTGTGGTTTCGTTGAAGGATAGTGGGAAGCCGGTGGGTAAAGGTGTGTATGTGGTCACCAAGTGGGTCGGGAAGAGTGCCACTGTTGGTGTAATAGTGTGGATGGGAGACTAGAATCCAATCTAATATACTCCCAATGGAGGGTTTTTTGGCTGGGTGAGTTACTGAAGTGAACAGTTGTGTGAAATTGTAGAGGTTGATGTTAGTGGTGTTTGTAGGAGACTGGATAAGGGCCCAATTAATGTTTACATCTCCTAGGATTATGGTTTCATTACTAATGTTACTAGATAGCCAGGAAAGGATAAGTTCGAGTGTAGAGATATTATCCCCTGGGGGGATATAAAGGGAAGCTATACATATGTGTTTATAGTTATTGATTTGTAGTAGCGTAAGGAGAAGTTCGGCGTTGTTAAAGTGAGGGATAGGTTTGTTGTAGGGAGAAACTACTAGGGAGGAAGAATATAGAAGGGCTACTCCTCCACCTTTTTTGTGAGCTCTGTCTTTTCTTAAGATGGAGTAGTTTGGAGGGACTATTTCAGAGTCTTTAATTTGTGGTTTTAGCCAGGTTTCAGAAATAGAGAGGATGTCAGGTTTATTGTATGTGAACCAAGCTTGAAGGTTTGGGACTTTATTTACTACACTTTGGGAGTTTAAGGAAGTGATTAGTAGGGATTTATTTATGGGGGATGTAGTGGTGGGGCCGGGATTAGGATGGATGTCTCCAGATATGAGAGTGCTAATCAGATGTAGTATGGAATAATTTATGTGAGTAGTTAGCAAGGAGATGAGATTGGATTCTTTTGTGAATTGGAGGGCTTTGCTAGTAGTTGTGATGATAGAGTTAGTGTGGTAGTGGATAAGTTTGTGTCGAAAAAGAAGGAGGTTGTTTGAGGGGTATAAGTAGGGGGAGATGAGGAAGTATGAGTGTGGGAAAGGTAAGTTGTGAGGATTAGTTATATGAAGGGGTTGGAAGTGGATGAAGAGTGTGGGTTGGGAAGGCTGGTAGGAGGAGGATAAGGTAAAGAGTAGTAATAGAGAAATGAAGAGGAAGGAGAGTTTAGAGAGCATGGTGGGAAAGGGTTTAATAGAGTAAAAGTATAAAGTAGTGAAGTAAGGCAGATAAGAGATAATGTCTATATAGGAAATAGATGTTATCTATGTAGTAGTGTATGGGGAGTTGTATTAGATTGGGGGGGTGTAGTTGTGCGTGAGGATAGAATGGGATTAGTTATGTAAGATAAAGAAGGGGAGTTGACTGTAAGTTGGTTTTGGCGGGAAAAAAGGAGGGTGTGTTTAGGAAGTGAGATATTGATTGGAGTAGTGTGGCAGAGGGAGTGGCTTTAGGAGGAATAAATGTAGATGTGCTGGGGGTGGGTGGGAATTGGGGGCAGGGTAGGGGAGCGGAGTGAGCCCACAGGGCGAACGGAGTGGGTAGACCCAGAGAGCAGAAAGAGAAATGAGAGACTATCAGCAGAGCAGTGTTTGTAAAGGGTAAGTGAGGTGGCTTAGCTAAGGTTGGAAGAGTGGGCTAAGGTATTAGGTGAAAAGAGAGGGACAGAGATATGTGAGCTGTAAAGCAGAAGGAGACAGAGTTTAAAACAGGTTATTATTTGTATTTTAAAGTTGTATTTTGAGAAGTACTAATTCAATGGAGAGTTTAGATGTAGAATTAGGTCTCAATTCAGTGGAAAAAGGGGTGCCCTGTAGTGGACTATGCACAAGCAAAGGCTCACCAGGGCATACTAGGCAGATGAGATAGGGAGGGGAGAGGAACAGAACAGAGAGCTAAGTGAGGAATGGAGGTCAAAGGAAAAATAGTTGAGGGGTTAGGCTGCTGGCATTCCTGACCGGAATGTATTACTACAGCTAGCAGAGTACAGTAGTTCTGGTTTAGCAGATGCACATACTTTCTTAAGTTCTGTTTAGAGTCTCTAGGTACACTTTTCTTCAAGAGGGAGTTGAGGCAGCAGGGAGTATTGCTTTGGCAATAGGGAGTTCAGCTTAGAAGGTCCAGTTATCCACCCAGGCAAAGACACAGGGGGAAGATTCAGGGCAGGAAAGCTGGAGGACGGAAAAGACAGTGAGAAACAGTGTTGGTTAGTAGCAGGCTAATTTACACTTTATATTCTGCTAATGCTTAAAGTAAGGAGGTAGCTGGTGTGTAGGACTATAACACTGCACAATCTACAGTTATTAGCAGGAGGGATAAGGAAGAGTACATGTAACAGCAGAGATATCAGAGCACATAGGTAGCATAAAATACAATATTTGGAATGCAGTACAAATAAAGAATAAAACAACAGAGTACATCAGAAGCAAAATACTTAGCTACAACTAGAGTGTCATAAGCATTACGGATACCTCGAGTGTAATGAGATATACGGGCAAGGCTAGTTCAGATTCACTGAGCCTCACAGCAGTAATTTACAGAACACGTGGATGAAAGCACATTGCCTGTAAAAGCTGTCGAAAAATAAGAAGTAGCACAATCTACTAATTAAGTCCTAACATTTAAAGATAGAGCATTAAACTAGCTCTCATAATAGTGAAATTTGAATACTAAATGCACCCCTAACACAATATGGAGGCCTAAGCTGGTAAAACAAAAAGATATCACATGTTTTAGACGCTAACGCTATGTTTAAATAAGTTAAGAGGTGGCATTTCCCTGGGAAGGCAGTTGCTAAAAAACCCCTTGGCAATATATCTCACAGCAATTCTAAATAAGGTAGGATAAGCACCAACCACGAAAGCAAATGCAGGGAAGGCAGTCGCTATCGAGATAAGTTAGGCACCAACCAAGATAGCAGACGCCTGGGAAGGCAGTCGCTATCAAGAATATACAGGTTATCTTTACAGCCTTGAAGTAAAAGGAGGATAAGCACCAACCAAGACAGCGCTTACCTGGGAAGGCAGTCGCTATCAGATATTAATAAGCTCTCTTTACAGCCTTGGTGAAATATATTAAAAAAAATAAGGCTAGCGTTACACTGACAAGGCAGTCGCTAATAATAAGGAAATCATTGCAGGCCTCAAGCATTAACAAGTTCTCTTTACAGCCTTGGTGACATATATTTAAAAATAAGGCTAGTGTAACTGACAAGGCAGTCGCTAATTATAGGGAAATCATTGCAGCCCTCAAGCGATAACAACCTCTCTTTACAGCCTTGGCGAAATATAATACAAAATAAGGCTAGCGTTACACTTATAAGGAAATCATTGCAGCCCTCAAGCAATAACAACTTCTCTTACAGCCTTGGCGAAATATATTACAAAGATAAGGCTAGCGTTACACTGACAAAGCAGTCGCTAATTATAAGGGAACCATTGCAGCTTTCGTGATAGTGGAGGGTGAAGAAATCAAGCAAATGAGAAAGCGCATACCAGGGAGTGAATCTCTATCAAAGAGTTAGTAATTACACATAGCAGCCTTCAAAAATAAAGTCGCTTAACAATAAAGTCAGTAATTACCCATAACAACTTTCATCTTGAAGTAAAACAGTAAAAGCAGCAAATTAAACTATGGTAATGAATATATGTGTTTGTCGACAGCAGGACAAGGCAGATCAGGTTAAAAAGATAAGGGCAGGAGACCCATCTGTCGACAGCAAGACAAGGCAAACAAATTAACACAGCAGGAATATGTTATTCAATGCAGTTAGAGGCAATCTAAGTAAAAGTAAAACAAAAAGAATAAAAAATGCAGTATCACACATAAACGCAGTCTCTACTTACAGAGGAGAGATACACACTCACAGCTGAGGATGCACAGCAGCCAGAACGGGCCAGTTTAAAGATGGCGCCTAGGGATAGGGAGTGATTATATCATTTCCTGTGGAAGGATGGGACAAGGGGAGGAGCTGAAGTAGGATACTAGGAGGGACAGAGAGGACGAGCTTAGTGAATGCAGAAGAAAAGAGGGGGGGGAGATTCCTGAAAATGGAACAGACCAGGGAGTGAAGAGGGAGAAAAGGCTAGGAAGAGAGAAAAGTGAAAGAGGGCAGGATATGTAATAGAGAGGGAGAGAGACAGAGAGAGACAGAGAGAGAGAGACAGGGAGAAAGAAAAGTACACAATGGAGATCGAATGGTAATAGAAGAGCACAGATATTATAGGAGGGAAATAGATACAAGATGAGAGGGAGAGAGAAGGGAGATAAAGAGGACAGGGAAGAGGGTAGCTACAGGGTAGATAAGCCCAGAGAGCAGAAAGAGAAATGAGAGACTATCAGCAGAGCAGTGTTTGTAAAGGGTAAGTGAGGTGGCTTAGCTAAGGTTGGAAGAGTGGGCTAAGGTATTAGGTGAAAAGAGAGGGACAGAGATATGTGAGCTGTAAAGCAGAAGGAGACAGAGTTTAAAACAGGTTATTATTTGTATTTTAAAGTTGTATTTTGAGAAGTACTAATTCAATGGAGAGTTTAGATGTAGAATTAGGTCTCAATTCAGTGGAAAAGGGGTGCCCTGTAGTGGACTATGCACAAGCAAAGGCTCACCAGGGCATACTAGGCAGATGAGATAGGGAAGGGGAGAGGAACAGAACAGAGAGCTAAGTGAGGAATGGAGGTCAAAGGAAAAATAGTTGAGGGGTTAGGCTGCTGGCATTCCTGACCGGGAATGTATTACTACAGCTAGCAGAGTACAGTAGTTCTGGTTTAGCAGATGCACATACTTTCTTAAGTTCTGTTTAGAGTCTCTAGGTACACTTTTCTTCAAGAGGGAGTTGAGGCAGCAGGGAGTATTGCTTTGGCAATAGGGAGTTCAGCTTAGAAGGTCCAGTTATCCACCCAGGCAAAGACACAGGGGGAAGATTCAGGGCAGGAAAGCTGGAGGAAGGAAAAGACAGTGAGAAACAGTGTTGGTTAGTAGCAGGCTAATTTACACTTTATATTCTGCTAATGCTTAAAGTAAGGAGGTAGCTGGTGTGTAGGACTATAACACTGCACAATCTACAGTTATTAGCAGGAGGGATAAGGAAGAGTACATGTAACAGCAGAGATATCAGAGCACATAGGTAGCATAAAATACAATATTTGGAATGCAGTACAAATAAAGAATAAAACAACAGAGTACATCAGAAGCAAAATACTTAGCTACAACTAGAGTGTCATAAGCATTACGGATACCTCGAGTGTAATGAGATATACGGGCAAGGCTAGTTCAGATTCACTGAGCCTCACAGCAGTAATTTACAGAACACGTGGATGAAAGCACATTGCCTGTAAAAGCTGTCATAAAAAAATAAGAAGTAGCACAATCTACTAATTAAGTCCTAACATTTAAAGATAGAGCATTAAACTAGCTCTCATAATAGTGAAATTTGAATACTAAATGCACCCCTAACACAATATGGAGGCCTAAGCTGGTAAAACAGAAAGATATCACATGTTTTAGACGCTAACGCTATGTTTAAATAAGTTAAGAGGTGGCATTTCCCTGGGAAGGCAGTTGCTAAAAAACCCCTTGGCAATATATCTCACAGCAATTCTAAATAAGGTAGGATAAGCACCAACCATGAAAGCAAATGCAGGGAAGGCAGTCGCTATCGAGATAAGTTAGGCACCAACCAAGATAGCAGACGCCTGGGAAGGCAGTCGCTATCAAGAATATACAGGTTATCTTTACAGCCTTGAAGTAAAAGGAGGATAAGCACCAACCAAGACAGCTCTTACCTGGGAAGGCAGTCGCTATCAGATATTAATAAGCTCTCTTTACAGCCTTGGTGAAATATATTAAAAAATAAGGCTAGCGTTACACTGACAAGGCAGTCGCTAATAATAAGGAAATCATTGCAGGCCTCAAGCATTAACAAGTTCTCTTTACAGCCTTGGTGACATATATTTAAAAATAAGGCTAGTGAAACTGACAAGGCAGTCGCTAATTATAGGGAAATCATTGCAGCCCTCAAGCGATAACAACCTCTCTTTACAGCCTTGGCGAAATATAATACAAAAATAAGGCTAGCGTTACACTTATAAGGAAATCATTGCAGCCCTCAAGCAATAACAACTTCTCTTACAGCCTTGGCGAAATATATTACAAAGATAAGGCTAGCGTTACACTGACAAAGCAGTCGCTAATTATAAGGGAACCATTGCAGCTTTCGTGATAGTGGAGGGTGAAGAAATCAAGCAAATGAGAAAGCGATACCAGGGAGTGAATTTCTATCAAAGAGTTAGTAATTACACATAGCAGCCTTCAAAAATAAAGTCGCTTAACAATAAAGTCAGTAATTACCCATAACAACTTTCATCTTGAAGTAAAACAGTAAAAGCAGCAAATTAAACTATGGTAATGAATATATGTGTTTGTCGACAGCAGGACAAGGCAGATCAGGTTAAAAAGATAAGGGCAGGAGACCCATCTGTCGACAGCAAGACAAGGCAAACAAATGAACACAGCAGGAATATGTTATTCAATGCAGTTAGAGGCAATCTAAGTAAAAGTACAACAAAAAGAATAACAAATGCAGTATCACACATAAACGCAGTCTCTACTTACAGAGGAGAGATACACACTCACAGCTGAGGATGCACAGCAGCCAGAACGGGCCAGTTTAAAGATGGCGCCTAGGGATAGGGAGTGATTATATCATTTCCTGTGGAAGGATGGGACAAGGGGAGGAGCTGAAGTAGGATACTAGGAGGGACAGAGAGGACGAGTTTAGTGAATGCAGAAGAAAAAAGAGGGGGGGAGATTCCTGTAAATGGAACAGACCAGGGAGTGAAGAGGGAGAAAAGGCTAGGAAGAGAGAAAAAGTGAAAGAGGGCAGGATATATAATAGAGAAGGAGAGAGGGAGAGAGTCAGAGAGAGAGAGACAGGGAGAAAGGAAAATACACAATGGAGATCGAGTGGTAATAGAAGAGCACAGATATTATAGGAGGGAAATAGATACAAGATGAGAGGGAGAGAGAAGGGAGATAAAGAGGACAGGGAAGAGGGTAGCTACAGGGTAGATAAGCCCAGAGAGCAGAAAGAGAAATGAGAGACTATCAGCAGAGCAGTGTTTGTAAAGGGTAAGTGAGGTGGCTTAGCTAAGGTTGGAAGAGTGGGCTAAGGTATTAGGTGAAAAGAGAGGGACAGAGATATGTGAGCTGTAAAGCAGAAGGAGACAGAGTTTAAAACAGGTTATTATTTGTATTTTAAAGTTGTATTTTGAGAAGTACTAATTCAATGGAGAGTTTAGATGTAGAATTAGGTCTCAATTCAGTGGAAAAAGGGGTGCCCTGTAGTGGACTATGCACAAGCAAAGGCTCACCAGGGCATACTAGGCAGATGAGATAGGGAGGGGAGAGGAACAGAACAGAGAGCTAAGTGAGGAATGGAGGTCAAAGGAAAAATAGTTGAGGGGTTAGGCTGCTGGCATTCCTGACCGGGAATGTATTACTACAGCTAGCAGAGTACAGTAGTTCTGGTTTAGCAGATGCACATACTTTCTTAAGTTCTGTTTAGAGTCTCTAGGTACACTTTTCTTCAAGAGGGAGTTGAGGCAGCAGGGAGTATTGCTTTGGCAATAGGGAGTTCAGCTTAGAAGGTCCAGTTATCCACCCAGGCAAAGACACAGGGGGAAGATTCAGGGCAGGAAAGCTGGAGGACGGAAAAGACAGTGAGAAACAGTGTTGGTTAGTAGCAGGCTAATTTACACTTTATATTCTGCTAATGCTTAAAGTAAGGAGGTAGCTGGTGTGTAGGACTATAACACTGCACAATCTACAGTTATTAGCAGGAGGGATAAGGAAGAGTACATGTAACAGCAGAGATATCAGAGCACATAGGTAGCATAAAATACAATATTTGGAATGCAGTACAAATAAAGAATAAAACAACAGAGTACATCAGAAGCAAAATACTTAGCTACAACTAGAGTGTCATAAGCATTACGGATACCTCGAGTGTAATGAGATATACGGGCAAGGCTAGTTCAGATTCACTGAGCCTCACAGCAGTAATTTACAGAACACGTGGATGAAAGCACATTGCCTGTAAAAGCTGTCGTAAAAAAATAAGAAGTAGCACAATCTACTAATTAAGTCCTAACATTTAAAGATAGAGCATTAAACTAGCTCTCATAATAGTGAAATTTGAATACTAAATGCACCCCTAACACAATATGGAGGCCTAAGCTGGTAAAACAAAAAGATATCACATGTTTTAGACGCTAACGCTATGTTTAAATAAGTTAAGAGGTGGCATTTCCTGGGAAGGCAGTTGCTAAAAAACCCCTTGGCAATATATCTCACAGCAATTCTAAATAAGGTAGGATAAGCACCAACCATGAAAGCAAATGCAGGGAAGGCAGTCGCTATCGAGATAAGTTAGGCACCAACCAAGATAGCAGACGCCTGGGAAGGCAGTCGCTATCAAGAATATACAGGTTATCTTTACAGCCTTGAAGTAAAAGGAGGATAAGCACCAACCAAGACAGCTCTTACCTGGGAAGGCAGTCGCTATCAGATATTAATAAGCTCTCTTTACAGCCTTGGTGAAATATATTAAAAAAATAAGGCTAGCGTTACACTGACAAGGCAGTCGCTAATAATAAGGAAATCATTGCAGGCCTCAAGCATTAACAAGTTCTCTTTACAGCCTTGGTGACATATATTTAAAAATAAGGCTAGTGAAACTGACAAGGCAGTCGCTAATTATAGGGAAATCATTGCAGCCCTCAAGCGATAACAACCTCTCTTTACAGCCTTGGCGAAATATAATACAAAAATAAGGCTAGCGTTACACTTATAAGGAAATCATTGCAGCCCTCAAGCAATAACAACTTCTCTTACAGCCTTGGCGAAATATATTACAAAGATAAGGCTAGCGTTACACTGACAAAGCAGTCGCTAATTATAAGGGAACCATTGCAGCTTTCGTGATAGTGGAGGGTGAAGAAATCAAGCAAATGAGAAAGCGCATACCAGGGAGTGAATCTCTATCAAAGAGTTAGTAATTACACATAGCAGCCTTCAAAAATAAAGTCGCTTAACAATAAAGTCAGTAATTACCCATAACAACTTTCATCTTGAAGTAAAACAGTAAAAGCAGCAAATTAAACTATGGTAATGAATATATGTGTTTGTCGACAGCAGGACAAGGCAGATCAGGTTAAAAAGATAAGGGCAGGAGACCCATCTGTCGACAGCAAGACAAGGCAAACAAATGAACACAGCAGGAATATGTTATTCAATGCAGTTAGAGGCAATCTAAGTAAAAGTACAACAAAAAGAATAACAAATGCAGTATCACACATAAACGCAGTCTCTACTTACAGAGGAGAGATACACACTCACAGCTGAGGATGCACAGCAGCCAGAACGGGCCAGTTTAAAGATGGCGCCTAGGGATAGGGAGTGATTATATCATTTCCTGTGGAAGGATGGGACAAGGGGAGGAGCTGAAGTAGGATACTAGGAGGGACAGAGAGGACGAGTTTAGTGAATGCAGAAGAAAAAAGAGGGGGGGAGATTCCTGTAAATGGAACAGACCAGGGAGTGAAGAGGGAGAAAAGGCTAGGAAGAGAGAAAAAGTGAAAGAGGGCAGGATATATAATAGAGAAGGAGAGAGGGAGAGAGTCAGAGAGAGAGAGACAGGGAGAAAGGAAAATACACAATGGAGATCGAGTGGTAATAGAAGAGCACAGATATTATAGGAGGGAAATAGATACAAGATGAGAGGGAGAGAGAAGGGAGATAAAGAGGACAGGGAAGAGGGTAGCTACAGGGTAGATAAGCCCAGAGAGCAGAAAGAGAAATGAGAGACTATCAGCAGAGCAGTGTTTGTAAAGGGTAAGTGAGGTGGCTTAGCTAAGGTTGGAAGAGTGGGCTAAGGTATTAGGTGAAAAGAGAGGGACAGAGATATGTGAGCTGTAAAGCAGAAGGAGACAGAGTTTAAAACAGGTTATTATTTGTATTTTAAAGTTGTATTTTGAGAAGTACTAATTCAATGGAGAGTTTAGATGTAGAATTAGGTCTCAATTCAGTGGAAAAGGGGTGCCCTGTAGTGGACTATGCACAAGCAAAGGCTCACCAGGGCATACTAGGCAGATGAGATAGGGAAGGGGAGAGGAACAGAACAGAGAGCTAAGTGAGGAATGGAGGTCAAAGGAAAAATAGTTGAGGGTTAGGCTGCTGGCATTCCTGACCGGGAATGTATTACTACAGCTAGCAGAGTACAGTAGTTCTGGTTTAGCAGATGCACATACTTTCTTAAGTTCTGTTTAGAGTCTCTAGGTACACTTTTCTTCAAGAGGGAGTTGAGGCAGCAGGGAGTATTGCTTTGGCAATAGGGAGTTCAGCTTAGAAGGTCCAGTTATCCACCCAGGCAAAGACACAGGGGGAAGATTCAGGGCAGGAAAGCTGGAGGACGGAAAAGACAGTGAGAAACAGTGTTGGTTAGTAGCAGGCTAATTTACACTTTATATTCTGCTAATGCTTAAAGTAAGGAGGTAGCTGGTGTGTAGGACTATAACACTGCACAATCTACAGTTATTAGCAGGAGGGATAAGGAAGAGTACATGTAACAGCAGAGATATCAGAGCACATAGGTAGCATAAAATACAATATTTGGAATGCAGTACAAATAAAGAATAAAACAACAGAGTACATCAGAAGCAAAATACTTAGCTACAACTAGAGTGTCATAAGCATTACGGATACCTCGAGTGTAATGAGATATACGGGCAAGGCTAGTTCAGATTCACTGAGCCTCACAGCAGTAATTTACAGAACACGTGGATGAAAGCACATTGCCTGTAAAAGCTGTCGTAAAAAAATAAGAAGTAGCACAATCTACTAATTAAGTCCTAACATTTAAAGATAGAGCATTAAACTAGCTCTCATAATAGTGAAATTTGAATACTAAATGCACCCCTAACACAATATGGAGGCCTAAGCTGGTAAAACAAAAAGATATCACATGTTTTAGACGCTAACGCTATGTTTAAATAAGTTAAGAGGTGGCATTTCCCTGGGAAGGCAGTTGCTAAAAAACCCCTTGGCAATATATCTCACAGCAATTCTAAATAAGGTAGGATAAGCACCAACCATGAAAGCAAATGCAGGGAAGGCAGTCGCTATCGAGATAAGTTAGGCACCAACCAAGATAGCAGACGCCTGGGAAGGCAGTCGCTATCAAGAATATACAGGTTATCTTTACAGCCTTGAAGTAAAAGGAGGATAAGCACCAACCAAGACAGCTCTTACCTGGGAAGGCAGTCGCTATCAGATATTAATAAGCTCTCTTTACAGCCTTGGTGAAATATATTAAAAAAATAAGGCTAGCGTTACACTGACAAGGCAGTCGCTAATAATAAGGAAATCATTGCAGGCCTCAAGCATTAACAAGTTCTCTTTACAGCCTTGGTGACATATATTTAAAAATAAGGCTAGTGAAACTGACAAGGCAGTCGCTAATTATAGGGAAATCATTGCAGCCCTCAAGCGATAACAACCTCTCTTTACAGCCTTGGCGAAATATAATACAAAAATAAGGCTAGCGTTACACTTATAAGGAAATCATTGCAGCCCTCAAGCAATAACAACTTCTCTTACAGCCTTGGCGAAATATATTACAAAGATAAGGCTAGCGTTACACTGACAAAGCAGTCGCTAATTATAAGGGAACCATTGCAGCTTTCGTGATAGTGGAGGGTGAAGAAATCAAGCAAATGAGAAAGCGCATACCAGGGAGTGAATCTCTATCAAAGAGTTAGTAATTACACATAGCAGCCTTCAAAAATAAAGTCGCTAACAATAAAGTCAGTAATTACCCATAACAACTTTCATCTTGAAGTAAAACAGTAAAAGCAGCAAATTAAACTATGGTAATGAATATATGTGTTTGTCGACAGCAGGACAAGGCAGATCAGGTTAAAAAGATAAGGGCAGGAGACCCATCTGTCGACAGCAAGACAAGGCAAACAAATGAACACAGCAGGAATATGTTATTCAATGCAGTTAGAGGCAATCTAAGTAAAAGTAAAACAAAAAGAATAACAAATGAGTATCACACATAAATGCAGTCTCTACTTACAGAGGAGAGATACACACTCACAGCTGAGGATGCACAGCAGCCAGAACGGGCCAGTTTAAAGATGGCGCCTAGGGATAGGGAGTGATTATATCATTTCCTGTGGAAGGATGGGACAAGGGGAGGAGCTGAAGTAGGATACTAGGTGGGACAGAGAGGACGAGTTTAGTGAATGCAGAAGAAAAAAGAGGGGGGGAGATTCCTGTAAATGGAACAGACCAGGGAGTGAAGAGGGAGAAAAGGCTAGGAAGAGAGAAAAAGTGAAAGAGGGCAGGATATATAATAGAGAAGGAGAGAGGGAGAGAGTCAGAGAGAGAGAGACAGGGAGAAAGGAAAATACACAATGGAGATCGAGTGGTAATAGAAGAGCACAGATATTATAGGAGGGAAATAGATACAAGATGAGAGGGAGAGAGAAGGGAGATAAAGAGGACAGGGAAGAGGGTAGCTACAGGGTAGATAAGCCCAGAGAGCAGAAAGAGAAATGAGAGACTATCAGCAGAGCAGTGTTTGTAAAGGGTAAGTGAGGTGGCTTAGCTAAGGTTGGAAGAGTGGGCTAAGGTATTAGGTGAAAAGAGAGGGACAGAGATATGTGAGCTGTAAAGCAGAAGGAGACAGAGTTTAAAACAGGTTATTATTTGTATTTTAAAGTTGTATTTTGAGAAGTACTAATTCAATGGAGAGTTTAGATGTAGAATTAGGTCTCAATTCAGTGGAAAAAGGGGTGCCCTGTAGTGGACTATGCACAAGCAAAGGCTCACCAGGGCATACTAGGCAGATGAGATAGGGAAGGGGAGAGGAACAGAACAGAGAGCTAAGTGAGGAATGGAGGTCAAAGGAAAAATAGTTGAGGGGTTAGGCTGCTGGCATTCCTGACCGGGAATGTATTACTACAGCTAGCAGAGTACAGTAGTTCTGGTTTAGCAGATGCACATACTTTCTTAAGTTCTGTTTAGAGTCTCTAGGTACACTTTTCTTCAAGAGGGAGTTGAGGCAGCAGGGAGTATTGCTTTGGCAATAGGGAGTTCAGCTTAGAAGGTCCAGTTATCCACCCAGGCAAAGACACAGGGGGAACATTCAGGGCAGGAAAGAGAGGAGAGATACACACTCACAGCTGAGGATGCACAGCAGCCAGAACGGCAGAACGGGCCAAGTTTCAAGGTTTTTCACAAGATCTACTTTAATGTGTGTGTTGCTTTAATGTGCGTACTGAACTCAGAATCTGCTAATATGTCTTCAAAGAGAGTCTGCCTGAAACTGTAATAAAGCACAGCTGCTGCAGCAGTGTCTGTTATCATCTTGCTTATCTATCTACCAACATGAAAAGGAACTGACGTGTTAACACTTGCTGTAACTGTAACCCTTAGTTCCTGCATCTCATTTGCAGCTGCATGGAAGACAGTAGTGCTTAGTTATGTAATATTTATGAGACTTACTGAGTAATGCTGAGCAATCATCTTGCTTTCTGTCTGAAAATTTTCTGAACTAAGATAATTCCAAGAGTCAATTTTGTGAAGTAATGTGGAGTCAAAAATGCCAGGATAAGAGAATATTTTGGTTAGTCATTGGTGTGTCCAACTAGTGTAATATGCAATCTCTGATAGTTGATTTACAAAGCAACATACCAATATTAGCTTATTTTGTGTGTAGATTTTATTAATTGTCAGTGACAGTGATGCAGCAGTTGCACATTCACCTTTTGGTGCAGAAGGCTATGGGTTTCATTCCCACACCAGGAAGATCAATTGCTGATGCTGTAGTGTGGCATTAAGGAGGTTCTATACTCCTAAGTGTGTCATCTGTAGATGAAATGTTAAACCAAGGTGCAAGTTGCTTGAGCTGGAGGTAGTAAAGCTGGAGGCAGTTCAAGAAGTCATAAAACAAAAAATAGTAAGGGTCTTTTATTTATATACACATATTTACATATATAAATATATTTACATATTTGTACAATCCTTTTAAATTCATTTTGAGATACTTTATAATATTTAATATTTTACATTTTATATCAACTCCTACTCCTTTTTTCATAACCATAATCTAATTTTCTTTAGTATTGGTGACAATGCCTAGCATACAGGGCATTGTCAGACCACACTCTGATGGACCTCCTGCATATCTACAAAACAAACAGCACGAGAAGTACCCATTCTAAAGACTTAAACCTTTCCTGTGGTATAAATAGGTCCTGCTGGAGAGATAGGTATATATCCCAGACACTACCATGTCTATGGAACAGGCTCCCCATCTATGTGAAGTAGAGTTTCTCCCTAACTCAATTCAAGTGCAATTTGGATAACTGGATGGGAAACTGGAAATTCATCCCTGGTTTGGCACCTATGTCTCAAATGGATACAGGTAACATGTAAATGGTTCATCTCCCAGACCCCTGCTGACACTTATCAAGTGTATCAAAACTTGTCAGAGATTTGGGATGCATGGCTAGGCTTAAAAAGACCCTCATGGTTATTAGCCTAGTGAACACCTATGAACCTATAATACCCATTTTCTATTACACAGTTTTATTAATTCTTTCATTCCAAATCAACCAAATTACATAAAATACTTTCTTATCTAAATCTGTCTTTAAATTCTTATCTATGTTTTTATAATATCCATATTTAATCATGTCGATTTTTATATTTTCATAGTTTTCTTTTTATATTTTCAAAACAATTGTCTCTACATAACTTATTCCACAATGTTTAACTATCTCTAGTTAAAAAAAAACATGTTCTGTTGTTTCTTCTTCTCCACAATACAAACATATTTTTTCATGTTTTTTATAAAGCATATTTGGCTTAATGGGTAATTCCTTTATTCCAAATCTCCATAAAAAATGTTGACATTCAACTTTATGTCTACACCACTTATTTCTTTCTTTACTTGCTTTAATCTTTCTCTCTGAAACATTTTCCTATGGATTACTACAATAATATTTCTCCATAATATTATTATACCACACTTTTCTGTCTTCTTCTATTCCATCAATTTTTATTTTCCACATTTTTATTTTGTGTTGATAATTCTCTATTTCTTCATTTAAATATTCTTTTATTCTTTTTATTTCTTATGTTTTCCCATAATTCTTTATAATTATACTTCAATACATTTGTCACAAATGTATCACTTTTTTCATTCAGACATTTCAGTACTTTATATAAATTTAATGAAGTAGTATAAACTATTGGATGTATTATACCCAATCTTTCTTCTTCCTTGTTCATATATAAAACACCTTTTTTTCACAAGATTTAATCTTATTTTTCATTTATCCTATAGGAATCATAATAAGACTAAATAAATATGCTATCTTTCCTACTATAACTGAATTAATCAAATATATTTTTATATGCTAATCTACACATTTTGCATAATATACAAACATCTTTTATTTCCTTTATTATTGATTCTCATAATTATCTTTATCAAAATCTATCCCTAAATAGATATTTCCTTCATAGAAAATCGTATAGCTGCTATTTTTATTACATCATCCAATTCTTTATTTTTACTTTAAATTTTCAACCAAATAAAAAAATAACCTCTCTCATCCACTCTTTATTTTTAGTTGTTATAATAATATCATCTGCATAAGACACCATAACTGGTATTGCAACGTCTATTTGAATTTTAGATTTTTAAATTTTTTTTTATTTTCTGGATCACGTCTCTGACTACTGTATTCATAAGTAAAGTAAATAAAATACTACTCATAAGACATCCATATCTTATTCCATTATTCATATATATTTATTTACTTGTTTATCCATTATTTAAACCCCCCACTTTATTATTCTTATAAGTAGTCCTACATACTTGCTTAACTTTATCATTGATATTGTACATATCCATTATTTGCCATAGTATTTCATGTTGTATTGAATTGAATGCCTTATTAATATCACCTACCATAAGTTTTATATCTTTGCTTTTTTATCGATATCATCTGTAATTTCTCTCACTATAATTAATTATTCTTGACACCCTTTTCCTTTTATGCCATACACATTTTTTCCATTATATATTGCATCTTATTTTCAAATCTCTTTTGTATTATTTTCATAAATATCATAAAGTCTGTATTATTTAAAACTATAGGTTTCCAAATTTTCATCTTCTCTTTTTCCTTTTTTCCACATAAATGTTAATACTCCACTATATAATGCCTTCATTTAGCCATTCATTAAATGCACATATTAAATATTGTTTTCTGACAGTTTTCTAGATTTTTATGCATTTCAAGAAAGACTACAGACACAAAAAGTATGGGATGGGGAAATAATATAGAATATAGGGAATGAGCAGTGTTCAGGGATATCAATCTTATGTAGATTGGTAGTAAATATCCTGGATACTATATTAGTCAAAATGCAAAGAACAACTATCATAAATATAAGCTGGCAAGGAAAAGTGTATAGAATCATTGCTCTATATGCCTGATGCTGATTCTAAATGTAACTGTTTAAATATTTTTTCCAATTCGTATACTGTATTATTTTCTTCAGAAAATCTTTTTACTTCCCATTTCTTTATATCACATTTCTTCCTTTTATTAACCACCTATCCCACATAATTTACAATTTCCATAATTTGTTGCTGACTTTTCTTTATCTTACCTTCTTTATTTTTCATTTCTCTTGTTATGCTACTAGCTTCCTTTGCGATCTTTATTTTTCCCTTGTATAAAATAATTTTGTTTATACAGTAACTCTTTAATTTTCTTATATTTTTTCTTATAAAATCATGTTTCTTTTTCCTAATAATCTCTATTGTTGTTTTTTTAATTGTTCATTGCATTTTATATATTTTATCATATTCCTGTTTCTCTTTTTTGCTTTATTTTCTTTTGAAATCAACCCACCATTCCAAACAGCATAAAAAGCCTTAATAGTAATATAATCTTTCAATAATTGCTTAATATCTTTCCTTCCTTTTTTCATTTAATTCCTGTTTGTTTATTCTTTTTATACCTTTACCTATCTTTATATACTCTTTATTATATTATGATAAATTTTCAACCATATTGCCAAATGATCTGAAAAAAAAACTGTTATAGTTGTTTCTTCTTCCATTATGCATATTCCCTCTGATATCAAAAATAATCTATTTCAGTTTTTATAGTTTCTGTCCAGTAGGCCCATATTTTCTTATTCCATATAGTTAGTTTTCCACATTTTATTACTTCCATCATCTTTTTAAAATCATTTCCTCTTTTCTTTTTGTTTCCTCTTCAATTTCAATTAAAATCTGTTGTGATTCTGTCCATATTTACAAAAACATAATCCAGTATTTGCAGAAATAAATACTCCCTTTCTTTATTAGTTACATATGCATATATAGCAATGATTCTATACACTTTTCCTTGCCATCTTATATTTATGATAGTTGTTCTTTGCATTTTAACTAATATAGTATCCAGGATATTTGCTACCAATCTACATAAGATCAATATCCCTGAACACTGCTCATTCCCTATATTCTATATTATTTCCCCATCCCATACTTTTTGTGTTTATAGTCTTTCTTGTTGTGTCAAAATCCTTATGTCTTCGAAAATCATTATGTCAACATAACATTTATTGCACCATTCTAAAATGGATATCCTTCTAGTAATACTTTTCATACTATTGACATTCACAGAAAGTATCCTTAAAATATTCCTTTTTCTTTTTCTCAGTTTAGGAGATATTATCATACACTAGTATTTTATAAGAAAGGATTTATCCAATTCTCTTTTTCTTTTCCTTGATATTAACAGCTTTAGATTTTCTATATTTAACTCTTCTACCAATAGAACATCTTATTCCTCTTACAATTGTCTAGCTTATATCTCGTGTATCACTAACTTCTGGTTCTATTTCTAATTCTTCTTCTTCATGTTGTTTTTCATCCTTTTTTTTTTTTTTTTTTTTTTTTACATTTTCATCTATTTCAACTTCAATCCTTTCATTTTCTTTCTGTTTACTCTGATCTATATTACTTATACCACCCTTATTTTTCTTTACAATCCAGCCATAAATGTCCTTTTTTTACATTATTTGCTTCCTGCCCAGTTTTACCACATAAATAGCATTTCTTTTTATCACAACTATTAATTAAATGTCCCTGTTTTCTGCAATAATAACATATTTTTGGTCATCCCCAATATTTCATAACACCCCTATTACCATCCAAATTTACAACACTTGGAATATATACAGTTTCATCCTTTTCCATTTTCAAAATAACCCTGCAATCCCATTCCTCATTCCATAAACCACTGTCATCATATACTTTTGAAATGGCCATTATTTCTTTACATACATTTTTTAAATATTCTTTTTAAACCTCTCTTTCCACTTCCATTCAAAATTGTAAATTAATTTTCTTTTTAGTGTCTTTGAAAAATGCTTTTATTATATATTCATTCCAAGGATTATCATTTTGTTTTTTTTTCCTCATATTCACTCAGAAATTCTCCATAACCTGTACAGTCTCAAATGAAATGTCACAGAATGTTTCTTTACTAATTAAAATGAATGCCCTTACTTCCTGTGCTTTTGTCCCGAAGGATAAAATTTTATTGTCCTATACCTTCTATCTGTTCAGTTCTTTGTCTATTATACTCGGTATTCTTACTACAAATCTTTTTTTCACACTATCTTCCTTCTTTCTGCCCCTCGCTCCTTCTAAAACAGCTGCCACTGTTTCTACATGTCTTCTTTTTCCTACTGCTTTCTTCCAACATCTCTGCTTCAACACCTTTATTTATTTCCTTTATAATATCTCCCCATTAAATCACCTGCTCAGGTTCACTTTGATTTATTAAGTCCTGTAGTATATCATCCCACAACCCTCCCAACTGGAAGGTTGTAACTACACATTCTTCTGTGACATTTTCCTGGGTTTCTTCAAATAAATTTTTTGAAATACTCCATCTGTATGCTAAACACATTGCTCAAGCTGGCATTTGCCTCCACTCCCTTCTACTGTTGTTTCATCTCATGCACTGTCATCCCAGCCACCTCCATGCTAGGAACAGGACATGCACACATACTTGCTTTCAAAACAACAAACAGGGGTACTGATCATATGAGTAGAGAAAGTTCCCTGATGCTCTGGTCAAATTTCTACTAGCAGTATTAATACCACCTATTGTCTTCCCTCTAAAGAGGCCAACAGCCCAGTGGGTCTAACTCGGTCAACAAAAGATAATTAAAACAAATAAATTAAAATAAAATAATACTTTTGTTGTGTTTGCAGAGAATTATGATGACTGATACATTTAGAAGATAAAATGTGAATCATGGGCCCTGGCATTCACAAGCATAGCAGCTGAGGTATACAAGCTCTCTGCATGCTGTGTCTAGTATACCACCATCCTGCACTGTGATTCAAAGATGTAGACTGTGGCCCTAAATGGCAGGGTAATGGAAACTGCTCGACTTTATGAACTGCGCACAGTAGTGCGTAGTTTACCTCTGCATACTATTTGCTCATCTGCTAGGGATGGGAAGGAGTATTGTGATCTCTAAGCCTTGTAACACCTCTTTATTCACTGACTTCTTGGCTTAGAGTCACTCCTTGGGTGACACTGTTCACTTCGTTCACTCACAAAAAAGTCATAGAGTACCTCCTTATCCATCTTACCATATTACAGTCACATGCCATGTACTTTACTTCCCCCAACAGGTTACTGTGAAGCACCATGCTGGTTTATACCATCTTTCTCTTCGTATGGCTTCCTGTGTACCTCTGCCAGTACTGTAATTCTCCTCCTCAGAATATCCTTATTGCTGGTGGTCTTTAGGGATGTGACATTAGGAGGGGTTTCATCACTTGACAACTTTCATAGGTTCATAGGTTCATAGGTGGGTACTAGGCTATCTGCCCGAAGGCATTTATAAGCCTAGCCAGAATGTGTTGGCTTTCGCCGCCCCTTTAGATTAATTCCCTGTGCCTCTGTCCAGCAGAGCCACTGAAGTGATCCCCGTGGTAAACTTTTTGTTTCCCATCCACTTGTCAAGGTTTCTTTTGAAGAGTGTTAGCGAGGAGCTCTGCCTAATGTAGATTGGAATCTTGTTCCAAAGCATGGGAAGTCTCTGGGACAGGAAACTATCCCCCCAGCACGTCCTATTTATTGTTGTGGTGAGGTTTAGATCCTTTTCTGTCTCCAGACCAGACATAATTGTGCTACACAGTAAAACAGCACACTATGGTCCCAATTCAGAAAGTCAGTATAACTTCACTTAAAGGAAAATAAACTATGTCTGTGCTATCTTCTCCCTGACTGACATATCTCTCTAAGTATCCTGCTCTCTTATTCTTACTTCTACTTCTGTGAAACCCTACCTTTCTCCTAATTCTCTTTATTACAACACTATCACTCATTCTTTCCCTCTTCTCTGCTTCTTTTCTGTAATTTTGCAATTATTTCTTACTTGATAATTTCTTCTACTATTGTCAGCCAATCTCATTTGCCCTGGTTTTTAGCGTTTCTAAAGCTAAAGGTCTGTCTGTATTATTTTCTTGCTTCTCTCCACTGTATTCTCTTCATGCTACAATGTTTATTCAAATTGCCATGAATATTAACTTCTATTGTTTATGTAAATGTTTGTATTACTATATGTCAAATGGTGCATGTTTTTCTGTGGAGCCTTTCTCCCTGGGTCTCCACTGAAAAAGGGCTTTGTCTAAGTTGGACTAACCTGGTTAACAAATGTCAAATAAATAAATAAATGGTAAAGCAGCATAATGAAGTATAAGGCATGCTACTTACTAGCTGCTAGTAAGTTATATAAGGCCCTTACAAGCGACTTTTAACCAGTACACTCTGCTCCACTATCATTACTGGGAGTGACTGTTTAAGGTTTTATACTCCTTAGGCATGATGGCATAGCTAAAGACATTACCATAATTTGGCAAAAAGGGAATATGGTACTGTGCCAGTTCTCACTAGAACATCACTGTGTGGGGCCAAGATATGTCTGCCTGTGCTAGCAGGTTTATATGCATCACAGCACATTAAATTGCCAAAAGAGTTTAACAGCCATGAATATGACTGTTTTGCTTTACCTTTTTTTTTACAATATTAATATTTAGCTAAGCTCTGTGGGCTTAGCGACATATCAGCAGAAGGGGGAATTCTTCTGTTCACAAGTGTAACACTATCTGCAGATACATGGCTGCTGTCCCATAGGTCACCACATTGGGACCAGCTTGTACATGGATGATGCTGTTTGTGAATCATATACATCCGTGAGATAGTTCATTTGCATTTGCACTCCACACATGCTTACCATTTTATCATTTACCTCAAAATTCATCATTACACAAAAGAAACAGAAAAAAGTAGTATAAATGGAGTTTGGTGTTTTCTGATTCCCTGATATTACATCAGCTTTATACATCAACTTTAAGGATTCAACACTTCTGGAGAAGTTGGTGTGGGTGAGGGTGGCGGACATGTCTCCAAAGTTAATTATTTTCCAAGTAATAGATAGTTCAGGGGTCCAGAGAAGTACACTACAGTAGATTCATAGCACCTGTTATTTTTAGATGAATGATTAATCTCTTTATTATTTTTTAATTTCATGTGTCAGAATTGGGGATTTCAGTATTAAATTGGTCGTGTTAATCCCAGGTAATCATTTCTCTCTAGATGAAGTAAGGGATTGCAAATTATCCCACGTGGTGATATTTTAAGATACAAGATAACTGCTTCTTTATTTAATAAAGTTTTTGCTCTTTCTACATTTTGCATGGGATTGTATTAATTTGCTGATTTATATTTATTCCTTGTTTTGTTTTCTTTTGGAGCTGTTCTTCTCTGCTGTCTAGTTTAATTGGGCTAAGCCAAATTCGATGAGAAAACAAAATGAAAAATAATAAAATAATAAGAAAGATGATGTGTGGATATCTGGACGTCAGTGAAGTGTGTGTGTGTGTGTGTGTGTGTGTGTGTGTGTGTGTGTGTGTGTGTGTGAGTGTGTGTGTGTGTGTGTGTGTGCGTGTGTGCATGTGTGTGTGTTTGTGCATGCTCATACATGTGAGTGTGTGTGTGTGTGTGTGTGTGTGTGTGTGTGTGTGTGTGTGTGTGTGTGTGTGTGTGTGTGTGTGTGTGTCTGTGTTTGTGCATGCTCATACACGTGTGTGTGTGTGTGTGTGTGTGTGTGTGTGTGTGTGTGTCTGTGTTTGTGCATGCTCATACACGTGTGTGTGTGTGTGTGTGTGTGTGTGTGTGTGTGTGTGTGTATGTGCGTGTGTGTGCATTTGTGTGTGTGTGTGTGTGTGTGCGTGTGTGTGTGTGTGTGTGTGTTTGTGCATGCTCATATATGTGAGTGTGTGTGTGTGTGTGTGTATGCTCGTACATGTGAGTGTGTGCGTGTGTGTGTGTGTGTGTGTGTGTGTGTGTGTGTGTGTGTATGCTCGTACATGTGAGTGTGTGTGTGTGTGTGTGTGTGTGTGTGTGTGTGTGTGTGTGTGTGTGTATGCTCGTACATGTGAGTGTGTGCGCGCGCGTGTGTGTGTGTGTGTGTGTGTGTGTGTGTGTGTGTGTGTGTGTGTGTGTGTGTGTGTGTGTGTGTGTGTGTGTGTATGTGCCCACGTGCACCTCTCTGTGGTGGTCTGTGGTGTATCTGTGTATATGCATGTGTGTGTAAGAGGGTCAGTTTTAACTAATGCTTTTCTTACTACATAAGAATCTAGAGCAATGCTCATCACAGATTTGATGATTTTTATTTTCCTGTACCTACTTTTATTATATTCACAGACATGGGGGAGCTAGAGTTTCTATTGATATTCAGTAAGCATAATTCAGAGAACTAGTCATAGACAAAACACCACATCACTGCAGGATGCACATACAATCACATGCACACTTATTAGCGATAGAAAGGTTTGTCATTTCAGCTATCTGCATGTCTCTGTGATGTGGGAGAAAATTCAAAGAACAGGCAAAATAATATGCAGGCACATACTGTATATATGCAGACGTTGTGGAAGGCACTTCAACCAAGACCCATACCAAACAACCAAGAGGTGTAAGGGATCAGTGCTAACCCCTGCATCACCGTGTCAAGCTCTTCTAAATATACAGACAACAAAAATAATGTATGGAACACCTGTAGTACAAGGTGTATCTACCTTGTACTATAAATACATTATTGTTGCTACTGTTTGTTCACAACTCAGGGATTCCTACCTCCATCAGCTGATAGAAACTCAGACTCAAAGTCTGTTACAGTGCAGGCTACTACTATTCAAATCGGCAGTATTTTCAGTTTTTGATGTCTTATGAATATCAAACAGTAGAGAAAGGCATTTTTTTTCAGAATCCTGGGTGAGACATTAAAGCGACATATAGAAGTCTGTCATGGAAATGAGCTGGAAAGAAATATTTATGGGGTAGTTTTGAAAATGTTATATGAGCAATCTTTTGAAATCATAATCCTTTGTACATCAAACAACATGTTAGACTGTCCTGCCCTTATTAGTAGGACAATATGAGGGCTGCCAAGGTGGTTTAGGTCTTTATCTCACAGATAGAAGGTACAGGGTTTGATTTGGACTTCTGGTTGTTGGGTAGACTTGTAATAGTCTGCAGACTGATAGCCTAGTATTTACTTATGCAGTTTAAATACAACTCACGTGCCTACTCATCCCTTTCCTAATCTTCTTGCCCTGCTGAGGGTCATAAAAGGAGGAAGCTTAGCAAGACAGAGCAGGATTTGCTATACCCAACAGTTGCACTCAGCTCTTCCTGCAGGATCTACTCCTGAGCATGTTCCTGGGCCTGGCCTAGACTAGTCTCCCAGTGGGCTGTGACTGGTACACCTCCTCTGTGAAGCAGCCATGGAGCATCCTCATAAGGAACCTATAACCACTTGATTTGATTGGTTGTAGTTCAGAGGAAGAGCAGCAGCTTTAGTCTGGGATTTTTCTAGACAGTTGAGCCTTTCACTCTGCCATGGAGATTGAGCCTGGCAACCTTACAAAGGAACTTGACTACTACCATTTATATCCATACTCAGAGCTCATGAGCACAGGTAAGGACTGGGACTTATAATCACACAACTCTTCTTCAACATATTCTGGTATAACACCTACAGTACTGCCACCACTCTACCTATCTACTGATTGATCTTCCCGTGCTCTCTACCTACCCTGCTTAACACCTCAAGATCCTTAAACTCCTCCATCTGAGGTTACTTCCTCCCATTCACATGCAATGAACAAACCACTCTCTAGAACCATGACCTCTGATTTTGAAGTTCTTACTTTAATCTCAGCTATTTTATATTATTCACAGTTTAAAGGCCAAGAGGATAACCTTGTCTAAAAATAGCAAAGATACAATCATCACATCCTCAAAGTGAATACTGTCCACACTCCAGCTGTATCCAGGTATCCTATCCATGTAAATCAAGAATAGCAGAAGCAATAGTATATACACCCTTGGCAGAGTCACACACATTCCCCTTAAATGTGTTTTGTAAGTACTGGGCAAGCAGACATAGCTTTAGCTCCTGAAAAGCACTGGCCAAATGTCACACAGCAATGGCCCCGGCACATTGTCCTTCTGTAGCACCTCCCAGAAGACATTCCAAGGTATATGCCTTCCCCACGTCAGCAAAATCACTGTAAACAATTTAATCAGACTCCTATTTCCTTGCAAAACAAAGAGTCTATCCACTGTTTCATTACAAGGATGGCATTTGAATTACTTTTCCTGAATCAGATACTCATATATCAAATAGTCTTCTTTCCAACACTTTAATGAGGGCTTTCTTGGGGAGGCTGAGGAGTGTAATCCCTCTATAACTGTAACACAGCCTTCTTTTCCCTGTTTTTAAAAGGGGTTACTATCTCCATTTGCCAATCCAGAAGTACTGCCATTGCTTTCCATGTAACATTGAAAAGGCTCATTAATCATGACACCTCAACAATACCCAGCACTGGCAGAATTTCCAGCTAACTCTCCTCTTTTCCTGCCACCTTGCTACCACATAATTCTTTAATCATTGCAAAGACCTCACTACCTGAAATAGGCCAAATATCACCATTTGCTTTATCACTGCTTTGTGAAGGGAGGGCATAACCACAGGGTTCAGAAACTCCTCAAAATGCTCCTTCCAACTCCCAACAATTACCCTTCTTAAGCTTAGCATTTCTCCAGTCTTCCTGAGAACTGCCTGTTTCTACATGTTTTTTCAGAATGTCTTTGAGGTAACTAAAGTCATTCTTCATGAACCCACCACTCTGCCCAATCACAGGCATTTGCTTCAGTGACTGTCACAGATACCCACCACTCTGCCCAATCACAGGCATTTTCTTCAGTGACTGCCACAGATATTCACCACTCTCTGCCCACTCCCAGGCATTTGCTTCAGTGACGCCACAGATGTTGCCTTCCTGGCCTGTGAGTACCTATCAGTCAAATCTAGAGACCTCTCATAGCAACTTGAAGGCTTCCTTCATTAGGCAATCTTATTTTGCTCACACCAGAAATATATGACTGAAAAGAAAATAGAGATGCTGCAGAATGGAACATGTTAATGTTTAAAAAGCAATTATCACTACTTTCTTGCTGGATTTATAATTTCATAAAAACTTCTTATATTAAATATAAAATCTGCATTCACGTAGCTAAGATGACAAAAGGAACCAGTTGTGTTAAATGAAAAAAAATGAATATTTGCTTTGTTCATAGGTAAGTACTACGCTAAGTACCCTTGCAGGCCATTTTAAGCCTAGCCAATTTCCCCTCAAAGGTGAGAAGGAAACCCTGTAACTTGTATCTGTGAGGTAAACATCTTAACCATTATGTCAAAACAAAACCTTGTTTTTCACATCAATTTAAAACTGCTTTAAAATATGTCTAGGTCCATACAGCATTAAAGACAATAGGGTAAGAGCTCTGAAGAGCGCTGTGTAAGCCTTGCAGAGCTGCTCACCCAACACTTAGTAAGGCTCAGTAATTCAGAAACAGGCCTACAAACAGAATGACCTGTTTGACATGCAGTGCTAAGCCATGAGTTATCCTTCACTTAGTGACCCACAGCTTTCAGTAATGAAATGTCGAATTAACATCAAGCTGGGTTCACTGAGTAAGTCACTGTAAGGGCTGGTGTACAGAAGGACAATGTGCCAGGGCCATTGCTGTGTGACATTTGGCCAGTGCTTTTCAGGATGAGCTCACCATATGACTGTCTCTGTAAAACATGCATATATATATATATATATATATATATATATATATATAAATATACGTGAGCATTATGGTCATGCACGGTGTACTTACTGGAGTGCACCCCACTCAGTGACCCACAGCTTTCAGTAATGAGATGTCGAACTAACATCAAGCTGGGAGCATGACTCCAGGATGAGCTCACCATACGACTGTCTCTGTAAAACATGCATATATAAATGTACGTGAACATTATGGTCATGCGTGGTGTACTTACTGCAGTGTTCCTTACTCAGTGAACCACAGCTTTCAGTAATGAGATGTCAAATTAACATATAGCTGGGAGCATGACTCCAGGATGAGCTCACCATATGACTGTCTCTGTAAAACATGCATATATAAATGTACGTGAACATTATGGTCATGCATGGTGTACTTACTGCAGTGTACCTTGGCCATAAAAATGGGTCAGCATACTGATTCCTTGCATATAGTGCTGAGGTGTAAGGCTGCCGTCTTGTGGTTTAATATTACAAGGGTTTTGTTTTTTTTGTTTTTTTTGTAAATAATGACTATACATACTGGCTATCACTAACTGTAAATGCACTCACACTCTGTGACCCTCCTTTTTGGAATAATAATCCACCATCTTAGTTTATGTTTAGCTACAACTGACCCCTGTGGCTGTCTTTAATGAATCGAGTCTAATAACTCCTACAGTAAGGATCTGTAAGTGCGATGCCTCCCAATGTGTAGATGTTATAATTTTGTCCTCTTGAGCTTTATTCTTGAGGTGACAGTTATAACATATACACCTCCCATTAGAAAAAGAAAATGCATATGCTGGATAGCACCTGTATTGTACCCAGACACTTAACTCATCAGAAAGTTGCCTGGTGCTATTTAATGGTATGCTAGTAAGAAAATATTCTAAAGTAATATGGGCTTATGGAAGGAAATCACTTTCAAAGCATAGTATTAAAATATTTGAATTCAGATGTCAGAACAAAAACTAATTTGTAGGTTGTGTAGTGTCACAAATGCACTCAGAACTTATAAACATTATTCCAGTCCTGTGGTGTACAGGAATAAAGCCCTTACAGTGACCAAATGATCTCACTTTGTTTAGTGACTCACTCTAGAGGAGCTGGGGTGGGAGGCATCGGGAAGAAATGGCATTTGTTCAGCTCATAAACTCCAGAAGTTATGGCTGGGTCCCTGCCTGTGATCTAACATGCCCCTGATAATGGAAGCAGTGCAGTAATTATGTGACAGATCACCATTAAAAATTCAGCATAGAAAGGACTGAAACTAACTGACACTGTATGTGGTGATACATGTAACATCAGTATCTCCACACACCTAATTAGGGCATACAAAAAAATCTCCTGGTATACAGGGTAGCATATATGACTCTATCAGCTGCTTTGCTCCAACCCACCTCCCCTTCCTAACCCAACAATGGAGTGGTCCCAGCACCAGAGATAGTTCTGGGGACACTAAAGTGAAAATGGACAATGGCAGCCGAGGCAGATCAGCTATTAATAATCTCAAAGGGGAACTAAAACATGAAATATGAATATTTACAAGTAGTGTGGACTTTTAAAGTATAATGTGAGAAAGAAACACACAAGGTAAGCCTTCCATCTACTTTGGAACCAGTAAGCAGCCATCGTAGTGTAAGACATGAAACTCTTTGCCTACAATCACCAATACAGAATTTATGTCAGTTCTCCTTAGGAGACAATTAATGCAATATAGTATTTGTACATATTGAATAATTAATGTAATATAGTATTTATAAATATGGGAGAATTAATGTCATATAGTATTTGTAAATATGTAAGAGTGGCTAATATAATTATGTCATAAACATAGTTCTTTAAACACACAACACACATTATACGTTTCATTTCTTTTAATGGTTACTTTCTCAAAACATCATAACCTTTTAGTGTGCTGGCACTAGTTACCTACTTTTACATAGTTTTAAATACTACACATTAATTGTTTTATTAATGGCAAGCATCCAAACATAAATGAGTACAACTTTAATATACCTTAATCAGGCAGATTTGCTGTTATTAAATCGTACACCATTATTCAGTGAAACTGATACCACGGAGAGCAGAACAGTCAAACCTTTATTTAGATTTGCTGCCAGTTTAAATTACTACCAAGTCTTTAAACAGAGTTTCTCATTTTCTTTAAATCTCCTTTTCTAAAGTTCCCTTTAAGATTAGCATAAAGCATCGTAACTGAAGTTAATAACGTATGTTCCAACTCATTCCTCATGCAGAGTTTGGCAACAACATCACTAATCCCAGCTTTTTCAAATCTCCCTCACATTCTGATATTCATCTACCTTGAAAACCTTCCAAAATTAAAAAAAATGCCACAGCTTCAGTTTCTCAATAATAAGACTGCTAATAACACCACAATGTAAAAAATGTTAATGAAACCTCCTTGTTCTTTACCTATGAACAGTTCAGGCATTGACTGTGTAGATTGTATTACTGGTATTCTTTTGCCCTCTTGTGGAAATACTTTGTAACGTTGATTATATTTCCATACTCAAGTGACCCTTTTGCTATCATATGCTGCTAAGCCGTCTTGATAAAAATCTGATTCAACTTTTACGTTCTTTCTCAAAACTGTTGTGAGATGCAGTAGTCATATTGAGTTTTAAAGTTTTTCTTTTTGATACATTTTTTAGATTATGTGGTAAAATTAGAACTGAAATTTATATCTCTATCAGTTTTCTACAGATTTATTTTTGCTTCATATTTTATTAATTTTTTAATTGGCTAAGACAGTATCTTTAGAGGGATGACACAGCAGTACACATATCACAAGTGATTTACTCAAAGTCACACAATTCCAGAGTTAGATATTTGAATTAAGGCTTACCCTGCATTCGTATCTTCCTTAGTCTGAGCTAGACACACACCTAAGGCACTCTTTAACCTGGATGACTACCATTTGGTACTTGAAGATATTAACGCCTGAGTGCCAGATACACAGATCTTACTAGTATTTCGGTTATAATATAGGATTTAGAATAAATCGGTCTTAACTAAATTTCTTTCTTTTTAGTTATTTCATACTGTGCACCAGTTCACCTACAGCATCTTGTAATTATTAATCCAGCCATCTGGTGTTTTCTTCTCATGCCTGCAAGATGATATCTGTGATGACCGTGCCCTGGCCCAGCAATCAACGAGCCTCAATTCTCACCACTAACACCAGGGAGGTTGTCTCATAGAAGAGAAAAGGATAACTAATACACACAGTAAAGTACAATTTCCCTTAAGTGCACACAGAGATCACAGTCAGTCTGGGGCTGGTTGTTCCCTTTCTCACCAGGTCCCCAATAAGACTCCCCACTGGCACAGCTATAGGCTCCAGGTCTCAGCCTAGCTGGGCAAGCTAAAACCTCCAGTACCCTCTCTGTCCAACCAGTGCTTTGTGTCCCTGCCCAAGTAGCTGACACAACACACACACTTTGAGATAAGTATTTATACTACTTCACAGACACTCCTGGGAAAGGCTGACACAGATTCTCCAGCAGTGCCCCTTTACCCAGACTATACGGTAGTAATTACTGCCACCACCCAACTAATAATATCAGCTACTAAAAGGCCCTTAAAAGGGTGTCCAGTTATTACTGTGTAATTTATTATCCAATGGTAGTATGATTAACAGTCAAGGCTTACTTTAGAGTGGCCTATTATAATAACCTCTATAAATATGGAATGCACTCTAGAGCTTATTTCTACACAAAACAGCCACAGGTAGAAGGTTTTAAAAATATTTAATAATAAATAATTAAAACACAAGACAAAACTACTACACCACAGAGATATCTAAGAGTTCAAAGATCAGACAGAAACTTAAAATAATACAGTAGGACAGGTCTGATTTCAAAGACAAATACCTAATTAATCTTTACTAGCTTTAACTATTCCTACAAGAAATCACAGTGCTAAAACTTACATGTGAGCACAAGGCAGTGTTGATAAGTTGGCTATCCAGATCAAAATGCCTTCAGTCTCTTGTGAAAAATAGTATTTAAACATTGCCAACAAACATGTCTCTAAGGCCCTTCCCAAATTACATCATTTTTGACACTTAGGTTTTCCCAGTATTCATATTGTATCATCTTAACACCTGGTCTGAGTTCTCAGGCCACAAACTGCATTATTTAGCAATCTAACACCTACTCAGAAACTTACAACAATACAAGGCATTTCACATATACATTCTAGCAGAAACTAGAGCAATAAAGCACCTTCCACATCTAAATTCTGGGCATAAACTTTAGCCTTAAAACAATGGGTATGAAACCTTCACCCAGACTCACTGAAACCAACTTGTAAAACATTAAAGAGATTCATAAGATCTTTTCAATTTCAAAAGACACATTTGAAATGCTTGGCTTGGTTTTCCTTACAGCAGATGGCAATGCTGCAACAATCTTGAAGTTCACATTTTACAGTGTTTTCTTTCATTTAAAAACACAAGCCTGTATTTTACATTTATCTATACAGTTGATAGAATTATAGGTTCATAGGTTCATAGGTTGGTACTTGGCTATCGGCCCTATGGCCTATGCAAGCCTAGCTATAACAATTCCCTGGATATTTCTTCCCACAATATTTACTTCTCTGGACCCTTATGTATCAAATTCTATTTGACTAGGCTGGCAGCCTTCGCCCATCTCTCCCCAATCGTCACCCCCCCCCCGGGGAACTCAAGCACGTTTTTCAAGTGCTGCTTGAGAAACGTCACTTGAGAGTGTCAGGTATATCTGGGTGTACCTCACCCCATTCCTTGTCTTGAGAGGCCATCTGCATTGGCATTGCTACTCCCACTGTGATGCTGCACTGACATATCATATGCTTGCAACCCCAGACTCCATCTTAGCAACTTGGCATTTTGCTGAATGGCTCTGTTTAACCATGTTAGAGGGTTGTGATCTGTCATCACAGTGAATTTTCTTCCATACAGATAAGGCTGAAGTTTTTGTAGTGTCCACACTATGGCTAGACATTCCTTTTCTAACACTGCATAGCATTCCTCCATGGGTTGGAGCCTACAACTGAGATAAACCAGTGGGTGCTTTTCTCCCTCTGAAGAAATCTGGCTAAGTACAGCCCCCACCCCATAGTTTGAAGCATACACCTGCACAACAAATTCTTTGCTATAGTCTGGACTGGCTAACACAGGGGGTCCTCCCAAAGCTTCCTTAAGCTTCTGAAATGCCTGCTCACATGCTGGGGTCCACACTACCCTATCTGGCATGTTCTTCCTTGTCAGGTCTGTGAGGGGAGCAGCTATGGTACTATAATTGGGAACGAACTTTCTGTAGTATCCTGCTGTCCCCAAGAATGCTCTCACCTGCTTTTTGGTAACAGGTGCAAGCCATGCCTGAATAGCTTCCACTTTGGCAGGTTCTGGCTTTATCTTACCACTCACCACTCTATGTCCTAGGTAGGAGACCTCTACCATATCCACCTGACATTTGCTTGGCTTAATGGTCAACCCTGCCCTCAGTTGTCTGCCTAGCACCTCCCTGACATGCTGAAGGTGCTCTTGCCAGGAATGGCTGTAGATAGCAATATCATCCATGTAAGCAAGGGCAAACCCTCCTGCTCCTGCTAAAATATGATCTATCAGCCTCTGGAAAGTCACTGGGGCATTCTTCATCCCAAAGGGCATCTTTGTGAACTCATACAAGCCAAAAGGAGTCACAAACGTTAACTTCTCTTGCTAAAGGCACTGGGAGTCAAGGGCACCTGCCAGTAACCCTTGGTACGATCAATGGTTGTAAGATACTTAGCCCCACCCAGCTGCTCTAGGGCCTCATCTGTCCTAGCCAAGGGGTAAGCATCTGCCTCTCTGTGACTATTTAATTTCCTGTAATCCACACAGAGCCTGGTGCTGCCATCCTTCTTTGGCACCAACACCATTGGTGAGGCCCAAGGACTGTTGGCCTCCTGAATCACCCCTAGTTCCAACATCTCCTGTACCTCTTCCCTCAGAGTCTGTTTGACTCTCTCAGGCACCCTATAAGGGACCTGCCTGATAGGCCTTTGAGGTCCTGTATCCACCAGGTGCTGCACCCTGATTTCTCGGTGAACATGCCCCCATATTCCTGCAACACTGCTCGGATTTCTCGAACCTGGGTAGGAGATAGCTGCTGGGACATTGCTACCCCTTCCACTGAGGTGTCAGCCCGAGCCTCACTGAGGAGATCAGTCCCCAGATCTCCCTCAGACTTCTCCTACAATCCACTGCAAATGCTCAGCATAAGGACCTCCCTATCATGGTAAGATTTTATCATGTTAACATGGTACAATTTGCACCCCTGCCATCTGCCTAGCACTTCCACCATATAGTTAACATCACTTACCTTTCTTACCACCTTGTAGGGTCCCTCCCAAGCTGCTTACAACTTGTTGTGTCTGACAGGAAAGAAAATCATCACCTGCTGCCCTACAGCTTACTCTCTAGCTCGAGCATTCCTGTCATACCACACCTTTTTCTGTTGTTGGGCTTCTGCCAGGTTATCCTGGGCCAGGCCCATGAGTTCCCTGAGCCTGGTCCTGAGGTTCAGGACATATGCCACAACAGACTCCTTGTGAGACTCACACTCACCTTCCCACTCATCTCGAATTAAATCTAGAGGATCTCTCACCCTATGCCCATACAGCAACTCAAAGGGTGAAAAATCTGTGGATTCCTGGGGAACTTCTCTGTAAGCAAACAACAGATGGGGCAAATATTTGTCCCACTCCCTCTTAAACTGATCTGCAAATGCCCGTAGCATGGACTTGATTGTAGAGTTTAACCTCTCAACAAGACCATTAGTCTGGGGATGGTAGGGGGTAGTCTTCATGTGCTTCACCCCACAGGACTTCCACAGACAAGCCAGCAGGTCTGACATAAAATTAGCACCTCTGTCAGACAGTATTTCCTTTGGGAAACCTACCCTGCTGAAAATCTCTAGCAAACCATTTGCCACCTTCTCTGCCTCAATGGAGGATAAAGCCACTGCTGCAGGGTATCGTATAGCATAATCTACAATCACTAGGATATACTTTTTCCCTATGGAACTTGGGGTACTCAGACAACCCACAATATCCATAGCTACCCTCTGAAATGGCTCCTTAATCACAGGCAAAGGCATCAAGGGAGCTCTAACCTTGTCTGCTGCCTTGCCTACCTTTTGGCACTACTCACAGGCCCTGCAGTACCCTGTTACATCTGTGGAAATTCCAGGCCAATAGAAATTTTACATAATATGCCTCTTTGTATGTTTTATGCCCATATGACCTGCAAAGGGAATATCATGGACTATGGCTAGAAGCGCCAGATGGTAAGCTCTAGGCACTACCAACTGCTGTACTCTCTCACCTTCTAGCCCTCCTACTCTCTCACCTTCTAGCCCTCCCTCAGGGGTCCACTCTCTGTACAGTAACCCTTTGTTCCAATATACAGAGTCCCCCTTCCCTTGAGAATCCGGTGCCTCCCTAGCTACCTGCCTCAGGCCTTGCAATGTAGGGTCTGAGAGCTGAGCCTGTTTCAAGTCTCTCCTTGTAACCCTTCCCAGCTTCCCTCCCACAGGAAGTCTGGCATCCTCTGACAGCGGTGCCTCACTGTCAGCCTGGGTACTACTACTCACCTCTACTTTTGCAGTTACCCTGTCCAAGGGAACATTGGTGCCCGCAAGCAACTATGGCACACATTCAGTTTCACTGCTAAAGCATATTCACTCCCTGAAGTAACCACCTCAGCAGTCCTGGCTGCAAGTATGCAGTCTGACTGGGTCTCCTCCAGGCTACCAGACCCACATGCTTGTCTCCTAGCCTCACTGCATGTAACTGCATAAGTACATAGTACTGCCTCATCCAAATCCTTCCCTCTCAGGACATCTGCAGGATGGTAGTTCCATACCCCTGTTGTCTCCAGACAACCCACTGTTGGCATTTTGTCTTTCCCACTTACTGGCTCCCTCACCTTTGGTTCCCCACCTTGCCTCCATGGACATCTGTATGCCACATGGCCCCACTGGTTGCATTCAAAACATTTAACCCTTGCTCCTGGACGTGTACCTGGACTAGTGGCTTCCCCTGCTACTGGCAAATTCTGTTGGGGCAGTCTGTGCTGCCCATCATGGGTTCCTTTAGTCCCATGAGCAGTACTGGGGATCCCTTTCCTGTGCAAGGCTGCCCTGGTTCCTAGGTATAGGTCTCCCTTCTTCCCCAACTCCTCTGAAGTAGCACACTGTCTATCAGCTAACCAGATCCTCATGTCCTCAGGCAAAGTGCTAAGGGCTTGTTCCAACACCAAAAGGTCTGCCAGCCCTTCAGAAGTGGTGACCTGACATCCACTCACCCAGCTATGAAAATAAGTGCTCAGTTCAGCAACATATTCGCACACATTTTAATCTGCTTTGTGTCTATGCTCATGAAACTTTTTCCTATACATTTCAGGTGTTAGCTTAAAACATTTTAATAAATGTCTTTTTACAGCAGTATAATCAAAACAGTCAGTGTCATGCATTTTTGCTAAAGAAGTTGCAGCTTTACCATGGAGTAAGGGGGTCAGGAACTGTACCCAGAGCCCTTGGTCAACTTCATACTGTTTACATACCCACTCAAACATATGAATGAAGCTATCACAATTATCTCCCTCTTTAAACAGTGGAAGAAATTTACTGACCTTTTCTGCTTCTGGGGTCCAGTTACTCCCTTCTCCATTACCTTCATGACTCTGGTGAAGAGTCAGCATTTCCCTCTCATGCCGCCTGTCAAAAGAAAAATTAACTTCAAAAAGATCGATACATGGCAGGTTCAGGTTAAGGCACTTTAATCTTGCAGCAAGGAGACAAAAACATTCTAATACAGAGTTTGTCTAACTAGAATCAGGAAGTGCAGGTATTTTTATACATTTTCTAATAAGACATTGCCTACCAAGCTGAAGTAGCAGATCACAAGTTTTAACATCATTACTTCATAGCAGCTGTTTGTTCATAATTTTCTGCTTGCACTATCAATTTTGTGAGAAACTTCCTAAGAAAAACAACGTGGCCTTGATGACCACTGGTTAGATACAACTTTCCTCTATGCAATGTTACCATTCAAGGTACTACAGCTAATTTGAGCACAAAGCAAGTATAGATTGCAGTTCATTTCTTTAAACAGTCCTTTGTCTGTCTTTATCTCTTCCCTCTGCAGCTGTGCATGTTTTCATAACACGAACAGAGCTAATTGTTCAAAATCATAACATTATAGAATATGGTTTTGTTTCATTTATTACTTCCTGACCTAGCAGATAATCACCTGCTTCTCAGTACGTTTCCAAAAGGCATAAGCACGAATTTTGCTGTGCTAGCAAACACTAGGTCAGAGGGCATCTTGCAAGTTTCAGAAAGCATACTGCAGTTTCAAAAACATCTTTTAGTCTCATATAAAACTAAGCTGTATATAAAATAGAATGAAAAACGTGTTAACTCTTTTAGCTTCTAATTAGCACTAAGCACACATATTAATACATATTTTTCTGACATTTCCCCCCTGTTAATACTTTTTATTCTATTTTCAAAAGCATATACAGTTTGCTTCTTCTCCTAACCTCTTCCATTCAGGATTTGCAGTTAAGAGAGTCATTTAGTTTAGACTTATGAAAGCATTTCACTTTTCAACAACTCTTCAATTTCAGTACTTTGATACAAAGTCTCAGAAACTGACATGTCTATAAAATCTTTGATTAACTTTTTCATGCAGGGAATGCCACAACAGATGCATGCCCCTAATAGGAGTAATCCCACACAAATGGCAATCAGGATGTTCATTAGGATGGAACCCCACCCCCCCAAACAAATTTTGGAAAAAGTCCGTCAGAGGGTTTGGGCCTGGTTTGGTTATGGTCGACACTTGCTGGATCACCTCAAGATGATCGTTTATTTCGTGTTGATTGTCTGGAATGTACAAACAGCATTCTTCTTTGATTAAAGCGCACATACCACCCCTCGCCGCTAGGGTGAAGTCGAGAGCCATGCGGTTTTGTAGCACCACAGTTCTCATAGCATTTAGTTCATCAGTCACTAATTCAAGAGCAGAAAAAGTTGCATTGCTCATAACTTTGAGAAGTTTGGACAGTTTTCTCAGCTCCCAAATCGATTTTACTGTGCCATATGCAGGGGCTATGCCAGCCCACGATATAATAGTGTCACTCAAGTCCATGTGTGTCAGTTTATCTTTGTTCTTTACGGAATTATGGTTTCTCCATCCTGCTTCGATTCGTCCCACTGGATTCTCGGGTCTCTTGATTGGATTTCCAGGTTTATTGCTGACCTCTCTGACATTTCGAATTTTCCCACGAGGCAAAGCTGCAGTGTGTTGTATGGCCGGAACCAGGTAACCCAAAAAACAACTGCCGGACCAATTCTCAGGTAACCATTTGCATGCCTTTTTCCCACAAATAAAATAACAGTTCTCTACTTTAGTATTGATATAAGCTTGCCCTGCATGAAACATTTTCTTATCAATGATAGAAAGCTGCTTTAAAAGAACAGGAGTATGTTGTACTTCACTAACAGTTTTATGCATTTTCTCAAAATATGCATCATAGTTTGTATCACAAATAGTTTCTGCCTTACTGGCCTTAATATAACATTTATAAGAAACAGTCACATTGCAATTGCTCTAACCCACCTGAATAGTGTCATTTTTATAAAAACATACAACTCCCTTTTGTGTAACAGGTAGATACAATGCTATTTTGTCTTGTGATTTTACAGGTGTAGTATCAAAGATCAAATTTTCCCAGGTCTCATTGACCCCTAGGGGGACAGCAGTCATTAATAATCCCCCGTATGCTGTCGGTATAGCTGTGCAAATCCAGCAATTTGAAACATTGAAAGTTTCAGCATACACATATTTAATTGCTAAATCGGTAAGTGTTAAAGTTTGGATGCCAGTCTATGAGTAACGCATCACGTTTGTTCAATTCAACTCATGTGGCTGAAAAAAGGAAAGGCCACAGCAAAAAGATCATTGTCACCAGTATAGCTAACAGGATAATCATGCAATTTTTCTAAGACTGTTCTGCATCCCTGTCTACTCTATACCTGGTCATTTCATTCTTGTTGTGTAACAGTAACAAGGTTTTTGTCCAGTTCAAAGTTCTTGACCAATTTGCAGTGTGTTAAATGGATCCAGGACGCACACTCAGCAATTTTAACTGCAGTGGGTGTTGTCAGCAAAACTTGAAATGGTCCTTCCCACTTCAGAGAGCTCCAATTCTTTTTCTTAATGACCTTCACCCAGATCCATTCGCCTGGTCGCATGCTTGGTCACACTGCTGCCTCCGATGGTCTGGTCTGTTCTTTATCTGAAACAGAATTTAACTGTAGAAGTCTTTTGTTATTCAATAACCTCCTCATATACTCTGCCAGTGAACTGTCTGCCTCCTGATCTGCAGGCATGAGAAGTTTCCACTGAGGTACATAATATGCCCTCCCAAATAATATTTCAAAAGGAGTTAACCCCTTTGCATTTGGAACAGTTCTCATACTCAACAGTGCCAGAGGTAAACAGTGCACCCAATTCTTTTGAGTCTCTGTTATTATTTTCCTAAGCTTACCCTTCAAAATCCCATTGTGCCTCTCTACTAATCCTGCAGATTGTGGATGATATGCGCAATGGTTTTTTTAAGAAATTCCGAAAAATCGACTCAGCTGTTGTATAGTTTGATTTACAAAGTGTGTGCCATTGTCACTGTAGATCTTTTCCGGTATGCCAAATCTAGGAATAATTTCTTTGATAAGTATTTTCGCAACAGTCTGGATTTTTGGTCGGAAAAGCTTCCACCCATTTGGAAAACATATCTATAATGACAAGACAGTACTTCTTATTTTCGCATTTGTTCAATTCTATGAAGTCCATACAAATAGCATGGAATGGGTATGGTGGTGTAGGGAAACTCCCTTGCTTAGGCTTCAACGCCCCTTGTGCATGATGTTTATTACAAACATGACATGCCACACAAAAATTTTTAGTGTCATTTGTAAATCCATACGTTGTAAATACTCGATTCACTAACTGTACCATCTCCCCTGTTGAGACATGGCACTGCCCATGGCTCAACATAGCTGCATATCTAAACAAGTTAGATGGCAAGATCGGTTTTCCTTTCTTGGAGATGTACAGCCCCTTCTCAAGGATTGCTTCTCGTTTTACCCATTTCTGTTTCTCTACTTTCGTAGTGAGTGTCTGCATTGTTTTTAACATTTCTAAATCTAAAATCTCAGAAGGTTGTAATTCCTCACTCAAAAGAAATACTTCTGAAGCTGTAGCTGCCTGCTTTGCAGCTGTGTCAGCTCTCGCATTACCTTTTGAAATCCTATCCTGTTGTTCGGTATGAGCTACGCATTTGCAAATAGCTACTTTTTGAGGTAACTGAATAGATTTTAACAAATCTAAAATAAATTGCGCATGATTAATCGGTTTACCAGTAGATGTTATCATTCCTCTATTCTTCCACTGTTGTGCAAAAACATGTACAGTAGAAAAAGCGTACTGGCTATCAGTAAAAATGTTTACACATTTACCCTTTGCTAAGGTACATGCCCGTGTCAAGGCAATCAATTCTGCTGCTTGTGCAGATAAGTTGTGTGGTAAAGACTTTGCTTCTAAAATCTCAGTATCAGAAACTACTGCATACCCTACTAGATTCTGCCCTGTAGGACCCTTTCTGCATGAGCCGTCCATGTAGTATGTCACTTTGGCATTATCCAAGGGAACATCCGTAAGATCTTTTCTAGGTAGTGTCTTTTGCTCAATCTCATGCAGGCAACAATGTGGTATGCCATCCGCAGGGGTTGGGAGCAAGGTTGACGGATTCAAAGTTGTGCATCGTTCAATTGTCATATGAGGTTGGCTCAACAGTATAGTCATACAAGAAAGATGTCTAGCAGGAGAAAGATATGCTACTTTTTCTTGCAGTAAAATAATTGCGACTGCATGAGGCACTCTCAATGTGAGAGGGTGGAACAACACTACTGAGGCCGAAGCCTGCACTGCCATTGCAGCTGCGACTACTGCTTGTACACAGTGGGGCAGAGATCGCGCCACTGGGTCTAGCTGTGATGAATAGTAAGCTATGGGGCGTTGCTTGTCCACATGTTGCTGTGTCAATACTGATGTCATATAGCCTTGCTTACAATCTACAGTTTGGAAAAAACGTTTATGATAATTTGGTAATCCTAAAACTAATGAAGATGCTATCAATTGCTTCAGTTTGCAGAAAGCTGATTCTGCTTCTGGTGTCCATTGTAATAAATCTTGTGCTGCCATAGGTTTCTTGTATATCAAGTTGGTCAACTGAGCAGATTCCAAGGCATAGTTTGGAATCCAACTCCGACAAAAATTAGTCCTACCTAAGAAGGACATCATTTCCTTCTTGGTAGTTGGTTTAGATGCTTGTAAGATTGCTATTTTTCTGTCTTCATCTAATATTCTGCCTTCTTTGGATATTACATATCCTAGGTATTTAACCTGCTTTTTCCAAAGTTGCAGTTTGTTTTTGTTTACTTTGTGTCCTTGAGTGGCTAAAAATTGTACTAATGCTATGGTATCTTCTCTGCATTCTTGCTGGGTGGGTGCTGCCAGTAGAGTGTCGTCTACATAAAGTAAAATTTGGCTGCCTTTCACTGGGATAAATCCCGCCAAGTTACTTGCCATTTCCTGTGCGAACATTGTTGGGCTTTCGCAATATGCCTGTGGTAGTTGCGTATATGTGTACCTTTTCCCCTGAAATGTAAATGCAAACCAATGTTGGCTGTCAGGGTGTATCAGTATTGAGAAAAACGCATTGCTAATATCTACCACAGAAAAATACTTCTGTTGAGGTTTTAGATCATTCAATAAGGTGTGTGGATCTGGCACCGTAGGTGCTCTGGGTATTACTGCATCATTTAGAGCTTGTAGATCTTGGACCATACGCTATTCTCCATTTGCTTTTCTAACAGGAAATAAGGGTGTATTACATTGTGAATTGGGAGATTCTACCAGTACTGCTTCCTTAAGTAAGGCTGCTATTATAGGTTTGATTCCTACTTCTGCATCCTTTCTCAAGGGATACTGTCTTTTTTGTGGTCTAAATGCTGACTTTGGCGTGATTGTTACTGGTCCTGCTGTACGAATAAGTCCTACATCTGATTTCCCTGTTAACCAGAGAGTGTCTGGTATGCTTCGTAAGGCTTTCTCTTCCTCTTCTAATAAGAGTGCTAATCAGCTGTCCTCGCTAGACTGCAGGTGCACAGCTGGGTGTGTCTGTGTTAGCCAATTTAACTTCTGCTTTTGTACTCCATGTTCGGATAGCTCTAGTTCTGTCTGTTTTTCCCAACTTGTGACTTTTTCTCCTAGGTCTGCCCACTTTACATTCTTGTCCTTAGTTAAACTAACATGTGGTAGTCGATTAGATTTATAAAGTGCAAAGAATTCCTGGGGCAATGAACAGCTAACTACACTGTTCCCCTCTGTGTCCCAGTACAGATTACATAACACTAATCTGTTTGCACGTTTTTTAAACAGTTCTTGTTCATATTCCTTGTCAGGTCCTGGTGTGATGCAATAATACAGAGTACAATGCAACAAATGTTGTTTATCAGTGTCAAGGGAGGGGGACTTACTGATGGCTACGTTCATCAGTTCTTCGGTTACTGCCCCTGGACCAGTTGTAACCAAGTCCTGGCTGTACCAGTAAAATGTTTCACCCTCCGATCGCACTACAAAAGTATCCATTTGTCGCTGTGCCTCCATACCTTGCATAGTTGGAACTACTGCTATGCCAAAAATCTGCATAAGGTCTCTGCCCAAAAGGTTTACTGGGCATTTTACAGAAACAACAATTTTGCTTTTCTGGGTCATCCCTGAAACAGGGTCAGTTATTGCTATGTTATGGGAGAGTGGCTCCCGATACAGCTGCCCATTAGCTGCTTTCACTAATATATAGTCAAGTGATTCTGAATTTTCTGGTAGTTTGGAAGGATGTATCAGGGTCCGTGATGCCCCTGAGTCACACAAAAATTTTACTTCCCTCCCCTCTACCAGAAGTGTAACTTCCAGGCTCAATAATGCTAAGTCCAAAATTTCATTCTCTTCACTGTCTGTGACTTCTTGCACATCCTCTATTTCTCCCATCACATCCTTTGTTCCCTCTATCACATTCACATTTGTCTTTTCTTGGTTATTTCTTTCTAGTGATTCCTGACTACCATATAGTCAGTCCTCACCCTCCTTATCTTCCGTGGCTACCTTCTTATTTTGCTTGCAATCCCTTGCCAAATGTCCCTTTTTCCCGCATTTAAAGCATTCACCCCTTTTCTTTCTCTCTTCAAACTCTTCTGATCGCTTATCAGATTGTTTGTTTCCCTGGGCATTTTTCTTGCCCTTTTTCCCGGACTGTACTACAAAGACTTCTGCTCCATCTTCTACTGCAAATACTTGGGTTTTCTTTTTCTTTTTGCTATTAAAATGCCTTTTGGCATGTCTTGCATATTCAAGTAAGGACTGTAATCTACTTGTGCGGTGATCTACCATGTGTTTTGTAATAAAACTACTGATAGGTGCAATACTACCTTTCAAAAATGCATTCTTTAGCTGCTGCTCATATGGGGAATCATGTGTTTGGTCTTCAGGTACCTGCATTCCACAATGGTTATTAAAATATTCTAGTAATCTAGCAAAATATCTATCAACAGTTTCACCTTCTTGTTGGATGCATTGATTAATGCAAGTCCAGTCTGCCCTAGGCTTCCATTTTTCAGAGATTCGGTCTGTCAGACCTTTCACTCTGTTATCCAGCTCTGCGTTACTATGTGGGAGTGGCTTATGTTCTGCGTCATGGGGATTCCAGTTGCCACTGATCATGTGCCAATCTGGACCTATGATTTGTCTGACTACTTTTTCTACTTCTTCCCCGTTTAAATGGTAACTTAACCTCATGCCCTGTAAATCTTCTAAGAACTTTCTAAAATTAACTTTTGGATGGGGAATCCCCTCTGTGGCTTTCTGGATGTCTTCCGGTGTCCACGGTCTATATACTAGGATAGTCGGGTCCTGCCCTTCCTGTCCTGCCTGAGGATTTGGTACTTCTATGAGCGGACATATCTCTTCTTCACTCATAGCTCATGAGTTTTCATTCATTTGATATAACTCCATATCCCCTCTTGTTTTACGTGTTCGAGACCTAGTCTCGACAGGATCTCTGACAAACGGTTTTGGTTTCACAGGGACAGTTGGGTATAGCGGCGGTGGATCAGCTTGTCCACTCGCTTCATATTCTGGTAAGGGAAGTGGAGGGGCCGATGCTATTACCAGGTTATTATCTTCTTTATCTAAAAACATTGCTTTTGAATTCTTAATCTTTTGTTCCCTGTGGTTTGCTTCCTCAAGCCACCTGTGTGCCTGGGGAATGCCTAATTGACATTGCTTTTTTACCTGACCTTTTGCGTCGGTTTTGAGCTGTTTGACAAGTTTAATAAGCGAAGATTTTTCTAGTTTGCCATCAAATTCATATTTATTAACCCATTTTGTATAGTACCTAACATTGTCAGCATGTTGTAATTGCATATATTTCGCGTCTTCGGTTAATGGCGGGTCTTGGGATCTTTTTGTGCACTTATTTCCCATGTTGTCCTAACTTAGTTAAAGAAAAATGTTACATAACCCTTCTTATCACGTGGTACCACGATTTCTCTTTTTCACAGTTTATCTAGAATAACTGTCTACCTATTCTGTTTCCCTGATGTATGACAAGACAGCAATCTCTTTTGTCCCTGATCTGTACTTTACAGATCTCCCTGACAAAAACAAAATACTGTAACAAGTCCCTGATCTAAAACAGAAAAAAGGTAAATTCCTCCTTACCTGAGCCTCCGTGATTGACTACTGCACTGGGGCCGTCGACTCGTCCTCCAATCACAGATCAGAAACAGTGGCTGGCCTCTTTTGAACGACAATTTAGTCAGAGGTCTTTCAAAGCAGAAGAACCGATGTGGTCTCTTCCCCGTACAGTTTCATGCCACCGGGCCCATCTGACCTGAGTCAGAGCGAGAGTTTCCAGTCCGGAGGACCAAATCTGTCAAAAGAAAAATTAACTTCAAAAAGATCAATACATGGCAGGTTCAGGTTAAGGCACTTTAATCTTGCAGCAAGGAGACAAAAACATTCTAATACAGAGTTTGTCTAACTAGAATCAGGAAGTGCAGGTATTTTTATACATTTTCTAATAAGACATTGCCTACCAAGCTGACGTAGCAGATCACAAGTTTTAACATCATTACTTCATAGCAGCTGTTTGTTCATAATTTTCTACTTGCACTATCAATTTTGTGAGAAACTTCCTAAGAAAAACAACGTGGCCTTGACGACCACCGGTTAGATACAACTTTCCTCTATGCAATGTTAGCATTCAAGGTACTACAGCTAATTTGAGCACAAAGCAAGTATAGATTGCAGTTCATTTCTTTAAACAGTCCTTTGTCTGTCTTTATCTCTTCCCTCTGCAGCTGTGCATGTTCTCATAACATGAACAGAGCTAATTGTTCAAAATCATAACATTATAGAATATGGTATTGTTTCATTTATTACTTCCTGACCTAGCAGATAATCACCTGCTTCTCAGTATGTTTCCAAAAGGCATAAGCATGAATTTTGCTGTGCTAGCAAACACTAGGTCAGAGGGCATCTTGCAAGTTTCAGAAAGCATACTGCAGTTTCAAAAACATCTTTTAGTCTCATATAAAACTAAGCTGTATATGAAATAGAATGAAAAAGTGTTAACTCTTTTAGCTTCTAATTAGCACTAAGCACACATATTAATAGATATTTTTCTGACACCTCCTCTGCCATTCATTTTCCTCAGCTTGTAGACTCCTCATTTTCTCAGCTGCTTCTAGTTCCATACGTCTGGCCTCCAACTCAAATCTCTTTAGCTCCAGCTGGATTTTTAAGTCCACTGCTTTGAGCGGTCCATTCTCCGAGGATATTGTATCTCCACTGTCAGTCTGATTGTCCTCCAGGCTGCTGTTTTCTGATGCAGCTGTAACCAAGGCTGCAATCAGGTCTGCTTTAGTCAGGTGTCCATGCACCAGTCCCCTAGCCTGGCACATCTCCGCCAGCTGGCTCCTTTCCATACTCTTCTGCTGACATGCTGCCTGCTCACCCTGACAAACTCTAAGCTAACAAAAGAAATAAAACAATTGTGATCTGAACTCTAAGTATACACTGTGTGGCTGTTTTAGAGTACAAAACACTTTTAGAGATCACTGTACATAAGCTACAGGAATTCGCTCTATCCACACCACTACAAGCCAATTAGTATGTGAAGAAGATCCCACCACTGCCAAACACTTGTGACGACCATGCCCTGGCCCAGCAATCAAGGATCCTCAATCCTCACCACTAACACCAGGGAGGTCATCTCATAGAAGAGAAAAGGATAACTAATACACAGAGTAAAGAACAATTTCCCTTAAGTGCACACAGAGATCACAGTCAGTCTGGGGATAGTTGTTCCCTTGCTCACCAGGTCCCCAGTAAGACTCCCCACTGGCACAGCTAAAGGGTCCAGGTCTCAGCCTAGCTGGGCAAGCTAAAACTTTCAGTACCCTCTCTGTCCAACCAGTGCTTCGTGTCTCTGCCCATTTAGCTGACACAACACACACACACACACTTTGAGATAAGTATTTATACTACTTCACAGACACTCCTGGGAAAGGCTGACACAGATTGTCCAGCTGTTCCCCATTACCCAAACTATACGGTAGTAATTACTGCCACCACCCAACTAATAATATCAGCTACTAAAAGGCCCTTAAAAGGATGTCCAATTATTACTGTACAATATTATTATCCAATGGTAGTATGACTAACAGTCAAGGCTTACTTTAGAGTGGCCTATCACAATAACCTCTATAAATATACAATGTACTCTAGAGCTTATCTCTACACAAAACAGCCACAGGTAGAAGGTTTTAAAAATATTTAATAATAAATAATTAAAACACAAGACAAAACTGCTACACCACAGAGATATCTAAGAGTTCAAAGATCAGACAGAAACTTAAAATAATACAGTAGGACAGGTCTGATTTCAAAGACAAATACCTAATTAATCTTTACTAGCTTTAACTATTCCTACAAGAAATCACAGTGCTAAAACCTACATGTGAGCACAAGGCAGAGTGCTGATAAGTTGGATATCCAGATCAAAATGCCTTCAGTCTCTTGTGAAAAATAGTATTTAAACATTACTAACAAACATGTCTCTAAGGCCCTTCCCAAATTACATCATTTTTGACACTTAGGTTTTCCCAGTATTCATACTGCATCATCTTAACACCTGGTCTGAGTTCTCAGGCCACAAACTGCATTATTTAGCAATCTAACACCTACTCAGAAACTTACAACAATACAAGGCATTTCACATATACATTCTAGCAGAAACTAGAGCAATAAAGCACCTTCCACATCTAAATTCTGGTCATAAACTTTAGCCTTAAAACAATGGGCATGAATCTCTAATCCAGACTCACCGGAACCGACTTGTAAAACATTAAAGAGATTCATAAGATCTTTTCAATTTCAAAAGACACATTTGAAATGCTTGTTTTTCCTTACAGCAGATGGCAATGTTGCAACAATCTTGAAGTTCACATTTTACAGTGTTTTCTTTCATTTAAAAACATAAGCCTGTATTTTACATTTATTTATACAGATGATAGAATTATGTATCAAATTTTATTTGACTAGGCTGGCAGCCTTCGCCCATCTCTCCCCAATCGTCACAATATCCATAAGTCTTAAATCTTCTTCTTCTTCTTCTTTCGGCTTTTCCCAGTTAGGGGTCGCCACAGCGGATCATCTGTCCGCTCATGATTGGCACTGGAGTTTTACGGTGTTGAGTTGCCAGCCCGGCGCTCAACCTTCCACAAAAGGCACACACACACTCACATCTAGGGCCAATTTAGAGTGTCAAATCCACCTACTGCATGCCTTTGGGATGTGGGAGGAAACTGGAGCACCCAGAGGAAACCCACGTGACCACAGGGAGGACATGCAGACTCCGCACAGAAGGCACCCCAGCCGAGAATCAAACCAGAGAACCTCTTGCTGTGAGGTGAAAATGCTAACCGCTGCACCACCATGGCCGCCCAAGCCATAAGTCTTAAATATATTATTAAAAAGGTAAAAAAAGAATGTTAGAATATGTTCACTTCTAGAACTTATGGTTACCTCACACACACACACACACACACACACACACACACACACACACACACACACACACACACACACACACACACACACACACACACACACACACACACACACACATTTCTATGTATCTGTCTAGCTATAAATATTATAATTTGTTTAGTCATTTATGTATGACGTAATAACTATAAAATTTAAAAAAAACAAAAAAGGTATAAGCTTTATGTTAAAATAAGCAGAGTTCAGCTGCAAAGCAAGTTTCTCAAAGGAAGTATTAAGAGTTTTTGACTTTAAACTAGGTTAAAAATGTCTAACCTGCAAAAGACATGGCTGAACTATCTACAGTGAAGAAGAAGAAGCATTCCAATGATGTGACAAGGTAAGCATGTGTGCAAAAACCAAAATCTCATGCATTATTAGCCATTCAGAATATGGTGAATGAATCCAGAGGGGTGAAGTGGGTAACGTCCAGCCTCAAGCAGATGCCCTATGCAGACCATCTCAAAAAACTCCAGCTCTACTCCGTCGCATATCGCCTACTCAGAGGCAATCTTTGCCTAACATAAAAAGCCATGTCAAACCCAGAGCTTTTGGACATGCTTCACTTAAAGAAATCCCAATCCCTCTGAGCCACACGCTCCAGGGGACCTAAACCTTGTCACTATAATAAGCAAAACATGCTGGAGGGATAGGTTCCAGTCCCAGAGACTTTCCATATTCTGGAACAGACTGCCCATTCATGTCAAGCAGAGCACCTCATTAGCCCTCTTTAAGAAGAATCTTGCCAATTGGATGGGAGATAGGAAATTCACCATGGGGATCACTTCTGTGGCTCTGCTCGACAGGGGCACAGGAAAATAATTTTTAGGGTGGCAAAAGCCAGGGAATCTTTATGGCTAGGCTTATATAGGCCCTAGGGCTGATAGCCTAGTACCTACCTATGAACCTATGAACCTAAGAAACAGATGCCTAAGCAGACCTCAGCACATTGATGTTGAATATTCTCTGTGGTACATGTAGGGGATACAAGGAGTGAAAGAAAGGAGGGTAGAAAGAATAAAGTATGGTCTCAAGAGAATTTAGGCAATCCAAACAATTTAAGTTTATAATCTTTAGAAGAGGAAGGAAGTGAAGTTCCTAAAGGGAAGAAACCAGTGATGTTGATTAAACTCCATAGCACAAAGCACAACATGGAGATGATAATTAAGTACATTATAGGCAGTGATGTTGAAAGCAAGTTAAACTAGCCAAGTAGGATGTGTCAGGCTGATAAGTGACCACACTATAGACAAAGGTAGGGCATTTTCAAAGTGGAATCTTGGGGGCGAGGGTATCAAAACAAGAAAGAAAAGGAAATGGTCCATTGAGGGTCTGGGCATCAACAAAGTACATCTATTAGGAATGGTGGTAACCAATCACAAAACAGCAGCTAAATCTGGAATGAGGAGACAGGGATTCCAAAAATTAGGTAAGATGCAGAAGGAAACAGCAAACCCATAAAATGCAGTGACAAACATGGAATGAAGTGCAAGAGAAAAGCAGATGAGAGAGGAGCACCTTAGAGAAAAAGAAAAAAAATAACAAGCAAAGTTCCAATCTGTAGGGAGGTTGTATGTGGGGACAAGTGAGAAAGGAAATCTTCTTGTCCAGGCATATAAAGGGGCCCAATCAAAATGATTGGAAGCTAGCCATAAACAAAGAAAATGTAAAAATGAAAGAACAATATAAACAAAGAGGGGAGGTCAATAAATTTAGTGTGAATACCCAGAAAAGCTCAGTAATAGTATTTGCACTCACAGTGAGCTCTAACATACACAAAATATTATTATGGATCCTTCAGTCTCTTTGCTCTCTCTCTCTCTCTCTCTCTCTCTCTCTCTTTCATGTCAAGGAACAAGTGTATGTTGGTTTACTCTTTGACCAACTTGTAATCTTTCATAAACACTTTGAGCCCCTAATTCACAAAGTATTTTCTCAGTTAAGAATATTTTGATGGGGTTAATGGAGAACACGTGACTGAGATAGTGTTTTTTCGTGATGTTTGAAATATTACAGCAGAAGCTCAGTTTTGCACATGTGCGCTGCTGTCCTAACATTTTAAATCACAATCGCTGGTGTTATCTGTTAATGCTGTGCAAACATCTACAATAATTATTTATTGTAATACACAGGACTGCAGAGTTGTCTTTTAGAGTCAATTTAGACTTCACTGAAGAGATAGTTCTTATGATCTACAGATCGGAATGTGAGTACTTGCCAGCTGTTCTGGCATCCCATAAAACCTGAAGAGCATTTTCCACCAAATTATTCTTGTTGCATACTGGTCTGTTTTGGCACTGAGATGTGGTAGTGACATGGTCTTAGTTTAATGAAATGTGCAGTTATTTTTCTCCATGTAGCCATTGTGCAATGTCTAATTACTCTCATTAGCACTCATTGATCTTTTGGAAAGTTTCCCTAGTATTGCTGTTTAACTTTTTTTAAGCTGTCCAATTAATATGTTAAGAGAGTCCTTGTATGTATGTTTTGACATGGTTATAGCTATGATTTTAGAAATTTAAGTCATATGTTGTAGTTATCCCCCCCATCTCCACCACACACACTGCATGCCACAACTGTGAAATCGGTTATATACTCATAAATGTCATGCAGACTGCTGTGACACACAGACAAAATAGCAGACACAATTCTCTTGGTGGACAAACTTTTGATTCAACTTTATTGGGTTGTGTACTTTTTTCATTTTGGTGTTTTGGAGACTTATTTTGCAGTTCCTGAGGTACGGAGGAGTGTCGTGCATCTTATTTCCTTCTTAGTGTGTCTGCATTACTTTGGTTTGTTGGAGAAACTTTTGATTCATATCAACTCTTGTCATTTGTTGGCTGTTGCTTACAGTGCTGCATCTGGCAAGCTTTGCTTTATGATGAATGATTTTGACAAGGTTCTGTACTACGTCATGATGCAAATTTTCACAGAGGTCCATTTGCACTGCTACCATTATATTGAGCACCCAGTACTTACAATGCAAAAATAAGAGAATATTCGTCAGTGTGGGTGAACATAAAAAATAAATAAATAAATAAAATAAAATTAGAAGGCTCTAGAAACCATGGATGTTCTTACATTCACCACTGCAGTATTCATAACTTATGGGATTCCCTGTCGTGAAGCCCGTTGTCTGACCAGTCTACCAAAGCCTACATTGCTTTAAGGTATGCTGAACATCACCCAAACACTCCTTGTGTAGCATAGAGCATAAAGGTGATGTTCAGGTGTACCATCCTCAGAACTTCTTTGCCGCCAGTCCAAACACCGGTCTGTTTGCCTCTGTCCATTTTTTGCTGTTTTTTTCTGTTTGTTGGAATTCTTGTGATTACTCCTGTTTGCTAAGTCCTACATTGCAGATAAGTACCCATTTGGCTTTTTTTTTCTTTTCTTGATTTATTTGTGTTGTTTGGGGGGTTAATATCATCTAGGAAGTGTAAATGCCAGTGTTGGAGACAGATTCCCCATAAAGACCACCAGTATAAGTGCCTTTTTTGTCTAGGAGATTTTCATGACCATACATCTTGTTCGATCTGTCAGGTGTTTATCCCAAAAATGCTTTGTAGTAGGTTTTCTTCCATTTCATTGTATCTTGCCAAAAAGAAACTCAACAGACCACCAGGCTAAAAACATAAACCTTTTAATCCAAAGACAATAATGGTTAGGGCTTTCAGTTGAAAACCCTTCATCAGACAACCACATGATATCACAAAGACACTATTTAAAATACAAATGATCAATCATATTACTGGTAACAAGAATAGAAGTAAGGTAAACATGTACATTAAGTATAGTAATGACATTAAACAGGTTTGTGATATAATAAGAGGAAACTGGAGGATTTTATCCTTTGATGATACCCTTAGAGAAATAGTGGGGAATGTTCCCAACTCTGTTTTTAAGAAAAACAAGAATTTGAAGCCGATATTATGTGATAAGGGTAGGAACAGAACTGAAGCTCTTAAGAAGATAGGCACATTTCCATGTCAGCACTACAAAGCATGCACATATATTTATTTAGGACATAAGTTTGTTCATCCCACTACTAATAGAATTTATGCACCCAGACTTTTTGCTACCTGCAATATACAGAATGTTATATATCTTGCAAAGTTTTGTAAATCATTCTACATAGGTAAAATTAACTGTAGGTTAAAAGATAGGCATCTATCAGCTATATGTATGAATGATAGACATAGTGTTTTGTTTCAACATATTCATAAATGTCCTAGACACTATTTTAATTTTATGGTGCTGCAGTCTGTTTAGACTAGTAAAAGGGGGAGAGATCTAGTTGGGTATACTGAATATTGTGAAACAACATGGATTATTACCTTGGGAGCTGACAGAAGCCCAGGGCTTAATGGTATTGTGCCCTTAAAGCCTGTTCTTAAGAGGCGTAGACCTCATTTTTAATTGTTAAATTAAGTAATATGAGTGGTCATTTGTATTTTAAATAGTGTCTTTGTGATATCATGTGGTTGTCTGATGAAGGGTTTTCACCTGAAAGTGCTAGCCATCATTTTCTTTGGATTAAAAGGTTTATGTTTTTAGCCTGGTGGCCTGTTGAGTTTCTTTTTGGCTTGGTTTGTTTTTTACTATAACAGACCTTTGGTGCCACAGTATCTGGTTTCTTCTTCTTTGCTTTCATTGTATCTTGAGAACCAGCGTCTTAAGCTTTTTGCTAAAGAGACTATGAATGTAACTTCCTGCCCCGAGCATCAGCCGTCAGGGAAGAAGGTGAAAAAAGTAAGACCGGAATCTTCCACTGTCCAGTCTCTGCAGAGCGTTTCTGCCAAGGTTGTAACAAACACTGGAGACTCACCTGGCTGTGTTGTTGGATTTCTCTGCCATGTCCAGGTTGGATGCCATTGAGTATCTAGCAGGCAGCACGTCTGATGAGGCTTTGCAGGCGTCCATTTCAGGCATTTAGGGGGAACCACTGTTGATTGTTTCCAAGGGGTCTAGGGGGATTTTGCAGTTTCTTCTTAGGGAAGAAGTTCCTACTATGGTTGTGGAATGCTGTCCTGAGTCACAGCCTTCTCAGTTTTCTAGGATAGACATTCCCTTAAAAAAGAAACAGAAAACTAAACATGTTTCTTCTACTCCTAGGGATCCACAACGTGAGTGTCAGGCCTTTACTCAGGGGTTATTTAATGTTTTACTGTTGTTAAGGCCTCCTCAAGGGGTTTCAGTTCCTGCTCCTCCTTAGTCCTCTTCTTCACTTAAAAGGCCCAGGGAATTGATTTCTTCTGAGGAGCAGTTGGATTCTGATGAAGAATCACTTACTTATTCTACCCAGATTCCTTCTCCTTTGGACTACAGGTCTGAGGTGAGGAATCTGATAGTCTAGATACTCCTTCTGAGAAAATTTCCTTTAGGGACACAATCTCTAGGATGATAGAATTTTTTTAAGTGGGATTGTGCCCAGGTTTCTGATATCCATATGTACTATGAGTTATTACAGATGGAATCTCCTAAACCTGTGGCTATTCCTCCTGTTCTGGCTGCTTTACTGGATGTTTTTTTTTCTAATGCCTCTAAAGCTCCTGATTCTCTCCCCCCTGCTCCCAAGAAGTCAGATAAGTTTTATAGAGTGCCTGAGGATTGTTTATTTTTGTTCAAATGTCCTGCTGCTGACCCCACTATGGTGTCTGTAGCTTCTGATAAGCCATCTCAGTTGCTTTCTTTGTCCAAGTTACTGCCTTCTGACAAGGACAGCAGAACCATGGATATGCTGGGTAAAAAGGTTTATACATCAGCTACCCTAGCTTTTAGGCCTATTAATTACCAGACCCATATATCCAGGTATGTGTTGCCTCTTCTTTCTCAGTCTTGTCAGCTTTTTTTCTGATCTTCTAGACACTCGGAGTAAATCTTCTGTTCTTTCCTTGCTAGGGACTTCCTCTCAAGTAGTTAGTCATTCTATCAAATGTAGTTATGATGCAGAGGATGTCTCTTCTATGGATGCTGCTTTTGGTTCAGTACTGAGGAGGTATTATTGGCTTAAGCTTCAACCTTTACCCAATGATATTAAGGCTAAGTTGATGGATGTTCCTCTAGATAATACATTTTTGCTTAGGAAAGCATCTGCTGGTTTGTTTAAGTTTCTTCAGGACAAGGGGAAGACCTTACAGAAGATTAAACAAGTTTTTGTTTCTCCTGTGTCTAAATTTCAAATAAACTATCTTTCTAAGCCAGCCTTTGTTCGTAGGCAATCCCTCCCTCCTGCTAAAGGTAAAAAGGGTGGTAAACCGGCTCCTCCTGCTAAGGTCACTCAGATTGCAGGGATTCTAAAGCCTTCCTTTCCTGACAAACCAGGTGCTCTCTGACTATCAACCTGTTCCCAGCCACATTCCTCTTTCTCTTCACCTTTCTTTTTCTTTTCCTATTTGGCTTCAAATCACCCATGATTCTTGGGTTTTGTCAATCATTCGTCAGGTTACTTCATGGTGTGGATTTCCCATCCTCCTTTTATGGCATTCCTTAGACTACTTGGGAACAACTTTATTTTTTCCTAGAGGTTCTTCGAGATCTCTTGTCTCAGGGTACTATTCAAGAGGTGCCTGAGTCCCAAAGGAGGAAGGAGTTTTATTCAAGTATGTTTCTAGTGCCCGGAAAAGAGGGTACTTGAAGAATGAGTTTAGACCTCTCTCATCTAAACACTTTCCTGAAAGGTGCCTTCCTTTCTGATATTGTCCCTTCAGGCTCTGTTTCCTCTCTTGCTCCCTCAGGCCTTTCTGGTGTCTTTGGATCTCAAGGATGCTTATTTCCGTATTCTGCTCCATCTTCTTTTCAGGAAGTTTTTGCATTTCTCTGTTGCTTCCTGGCATTTTCAGTTCTATGCTTTGCTCTTTGGCCTTCCTACTGCCCTTAGGGTGTTCACCAAATGCCTTGCTCCTGTGACTGCTTTATGCAGGCTTCAAGGGATCCAGATATTTCCTTACCTGTATGACCTGCTGATTCAGGCATCCTCTCCAGAGGTCCTTTTACAAAATCTTCATTTTACCATTTCTCTTCCCTGACTCCTTCTCAGGATCTTGTCTTTCTGGGTTGCAGGATTCAGACGGTGCTAATGCTGGCATCTCTGCCTCCTCCAAAGACCTTAATTCTTATTTCTTACTTTCAAACTCTTCTTCCCCAGCCTCCATTACAGCCAGGGAGTTTCTGAGAGCTCTGGGTTTCATGGCTTCTGCTATTCCAATGCTCCCTCTGGACAAACTCCACATGAGAAAGTTCTAGTGATTTCTGAAGTTGGTGTGGCTTCAACATGCACATCCTCTACACTTTACAGTTCCTCTCTCCCTTGTCTCAAGAAGGAACTTCTATGGTAGATTCAGCAGTTGTCTATGAATCCAGAGCTCCCTTTTCATCCTCCTCTTCCCTCTCAGGATCTATTCACAGATGATTCAGATGTGGGATGGGGAGCAACGTTTGGCTCCCTGAATGTTCAAGTAGTCTGGTCTCAGCACAGAAATAAATAGGACATGCTGGAGGGACAGACTCATAACCCAGAGGCTCCCTTCACTCTGGAATAAAATCCCAGTCCAAGTTAGGCAGAGTCCCACATTGACTCTCTTCAAGAGGAATCTTGATGAGTGGATGGGAGATCGTTGGTTTACCCCGGCTATCACTTCTGTGTCACTGTTAGACAGAGGCACAGTATACTAACCTCAAAAAAGGCATAGCAAAATTAATTTAAAATGGGTGGTGAAAGCCAAACACACTCTGGCTAGGCTTATAAATGCCCTAGGGCAGATAGCCTAGTATGAACCTATGAACCTATGAACCTATGGTCACCTCATCAGCAGAAGGAGCAGATCAGTGTCAAAGAGATGAGAGCTCTTATGCTGGCTCTTCAGGCCTTTCATCCTCTTTTCTGTCTGGGGCCTTTCAAGGAATTCACAGAAAATACCACAGTTATGTGGTATGTCAATAAACAGTGGGGGAACAAGATCTTACCTTCTTTGCTGACTGGCACTTTTGGTATGCAATCTGATTGTCAAATATCAAGTGACTCTTCAGGCAGTTTACATTCCTTCATATCAGAACATTGTGGCAGACATTGTCTGAGCAGGTCCTTAACTCAATCCGATGAATGGATGCTTCACGGGGATGGGTTTCTGGACATTGTTGACCAGTAGGGTACTTCTCAAGTAGATTACTTTACCGCTCCTCTAATCAGACAATTTCCTCTGTTTTGTGCCAGAGTCCCAAGTCCTCTGGTGTGGAAGGTGATCGCTCTCTCATTTTCTTGGAAGGGGATGTTTCTTTATGCATTGCCTCCCCTTCCTTTCATTCTGAGAGTCCTATTAAAGATGCAACAGGATGCTCCCAAATCCTGTTGGCAACTCTCTTTTGGCCACAACAGCACTGATTCCCTCTACTTCTGCAGCTAACCAGGTGCAATCATCGCAAGCTGCCTCACAGGGTAGAGCTATTCACACAAAACAAGGGATCCCTCATCCATCTCCACCTGTCTACACTTTAACTGACACTGTGAGTGATTGGGTTTTGATTCCTTATAGACATATTTTTTTCTGAGGACGTTCTCCAGGTCCTGCAGGAGGCCAAAAAACCTACTACTAGAAAGTCCTACTTATCTAAATGGAAGAGGTTTTCTATTTGGCATCTCTCTTGTAACCTGGATCCATTTACTATGGATGCTCCTGTGGTTCTCTCTTATTTGTGTGAGTTGCTCAATGCTGGTTTGGCCTACTCTTCTATTAAGGCTCACTTATCAAATCTTACTGCTTGTCTGCCTTTAACTCCTCCATTAGCTTCTAGATTTGAGGCTAAGCAGTTTTTTAAATGTGTCCTTAATATTAGACCTCCCAGGAAGCCTGTTCCTCCTCCCTGGGATCTTAATTTCATTCTGGAGAAATTGACTCAAGCTCCTTTTGAGCCTGCTGTTTCGGCTTCTTTGCAACATTGTTCTTGGAAGGTAGTTCTTTTGTTAGTTTTTACTTCTGCCAGACAGGTGTCTGAGTTGCAAGCCCTTATGGCTTGTCTGCCATTTTTTATATTCCATTAGGACAGGGTTTCCTTGCATACTAATCCTTCTTTTATGCCCAAGGTGGTTAATGAGTTGTCACTTAATCAGTCTATTAATTTGAATACTTTTTCCCTCTCCACAATCTGACAGTGAGAGGGTGCTGCATACCTCAGACATGCATAAACAGCTCAGATTTTATTTGGATAAGACTAAAGCAATCAGAAAATCTGATCAGTTGTTTGTTTCTTTTCATCCTAGGTCTTTATGACTGGCTGTTTTCAAACAAACTATTTCTACTTGGATTTCAAAGGCTTTTTCTTTTTGTTACACTTTTCATGGTGACAACCTTCCTTCTTCTGTAAAGGCTCATTCTGCTAGAGCTATGGCTTCTTCTGGAGTTTTTTTTCAAGGGCTCAGGCACTAATTCTATCCTTGAAGCAGCTACCTGGACTTCCATGCATACTTTTACCAAACACGACAAGCTGGATGATATCTCTGGAGCTAAAGCTGGTTTTGCTAATGCCATTCTTCATGGCTTCTTAGAGGGCTCTACTGCTGCTTCCTTCTCCCATGAGTTATGAATACTGCAGCAGTGAATGTAAGGACATAGTACAGTGTGTAAATCTTACCATAATGGTAGATGTTCTTGCATTCACTGCTGCAGTATTCACTCCCTCCCTCCACCCCTAGTCTTTTTTCCCTCCTGGTTGTGCAAGTTCTCTTTGGTTTTCCTTGGACTGCTGTTCTTACTAGGGCAATCAGTTCTGAGGATGATATGCCTGAACATCTACTTTATGCCCTAAGCTACATGAGGAGTGTTTAGGTGATGTTCAGCATACCTTAGTCTTTGGTAGACTGGCCCAGATGACAGACTTCACAGCAGGGAATCCCATAAGTTATGAATACTGCAGGGGTGAAGGCAAGGACATCTAACGTTATGGTAAGATTTTACACACCTGTACTTTCTCACTGAATTAGGGACAATCCCCTACAGAAGAAATATATTTTCATAGTTAATTATGAATTTTCAACTTTTAGGCTTAGCTCAATTGATTCCTATATATTATTCAGTATTATTCCCCTTCCAGAAAAACAGTTTTTACACGATGCTGATAACTTCAAGTTGCGATAATGAACACTGGACTAAACTTAACTCACATTCATATTCACAGACATGAGTTACACTCAGTCCAGTGTTCTCCATTATCGCTGTTTTGACTAGGAGTAGAAGATCAGGGGAACAAGACCAGAGTGAAGCCAAGCTAAAGGAATTAAAACACCCACCAGGAAACTAAATAAGTTGGATTGTCATTTAAGGTGTTGGAAAAGACTCTAACCTAAATCAGAAAATGAAGTAAGGAGAATGTGTGTGGGTTTCAGAGAGGAACAACAGCTTACTGCATGAAGCAGAAAAGATAAGTAACGAGGGAGTGGAGGAAGTGTGCAAGAAAGGGCAAAAGGAGAAACAAAAAAGACTCCAGTGACTGGGGCAAAAGAACAACGAGGGTGCTTGAGAGTGTAACTTGAAGCCAGTTCAGACATACAAGAGATTGTGTTGTAATGGGCAAAGAAAAACGAGGTATGTTGGAAGGATCTGTGCTTGGTCCTAGTGAAAGATGTGCATGTAAAGGGGGTATTATGGGGTTTGAGGAAGAATATTTAAAAGTAGAGTAAACCATAGTTGCTAAACCTGCATAGACTAGATTATCACCTAAACTGGGGTATCACAAAATGAAAACGAGCATACATCTTCCTAATGCTGAGTGAAACCTAGCTGTATGGGGGCATGTAAGCCTGACGTGTGTGGGGAAAATCTGTCTTGTGGTAGTAACTTCCTAAGATACAGAAAGTAGAAAAGGCAAACTAGCAATAATCTGTATAAAAATGGAAACATTGAAACATGAGAAGAGGAATGTTTTTTTGATGGAGAAGAGAATGTGGTGGTACTTAAAATGCAGGATTATCCAGCTCCAACCCCCTAACCCCCCCCCCCCCCCCGTGGTATCAAAAATCTTGAGGAACCTCAAAAACAGACCTAGTTGCAAATACAAAACATCCAAAGGAAAATCCACAATGCAGAGTCAGATTAATTGTCAATACACAGAAGCTGGCAAACTAACAAACGAAATTAGTGCAGAATAGATGCAAAGCACCTTTGTCTTGAGCATCTGTGTGGCAAACTAATAGCATGAGAATGTATATAAATCCCAAACCAACTGGAGTGAGGATGCATTGAAAATGGTAAAAACTATTGTCAGTGGAAAAAAGAATGAAAAGTTTTGCAGTGCAGTTACATGCTTATTATTAGTAACAACTTAGAAAACAATAAAGGTATAGAGAAAAAGATTAACTGAATAAAAATGGTGAAATAAAAAAATGAACAATGACAATCCCAAATGAACAGCTAGCCCAACCATAAAAATATTACTGGAAAAAAGTAAATGCACTAACATAGTAAAAAGCAGCACAGTTTTTCAAAGCAAGAACATTGCCACATATAGTAGTGATACCAGAAGTCAAGTCAGTCACTTGTAAGCTTGCAGAAGAGGAAGACTAACGTAAATACTCAACACTAGAAATAAAAGCAAATTAAATTGATTTATTTGTCATTTGATAACCAGATAGGTGGGCTGGTCAACAGACCTTTCAGCCAAGACCTGAGCCCATAAATTTATTTATTTATTTATTTATTTATATTTGTTGACCGGGAGTGTCCGACTGGACGTAGGTCCATTTTCAGCGGAGGCCCGGGGAGAAAAGCTCCACAGTTAAAATAAACAGACAGTAGTTACATTGGATTACATAGCGATTAACAATTTACATAGCAATTACTTACAACAAATTTACAGATGAAGAACATAGTACATCAGTAGACAACTAGAATCTTTATCTGTGAAGTACATAACAGACATTAACAAATGTTAAAATAAGAAGTTCCTGCTGTATAAGTACCAGGCTTATGAGCATCTGAGCTTGCTATAATCAAGGTAGTTAGTGGAGTGGAAAGAAAGTAGTGGTTGGATGGGGTGGGTGATATTAGAGTGGGAGTTGCAAGGGCATAGCCAGCATGTTTTTAGGTGCGCTTTTAGTAAAGCTTTGAAGTGGGTGCATGATGGTACGGAGGTAATTGTGTGTGGGAGGGAGTTCCATAATTTGACTATGGTGCAAGAGAATAGTGCTTCACCAGCAGAGTTATTGGCTTTAGTGATCTGCAAGTGATTTTTGTTGCTGGATCTTAGTGGTCTGGTGGTGCGATAGGGTTGGAGTAGATTCTGGAGGGCTGGGACATTTAGTGGATGGTTTACTAGTTTGTGGGCGAGTGAGAGTTGGTACCATTGAAGGAGGTGAGGGAGTTCAAGCCAGCCCAGTTCAGCAGTGAGAGACAGTGGTGACTACGGTAGGATGCCCCTGTGGCAATTTTGTTGTAGCAGGTCTCTAGCTTGTTTAGATCGCATTGCCTTAGGTTGGTATATATTGGAGAGGCATAAAGTAGGGTGGAGATAAGGTGGGAATTTGCTATTGAAATCTTTGCTGCTTTGGTGAGAAGATGGTTATTTATGTATAATGCTCCTAGTTTTTTGTGGACTTTTTTTATGGTCATGGATACGTGAATGTCAAATTTTAGTTTATTGTATATTTCCACTCCTAGCAATTTGGTGTGTTCAGTTGGGTATATAGTGGTGTTGTCTTTTGCTGTGATGTTAAAGTGAGAGTTGTTTTGAGTATGTTTGGTGGGTTGGAAGATGAGTAGTTTAGTTTTGTTTGGGTTGAATATTAATTGGGCATCGGATAACCAAGTTTCAACAGAGGAAAAGGCTTCCTGTGTGACTTTTTGCAGTTTGGGTAGGGACTGGGCTGAGCAGATGATGGTTGAGTCATCTGCGTATTGTATGAGTGTGCCATGTGTGGTGGCAGAGGCTAGATTATTTGTGAAAACAGAGAAGAGTAGGGGTCCAAGGATGGATCCTGGGGAACCCCTATGGAGACAGGTAGTTGGGGAGATATGTCATTCTGCCATACAACGGATTGTTGGCGGTCATACAGGTAACTCTGAAACCAGTTGGTGACTGATTGTGAGAAGGATAGGTTATTGAGGACAGAGATAAGTTGTTTGTGTGGGACCATGTCAAATGCTTTAGATAGGTCTAGGAAAGTAGAAGAGGAGAGATAGCCATTGTTTTTATGCTGAAGGATAGTGTTAGTAAAGGAGAGTAAGGCAGTGGTGGTGCTATGGTTTGGTCGGAAACCATGCTGAGTATTGGAAAGGAGGTTGTTAGTAAGGAGGTAGTCTGAGACCTGAGAGTGTATGCATCTCTCTAGTATTTTGGAGAGTGGAGAGAGAATAGCTATGGGGCGATAATTGGTTAGTTCTGTGGAGGGTCCGCCTTTGTGGAGGGGAATTATATGTGATACTTTCCACAGTATGGGAACATAACTTTCTGACAGAGATTGGTTAATCAAGATGGATACTGGGTAGGCCAGAGCATCAACTGCGATTTGTAGGTATTCACTTGGGAGGTTGTCTGCTGCTAATTTGGTGGGTTTAAGTTTAGTTAAGAGTTTTTTTATGTTGGAGGTAGGTACAGGAGAAAAAGAGAAGGCAGTGGGGAGATTAGTAGTTGAAGGTGTGGATTGGAGGGGAGGGGGGTTGTGTTGTTTAGCTAGTGATAGTATGGTTTGTGTGAAGTGCGTGTTGAATGAGGTGGCAATATTTTCTGAGGAGTGAGGGATGTTAGGAGGAGGGGTACTGACTTTACCTGGGTGGAGGATGGAGTTTATGGAGGACCAGAATTGTTTGGGGCTGTGTTCGGAGGAGTCTAGGGAAGACTGGTAGTATTGGAATTTGTCCTGTTTTATTAGCTTTTTGACTCTATTGAGTAGTTCTAGGAATTTCTGTCTAGTTGAGGGGGTCTTGGTTTTGCGCCAGTGCTCCCAGGCTTTATCCCTGTTTTTCATTTCTGACTTAGTGGTTTTCTGTAGCTATGGGGAGGGTTGTGCTTTGATTCTGGAAAGTCTTATGGGGGCATAGTAATTAAGGATGCTCAGGAAGGTAGTATTAAAAAATTCAACTGCGTCATCAAGACTGAGGTACTTTAGAGGATGCCAGTTACATTCTTTGAGGGATGAGATGAATGTGAGTGGGTTAAAGTTTATTTTTTACGTATCTGATGGTAGACGACAGGTTTAGCTTGGTATAGATATTTTTTCAGTAGGAATGTTGGGGAGTAAAGGGAGCAATAATTTAATACAGCAAGTATTAAGAGTTATTGCACCAGCTGGAAAAGCAAACTATTTACAATGCAGATAGGAAAAGATATTACAATTAATTTTTACAACAAATATTTGAGTAGACAAAAATTTACATTGTAAATAGAGGAAGAAAACTGCAGATTCACAAACAATATTTTGAATGCATGAATGTTCAGAATGTGGCAGTGATATCTTTACTCAATAGAGGGCTTACAGTGCATTATGGCAGTTAAATAATGAAGGACAGATTCAAAACTAAATAAAGAACAGATCCAGTCACAAAAATTAGGAAATCAGAATCAATTCACTCCTGTGACATTTAGAACATTTATGTTGTAGCACATGCAGTCTGTCTGTCTATCTATCTATCTATCTATCTATCTATCTATCTATCTATCTATCTGTCTCTATCTATATATTTAACTAGCTAGCTATCCTTTGTGACTGGGTTAGTCCCACTAGGCCAGTGGTCTCTGCAGCAGAGACTCAAGGTGGCATTTTACTACTGAGGGAATTTGGCAGGGCATCTGAGAACTTCTACTATTTTGGTAGGTGCTGTGGGATCTTTTACATCCACTTGAGCTACCACCAACTCAAGCAGATAGGACCTCAGTTTAATATCTCATCTGAAGATCAAATCACTCACTGGTATAGCACCCCCCTCCCCCAATGCTGCACTGCACTGTCAAAAATCCATTCAGGAGCTTTTCCAGTTCCAGGGTGCTTTTTATAGAAATATGATCATTAAGACCTTGGTGAGTATATCCTTTGAAGTGAATATGCTGGTGGCATTTTTTCAAAGGTGGGAAAGTGGTTTCAGGTATCTAACCAAATTTGCCAGTGTAGTAGGAAATGAGGTCTGTACCTGGTATAGGGTGGGGGCAACATATGTAAGATACGGAAAGGAAATCCATCTGTACGCATTGAATAAAAAGTATGCCAATTTAGGGTGCTACATTCTTTTCTGTTTTTAACAGCACACAAATGTTGGTAAATCCACTGAGAGAATTTTCAAAGGGTCTTCTCTATAAAAAGCTTTGGCAAGTGTCACAGGTTGCAATGAATGATAAAAGCTGTCAAATTTTGATCTGCAAGTCATTTGTTAAAAGAGTAGGTGAAAGTCAACTTGCCATTACTCAGACATTTAAAATTATTACAGTTCCCATATGGAAGGAAGCTTGGGTTCAAGTCTGGGCTGTTCTGCAGTGAATTGTTTCTTTTTTGTTACAGTTTAGTGTTCCTTCTATGTGCTTGAATCTGGTTCTGTTCCCCCTTATTGATGTTCAAGTTGTTAAGATTATTTCTTTAGTTCTTTGAGACTCCAGTGACAACAGAGTGGTTATAGTTGTATTACAAAGTTTGTGGTGATTTCACTGCCCCAGGAGTTGAATTTGTTGGTAGTATCTGGCCTAGATTTGGGAAAAAGGAGAAAAATTGGGTCTTTGGATGATCATTCACTTTGCCAATGATAAGTTAAAACATATCATCTATCTGCTTATTTCTATAGCCTCTTTCTAAAAATTCATATTTGAGCTGATTCATGTCGTGGTGGACATTCAGTATGTCTGAGGTGATTGTCACAGTCCTCAGGGCCTAGGATTTGATCACATTTTCCTTCATGTATGGAGTATGCAATTATTGATCTTGATGGTACCTCCTATTATACTGTGGGCGAATGTTTGTACTCTCCCCCAAACAAATCTTGTGGATCCCTCATGTCAAAGAATGGAACTTTGTGGCATTTGGTGTATAATGTAACATTGTGAGAGATGTGATAATATTTTCCCAATTGGGTTAATCCTGCCAAGTTGCTATCCCATAGGATAACACAGCTATCAACACTGCTATAAGTACTAATATTTTTTAAAGTATTATGATCTATCTGATACCTAGTTATGACAGACCATGCTGTTTCAAAATTCAGAGATTTCAGGGAATAGTTAATATGAAATTTGTTTAGTTTACTGTGACATTTAGAAAGATTTTACTGTGCTAACAGGTAATATTAACTTATTCTTTAGGCAAGCGGAGTAAGCTTTGTATCTACTGTAAGAGTGTTATAACAAGTTAGAGCTATCAGTATACCGATATTATATGCTGTGACATGTCAGAGCTATCAGTATACCGATATTACATGCTATAACATGTTAGAGCTATCAGTACACCGATATTATATGCTATAACATGTTAGAGTTATCAGTATACCGGTATTATGTGCTATAACATGTTAGAGCTATCAGTACACCAGTATTATGTGCTACAACATGTTAGAGCTATCAGTATACTGGTATTATGTGCTATAACATGTTAGTGCTATCAGTATACCAGTATTATGTGATATAACATGTTAGAGCTATCAGTATACCGGTATTATATACTATAACATGTTAGAGCTATCAGTATGCCAGTATTATATGCTATAACATGTCAGAGTATCACTATACCAGTATTATATACTATAACATGTCAGAGCTATCGCTATACTGGTATTATATGCTATAACATGTTAGAGCTATCAGTATACTGGTATTATATGCTGCAACATGTTAGAGCTATCAATATACTGGTATTATACGCTATAACATGTTAGAGCTATCAGCATACCGGTATTATATGCTATAACATGTAACAGCTATCAGTATACTGGTATTATATGCTATAACATGTTACAGCTATCAGTATACTGGTATTGCATTAAGAGAGGCATTTATACCCCATTATACGTACATCATAATATGCAGACGGAACTACAATCATGTGATGTACATATTACATTTACAAAGGTAGCTAGCATGCAGGTAAGTAGTAGATATTGCCTCAGGCTGCATGGCTCACATATACTAACAGGTAACAGACATCTAGCATGTAGAATCTTAATTTATCTCAGACTTTATGGTTCTAATACATTACAGATAAGCAGTGACTTGTATTTGTCATAGGGCTTTTAGTAATACACAAATATATAATAGTACCAAATGTAGGATAAAAAATCAGTTCCAGTCTTCAGATGCATGTATCTTGGGAGAAGAGTATTTCTTTTTTTTTTTCATTCCAGTTCAGTACAGTAATGCACTTATTAAATCAAGTCAAAAGCATTAAGGTCAGACTTCACCTACTGAGGGACAAACAAATATAAGCTAAGGATGAACAGTCTGGGAAAGCTACTTAATTATGCAGTCTCCAAAGAACTGAGCTTGTTGTATATAAACGTATGTGAATTCTAGTCAGGATGGAGAATACTATACATGACAGTAATACATCTGTATTGAGCTGACATTGTAAAAGAAGTAAGAACCATACAGATTTCTTCTTTTATGTTACTGGAAATATGCAGCTACATAAACCTGTAATAATAGGGGCAACATGTTTGGCCATTTTCAGAGTTAAACTGTATGTAAGATATTAGGGTTGAGTGTCAATCCTAGATGAAGTGCATGCTCTGATTTGAAGAATAGTCCCCTGAAACATTTACCAAGAACTGACAAATGGTAAATGAGGTATTACCTTCTTGTAGATGAAGAAAATGCAAGCTTGTACAGATACTTTTGCCATGACATCCTGTTAAGGTGCATCATATTTGGTTTCTGCTAAAGGCTGGTATGTGACCTCATTCCGAGGTAATGACTATCATAAATATCTAGAACTTAACCATATGAAGTTAGCTTTACAAGAGAAGTGAAAATCATGCTATAGCTCTTTCTAATTGGCATTTCCTACTAAAATATCCCACTGCCTCCTACTGTTGACATGTATAGAAGTACACATATTAAATAAGATGCAAGTCTAACATTTTTTATCCAAACTCACACACTAAGTGCAACTTGTAATGAGCATCTTGACACATTTTTTTGAAATATGTCAAATGCCAATGCCATCGAGTAGCCAAGCATCTAATCAAACTGAGGTAACTGGGGTCATAGTCATTTATCCCTCTACAAAACTGAAGCCTGGCAACTGATCTTCAGCATTTAGCAATGTGGTACATTGAGCCATCTTGCTATTTTCCAGATGTGTTGTAAGCAGGTGGGGCAAGTATTTGCTCCCAATTTACTCCAGGAGACTAGAAGCATTACACATGTCTGGCCAGGGCAAATCAGTGAATGCAGGCTGAGTAATAACAGACATATACTGTTATGTACCACTAGTAGGTTGCCATAACAAGCCACTCAGTTTTGTAACATTTGTCTCACATTATATATGCATATAATAGGTTCATAGGTAGGTACTAAGCTATCTGCCCGAGGGCATTTATAAGCCTAGCCAGAGTGTGTTGGCTTTCGCCACCCCATTGATTAATTAACTGATCCTCTGTCAAGCAGACCCAATGAAGTGATCCCAGGGGTGTATTTTCTGTTACCCATACACTCTTCAAGGTTTCTCTTAAAGAATGTTAGTGAGGGGCTCCGCCTAATGCAGTTTGGAATTTTGTTCCAAAGCATGGGGAGTCTCTGTGACATGAAGCTATCCCTCCAGCATGTTCTATTTATTGTTGTGGCGAGGTTTAGCTCACTAGAGCGCATGTCTCGCAGTGACTTGGATTTCTTTAAGTGGAGCATGTCCATCAATTCTGAGTTGGACATGGCTTTGTAAGTCAGGCAGAGATCAACTCTGAGTAAGCAATATGCCACTGAGTACAGCCGGAGTTTTTTCAGTCAGGCTGCATAGGACATATGTTTGAAGCCGGTAATCCTCTTGGTGAGGTACTTTTGTGGTCTATCCAGCTGTTGGAAGTGTCTTGTGAGGTACATCCCAAATGGGGCATTGTACTCTATGATGGGTCTGATGAGTGACGAGTAGAGGGCACTATAACCTCTTTATTTCTAGATGTGAACCCCTTAGTAATTAGATGGGCCACATAGAAGGATTTCCTAATTACTTTGGCAATATGATTGTCAAAGGAGAGATTACTATCTACCTGGGTCCCCAGATCTCTTATTACCTCTTCTGTATTAAGGGGGCTGCCGCCTATGTGGTAATTCGTGGGTGTTTTGTTTTTCTCAAACGGGATGACTATACATTTTTTGTCATTTAGCTTGAGGCCATGACTTTGATACCAGGTGTCCGTCTCAGTAAGGCCCTTTTGGAGGATGTCTGTGTCAGCCGGAGAGTCAGTTATGGCTCCCAGTTTGCAGTTATCGGTGAACTTGGTTAGCCATAGTCCTCCTGTGTTTGCCTGTACTTCTGAGAAGTATATGCCGAACAGTAGGGGTCCCAGGACTGAGCCTTGCAGGACACCACTTGTGACTGGTTTAGAGTCGGACCTGGAGCCCGCTATTCTTACTGTGTGAGTTCTGTCTCTAAGCCAGTTGGCAACCCATTTTGTGACGTAGGGGTTTATGTTCAGGCTGGTGAGTTTTTTGTAATACCCGAGTGGGGAATGGTGTCAAAAGCCTTGGCGAGGTCAAAGTAGGCTGTCTGAACAACCTTTCCCTCGTCTATGGCCTTGGTGACTGTCTCAGAGAAGTCAACCAGGTTTAGTAGGCATGATCTGCCCTTAACAAAGCCAAACTGGGTCGAGTCAAGTGTTTGGAGGTTCCCAATGTCTTTGTTAATGAGTTCCATGATGATGTGCTCCATAGCCTTGCAGACCAGGCTAGTCAGGCTTATGGGGCGATAGTTACCAGGGTCAGTTGTGGCCCCTCCTTTGTGGAGTGGCATAACCGTTGCTGTGTATCATTCTATGAGCATGTAGCCTGTGGAGAGGCTGAGGTTGAACAGTGTGTTTAGGTGGGGGTTAGTTCATTCTGTAGTTCATGCAAGATGCAGCCTGGGACACCATCTGGCCCCATTGATGCTGTGTTTTAGGCTTTTGAAAGGGCTATTTTCACCTGTGCATCTGTAATTTCTGGAACACTACACTTTTCCGGTATTGTTGTGGGCCCTTTTGGGGGTGAGAGGGGGGTGAAGTTTGCACTGAATCTATCTGCCAGGGTGTTGGCAATATCAGTAGGTTTAGTATATTTTGTGCTATTTTGCACTAGTTCAGTGCATATCTGCGAGTTGCCACTTAGATTCTTAACATAGCTAAATAAGGCTTTGTGGTTATCCTTTGAATCCCTGGCTATTTTTCTTTCAAAGTTAGCCTTGGATGATTTTATGAGGGACCTTAGTTTCTTACTGATACTGATCAGGGATGTCTTTCCTTCTTGGGATTTGCTTTTTTTTCTGAACTAGTTTCCTCCTTCTATTGTATAGCCTGTTTATGGCAGGGGTGCACAGACTAGTTTCCTTCTCTTAGAGGAGTGAGTCTTGGTTTTGCTAGGGATGGCACAATCCATGCATCCTTGTAGGTGCTCATAGAGTGCATTTGTAAAGGCTTCTGCATCTTGGGCAGAAATATGTTCTGCCTATCAAATGCAGTAAAGATCAGAATCACAACTTTATTGCAAGAAGAAAACAAAAATTACATTTATACTTGAAAATTGTGGTATTTGTATCATGTCTAATGTTACATCAAGGAAAAATATTTTTCAGTGCAGATAATAGCCAAACCATCTGAGAAACTAGATGTCTTGTTTCTAGCTATATTACTTAATGTGGTGTAGTTTATGAGACTGATTTTTAATTACCTGATTTTGAAAACTGTGTTATAAGAAAATCTAATAGCATTACAGAGAAATGCCTCTTTACTGGTTTGGCAAAATTAAAGTCAAAATGACCATCAGAAATGACAAACTGCAATGTTTTTAAGAGATTTAATATAAACTTTTTTACATAATCAGTTCTTTAAAGGCTAACAAGCATGAAAAATAAATATATAGTTTTACTCCTGGACTACAATGACTATATTTCTGTATAAAACTGAGATTTTCAATCATATTAAAGTCTGGAAGTTGGTGCCAGAGGGTTAATGTGGTGAGGTGTTGTTCCTGTGGTACAGGGTTTGATTCCCTTAGCCCTCGTTTGCATACTGTGTGGCCTTATGCAAGTCACTTAACCATACTTACCTTACCTCTCTGAGACATGCCTATCATTCTTGATGCACTTTCATTTCTAGCTATATATTCAGCAGTTGTACAGAACACAAAACAGAAAATAAGAAGCATACTCAACGAGTGTATTGCCTAGCTAATCCATGGTATTGCATTGGCTGGGGATGGGTCACTGTACTTACACAACTCAGGGCTGTTAGCAGTTCTAATTTCTGCCTCCCATTGGCTCAGGAAGTCTTGCTTGTGACTATTCATGTCACTATAATGGTGACAACATTATTCACTAGTGAGTGGAATGCTAGCTGCACTGGAAACAGCCTTAGCCAAGCCATTCCAAGCTTCAGTCTTGTACTAAGACCTGGTATAGTGCTCCTGCAGAGACCTATAGCTGTAGTGCTTTCCAAGAAGTATCACAAAGATCCTGAACTTCTTCTGAAACCATGTTTGGGTTGTAAAGAGAGCACATCCTCGCCTTCACCTCCCATGATACCTAGAGATCTGGAAGTGAATTGGTACCTAATTCAGATCTCTCATGTATCAGCCTGTGCACAGTGATAGGCAACCTTGCAAGCTGCATTTGCACAATAGAAAGTACACAAATGACCTGACACAGAAATTGGGTATGATTGCTTCAAACCTTTCTGCATGTGTGAAATATGACAGTCATATCTGGCCATGTGTGATGCTCAGTGCTCAGTTACACACATCCCACTGTGAAATCCTCAAATGCATTTTGATGATGATATCTGAATTACATTCATAGGATATATTGTTACCTCTGTCAGTGTTCTGTGTTATAGTGGATGGTAATCACACATATAGTCTTCTGACACAATGACATGACATCTATGATGCTGGAAATAATCATCAATGGTAAGAGATACAATTACATAAATTGATACATAATGGGTTGGTGGGAGATACAAACTAGAGATGCTGACTAATACCACCTGTGAATTGAACCCATGACTAAAAAGAAGGCTAAACTGCAAAACTTTGCTTATTAACTGTTAATGCCACAGGAGAACTAATATTTTGAGCTTGTAACTTGAGGTGTAATAATTTTTGACATGAGTGGAGATCTAATTATGACAAGTCCCTGTGTGTTTGACTTTCACTTGTTATTTTACTGGAGTTATATGTAAAAGCCAGCATTTACTTCTGTAACTTAATTTCACATGCATTGAGTTGCATGAGGTGAGTAAAACACAATGATGATTCTATGTTGAGTCATATTATTTTCCAAAAACTATTGGGCAGATTGTACATATGCAAGTGTGTGTAGTTTAAAATAACTACGATCATTGTTATGCTTAAAATAATTCCCACAGAGTATAATTAACTGATTCAGCACTCATTACATAGAGTTGTGTTACACATTCTATGGAAGTTCTGTTAAGCTTGCGCAACCTTATCACCAGATGTGGTTTACTTGCCCTGGGAAAAACTGCACAGTTTGGGATTTCAGTTTTCGTTATTTTCATCTCATGAAAATAATGTTCAAGTATATGGGCTTTCAACCAATATAGAGAGAGACAGAGAGATAAACAGGGGAGAGGGGTGAAGAGACAGAATAGAGATATGATTGTTTAAGATCTTGCTTAGATTTAGTACTAGCTGAGGTTAGTCTTTTATGCTTCATCTTTATTTAATGCCTATCATTGCTGTTTCCCTCTCTGTGTTGTCTGTCTAAGCACATCTGAGGGTGAGGTTCCACAGCCACCTGTAAACAGTATGGGTACACCTTTTTCTTCTCATATTAATTTATAAAATGTATCTCAAAATCTGCCTTAATTTCTTGTTTAATTGCATTTGCATCCATTATTGCTTAACTCAGGGTTATGTACCATTAAGTCTGAGCAGTTTTTTTTTTCTCTTTTTGTTGTGTTTTATTGCTCTAATCACAAGTCACCCTGCCATCAGCACTGTGTGACTCCTACCACCTGTTGTCAGAGTATCAGTAGCCACTGATGATGACGGCAGTGATAAAGAGGCACAGTCTGGGGTTGCAGAGGGTCAGTCTGACACTGAGGTTGTGGCTCCCACATGCATTCTCCATTGTTTGCATGCAGTCAGTATGCCAATACATACTCATGACATGTAGTCATCTAAGATATGATTGATCAGGATAGTGTGGTTACTCCATCTGCAGAGTTAACAGAGTCTTCCCTAGCTACTGTAAGGGTGAAGTACAACACAGGGTGTTGGTAGAGTTGCACAGAGAAGGCATGCTTTATGCCATCCCCTGATGTTGGTATGTGAGCATTTGAAACACAATTTATGTGTAGGGCCATCATGGAGCTACAGGTATGTTCCACTAGAGTCTCAGCAGAGACAGAGTACTGCATATTGTGCATTCTGACATTTGAGACTACCTGAAACATGTGGGTGACTCCTTGGGCTGGATGAATGACACTGGATTATAGTGTGTCTGTAACAGAACATCTGTTGGGGGAGGGTCAGTATCTCTGTGGTTGGACAGCCATTACATCGTCAAGTGTTATCATGGCTATGCCAAATCCGGCTACTGTACTGTCACTTATTCCACTGCTCTGTTAGTGATAGAAGTGTCCACACCCAGGCATGATAGACCATGTGGTCATGGTCATGGACTTAGTCAGAGTGATAGCTAGTCCAGCAGACATTGTTCACATTCAGGTAGTACCCTGACATTTACCTAGGGACATGGAACTAGCAGTGCAACTCCTGGCAAAAGTAGTTTACATGGTTGGGGGTGGTGACGGTGACCTGAATCTTCTACCATGCATGGTTCACACCTTTCAAAGATGGTAGTGTCAAAGGAAAAATAAACTTCAAAATTATCAATACACGGCAGGTTCAGGTCAAGGCACTTTAATCTTGCAGCAAGGAGACAAAAATGTGCTAATACAGAGTTTGTCTAAAATCAGGAAGTAAGGTTATTTTTATACATTTTCTAACAAGACATTGCCTACCAAGCTGACGCAACAGATCACAAGTTTTAACATCATTACTTCATAGCAGCTGTTTGTCCATGATTTTCTGCTTGCACTATCAATTTTATGAAAAACTTCCTAAGAAAAACAATGTGGCCTTGGTGACCACCGGATAGATACAGCTTCCCACTATGTTATGTTACCATTCAAGGTACTATAGCTAATTCGAGCACAAAGCAAGTACAGATTCTTCAAGAAGTCTTTTGTTTCATGTATCTCTTCTTTTCCGCAGCTGTGCATGTTCTCATAACATGAACAGAGCTGATTGTTCATATTCAATCATATTATAGAAAACAGTATTGTTCTATTCATACCCTATTCATTCATTTTCCTGACCTAGCAGATAATCACCTGCTTCTCAGTACATTTCCAAAAGGCATAAACATGAATTTTGCTGTGCTAGCAAATACTAGGTCAGGGTGCATCTTGCAGTTTCAGAAAGCATACTGTAGTTTGAAAAATCATCTTATAATTTCATACAGAATTAAGTTGTACATAAAATAGAATGAAATGTGTTAACTCTTTTAGCTTCTAATAAGCACTAAACATATATTAATAAATATTTTTCTAACATTTCCCTCCTGTTAATACTTTTTATTCTATTTTCAAAAGCATAAACAGTTTGCTTCTTCTCCTAACCTCTTCCATTTTGGATTTGCAGTTAAGAGAGTCATTCAGTTTAAACTTATGAAAGCATTTCAGTTTTCAACAACTCTTCAATTTCAGTACTTTGATACAAAGTCTCAGAAACTGATATGTCTATAAAATCTTTGATTAACTTTTTCATGCAGGGAATACCACAACAAATGCATGCTTCTAATAGGTGTAATCCCACACAAATGGCAATCAGGATGTTCATTAGGATGGAACCCTACCCCCCAAACAAATTCTGGAAAAAGTCTGTCAGAGGGTTTGGGCCTGGTTTGGTCATGGCTGACACTTGCTGGATCACCTCAAGATGGCCATTTATCTCATGCTGGTTGTCAGGAATATACAAACAGCATTCTTCTTTGATTAAAGTGCACGTACCACCTCTCGCCGCTAGGGTGAAGTCGAGAGCCATGCGGTTTTGAAGCACCACAGTTCTCATAGCATTTAGTTCATCAGTCATTAATTCGAGAGCAGAAAAAGTTGCATTGCTCATAACTTCGAGAAGTTTGGACAGTTTTCTCAGCTCCCAAATTGATTTCACTGCGCCATATGCAGGGGCTATGCCTGCCCATGATATAATAGTGTCACTCAAGTCCATGTGTGTCAGCTTATCTTTGTTTTTCACGGAATTATGGTTTCTCCATCCTGCTTCGATTCATCCCACTGGATTCTCAGGTCTCTTGATTGGATTTCCAGGTTTACTGCTGACCTCTCTGATGTTTTAAATTTTCCCTCGAGGCAATGCTGCAGTATGTTGTATGGCCGGAACCAGGTAACCCAAAAAACAACTGCCGGACCAATTCTCAGGTAGCCATTTGTATGCCTTTTTCCCACAAATAAAATAACAATTCTCTACTTTAGTATTGATATATGCTTGCCCTGCATGAAACATTTTCTTATCAATGATAGAAAGTTGCTTCAAAAGAACAGGATTATGCTGTATTTCACTAACAGTTTTTTGCATTTTCCTCAAGATATGAGTCATAGTTTGTATCACAAATAGTTTCTGCCTTATTAGCCTTAATATAACATTTATAAGAAACAGTCACATTGCAATTGCTCCAACCCACCTGAATAGTGTCATTTTTATAAAAACATACAATTCCATTTTGTGTAACAGGTAGGTACAATGCTATTTTGTCTTGTGATTTTACAGGTGTAGTATCAAAAATCAAGTTTTCCCAGTTCTCATTGACCCCTAGGGGGACAGCAGTCATTAATAATCCCCAGTATGCTCTTGGTATAGATGTACAAATCCAGCAGTTTGAAACATTAAAAGTCTCAGCATACACATATTTAATTGCTTGGTAAGTGTTAAAGTTTGGGTGCCAGTCTATGAGTAACGCATCACGTTTGTTCAGTTCAACTCATGTGGCGGAAAAAAGGAAAGGCCACAGCAAGAAGATTATTGTTACCAGTATAGCTAACAGGATGATCATGCAATTTTTCTGAGGTTGTTCTGCATCCCTGTTTACTCTATACCTGGTCATTTTGTTCTCGTTGTATAACAGTAACAAGGTTTCTTTCCAGTTCAAAGTTCTTGACCAGTTTGCAGTGCGTCAAATGGATCCAGGGCACACGTTCAGCTATCTTGACTGCAGTGGGTGTTGCCAGAAAAACTTGGTACGGTCCCTCCCACTTTGGAAAACTCCAATTTCTTTTCTTCACGACCTTCACCCAGATCCACGTTCCCGGTTCTACTACTGCTTCCGATGGTCTGGTCTGTTCTTTATCTGAAACAGAATTTAACTGCAGAAGTTGTTTGTTATTTAGAAGTCTCCTCATATACTCTGCAAGTGAACTGTCAGCCTCCTGGTCTGCAGGCATGAAAGGTTTCCACTGAGGTATATAATATGCCCTCCCAAACAGTGTTTCAAAAGGAGTTAACCCCTTTGCATTTGAACAGTTCTCATGCTCAACAGTGCCAGAGGCAGACAGTGCACCCACTTCTTCTGTGTCTCATTAATCAATTTCCTAAGCTTATTTTTCAGAGCTCCATTATGCCTCTCTACTAATCCTGCAGATTGGGGGTGGTATGCACAATGGTTTTTCAAGGAAATCCCGAAATAATGGCTTAATTGTTGTATGGTTTGATTTACAAAGTGTGTGCCATTGTCACTATAGATCTTTTCCGGTATGCCAAATCTAGGAATAATTTCTTTAATGAGGACTTTTGCAACAGTAGCTGCATCTGGATTTTTGGTCGGAAAAGCTTCCACCCATTTGGAAAACATATCTATAATGACAAGACAGTACTTTTTATTTTCGCATTTGTTTAGTTCTATGAAATCCATACAGATAGTATGGAATGGGTACGGTGGTGTAGGGAAACTCTCTTGCTTAGGCTTCAGTGCCCCCTGTGCATGATGCCTGTTACAAAAATGGCATACTGCACAAAAATTTTTTGTGTAGTTTGTAAATCCATACGTTGTAAACACTTGATTCACTAACTGTACCACCCCCCCTGTTGAGACATGGCACTGCCCATGGCTCAACAAAGCTGCATATCTAAACAAGTTAGATGGTAAAATTGGTTTTCTTTCTTTGGAGATGTACAGCCCTTTCTCAAGAATTGCTCCTTGTTTTATCTATTTTTGTTTTTCTACATTTGTAGTAAGTGTCTGCATTGTTTTTAACATTTCAGAATCTAAAATCTCAGAAGGTTGTAATTCCTCACTCAAAAGAAATACTTCTGAAGCTGAAGCTGCCTGCTTTGCAGCTGTATCAGCTCTCGCATTACCTTTTGAAATCCAGTCCTGTTGTTTGGTATGAGCTACGCATTTACAAATAGCTACTTTCTGAGGTAACTGAATAGATTCTAACAAATCTAAAATAAATTGCACATGATTAATCGGTTTACCAGTAGATGTTATCATTCCTCTATTTTTCCACTGTTGCGCAAAAACATGTACAGTAGAAAAAGCGTACTGGTTGTCAGTAAAAATGTTCACACATTTACCCTTTGCCAAGGCATGTGCCCTTGTTAAAGCAATCAATTCTGCTGCTTGTGCAGATAAGTTGTGTGGTAAAGACTTTGCTTCTAAAATTTCAGTATCAGAAACTACTGCATACCCTACTAGATTCTGTCCTGTAGGACCCTTTTTGCACGAGCCATCCACATAGTATGTCACCTCGGCATCATCCAAGGGAACATCCATGAGATCTTTTCTAGGCAGTGTCTTTTGCTCAATCTCCTGCAGGCAGCAGTGTGGTTTGCCATCTGCAGGGGTTGGGAGCAACGTTGACGGATTCAAAGTTGTGCATCATTCAATTGTCATATGAGGTTGGCTCAGCAGTATAGTCATACAGGAAAGATGCCTAGCAGGAGAAAGATATGCCACTTTTTATTGCAGTAAAATAATTGCACCTGCATGAGGCATTCTCAATGTGAGAGGGTGGAATAACATTACTGAGGCTGAAGACTGTACTGCCATTGCAGCTGCGACTACTGCTTGTACACAGTGGGGCAAGGATCGCGCCACTGGGTCTAGCTGTGATGAATAGTAAGCTATGGGGCGTTGTTTATCCCCATGTTGCTGTGTTAACACTGATGTCATATAGCCCTGCTTACAATCCACAGTTTGGAAAAATGTTTATGATAGTTCGGTAATCCTAAAACTAATGAGTATGCTATCAGTTGTTTTAATTTGCAGAAAGCTGATTCTGCTTCTGGTGTCCATTGTAACGAATCTTGTGCTGCCATAGGCTTCTTGTATATTAAGTTGGTCAGTGGAGTAGACTCCAAGGCATAGTTTGGAATCCAACTCCGACAAAAATTAGTCGTACCTAGGAAGGACATCATTTCCTTCTTGGTAGTCGGTTTGGGTGCTTGTAATATTGCTGTTTTCCTGTCTTCATCTAATATTCTGCCTTCTTTGGATATTACATATCCCAGGTATTTAACCTGTTTTTTCCAAGCTGCAGTTTGTTTTTGTTAACTTTGTGTCCTTGAGTGGCTAGAATTTGTAATAATGCTATGGTATCTTCTCTGCATTCTTGCTGGGTGGGGGCTGCCAGCAGAATATCATCTACATAAAGTAAAATCTGGCTGCCTTTCGGTGGGATAAATCCCGCCAAGTTACTTGCCATTTCTTGTGCAAATATTGTTGGACTCTCTCAATATCCCTGTGGTAGTCGCGTGTATGTATACCTTTTCCCCTGAAATGTGAATGCAAACCAATGTTGGCTGTCAGGGTGTATCGGTATTGAGAAGAACGCATTGCTAATATCTACCACAGAAAAATACTTCTGTTGAGGCTTCAAATCATTTAATAAGGTGTGTGGATCTGGCACTGTAGGTGCTCTAGGTATAACTGCATCATTTACAGCTTGTAAATCTTGGACCATACGCCATTCTCCATTTGCTTTCCTAACAGGAAATAAGGGTGTATTACATGGCGAATCGGGAGATTCTATCAATACTCCTTCCTTAAGTAAGGCTGCTATTATAGGTTTGATTCCTACTTCTGCATCCTTTCTTAAAGGATACTGTCTCTTTTGAGGTCTAAATGCTGACTTTGGCGTGATAGTAACTGGTCCTGCTGTACGAATAAGTCCTACATCTGATTTCCCTGTTGACCAGAGAGTCTCTGGTATACCTCGTAAGGCTTTTTCTTCTTCCTCTAGTAAGACTGCTACTCAGCTGTCCTCACTTGCCTGCAAGTGCACAGCTGGGTGTGTCTGTGTTATCCAATTCAACTTCTGCTTTTGTACTCCCTGTTCTGACAGTTCTAATTCTGTCTGTTTTTCCCACCTTGTGACTTTTTCTCCTAGGTCTGCCCACTTCACATTCCTGTCTTTAGTTAAACTAACATGTGGTAATCGATTAGATTTATAAAGTGCTAGGAATTCTTGGGGCAATGAACAGCTAACTACACTGTTTCCTTCTGTGTCCCAGTACAGATTACGCAATACCAATCTGTTAGCATTGTTTCTAAACAGTTCTTGCTCATATTCTTTATCAGGTCCTGGTATGCTACAGTAATATAGAGTACAATGCAACAAATGCTGTTTATCAGTGTCAAGGGAGGGGGATTTACTGATGGCTACGTTCATCAGTTCTTCGGTTACTGCCCCTGGACCAGTCGTAACCAAGTCCTGGCTGTACCAATAAAATGTTTCACCTTCCAGTCACACCACAAAAGTATCCATTTGTCGCTGTGCTTCCATACCCTGCATAGTTGGAACTACTGCTATGCCAAATATCTGCATAAGGTTTCTGCCCAAAAGATTTACTGGGCACTTTGCAGAAACAACAATTTTACTCTTCTGGGTCATCCCTGAAACAGGGTCAGTTATTGCTATGCTATGGGAGAGTGGCTCTCGATACAGCTGTCCATTGGCTGCTTTCACTAATATATAATCAAGTGATTCTGAATTTTCTGGTAGTTTGGAAGGATGTATCAGGGTCCATGAAGCCCCTGAGTCACACAGAAATTTAACTTCCCTCCCCTCTACCAGAAGTGTAACTTCCGGTTTTGTGTCTGCTAAATAGAGTTCTAGGCTCAATAATGCCAAGTCCAAAATTTCATTTTCTTCACCATCGGTGATTTCTTGTACTTCCTCTATTTCCTCTATTCTCACATTCTCTACTCCGTCTATCACATTTGCATTTGTCTTTTCTTGGTTATTCCCTTCTAGTGATTCTTGACTATCATACAGTCAGTCCTCACCCTCCTTATCTTCCATGGCTACCTTTTTGTTTTGCCTGCAATCCCTTGCCAAATGTCCATTTTTTCCGCATTTAAAACATTCACCCCTTTTCTTTCTCTCTTCAAACTCCTCTAATCGCTTATCAGATTGTTTGTTTCCCTGGGCATTTTTCTTACCCTTCTTCCCGGACTGTACTACAAAGACTTCTGCTCCATCTTCTACTGTGAATACTTGAGTTTTCTTTTTCTTTTTGCTATTAAAATGCCTTTCGGCATGTCTTGCATATTCAAGTAATGACTGTAATCTACTCGTACGATGATCTACCATGTGCTTTGTAATGAAACTACTTATGGGTGCAATACTACCCTTCAAAAATGCATTCTTTAGTTGTTGTTCATATGGGGAATCATGTGTTTGGTCTTCAGGTACCTGCATTCCACAATGGTTATTAAAACACTCTAATAATCTAGCATAACATCTATCAACAGTTTCACCTTCCTGTTGGATGCAGTGATTAATGCAAGTCCAGTCAGCCCTAGACTTCCATTTCTCAGAGATTCGGTCTGCCAGACCTTTCACTCTGTTATCCAGCTCTGCGTTGCTATGTGGGAGTGGCTTATGTTCTGCGTCACGGGGATACCAGTTGCCACTGATCATGTGCCAATCTGGACCTATGATTTGTCTGACTACTTTCTCTACTTCTTCTCCATTTAAATGGTAACTTAACCTCATGCCCTGTAAGTCTTCTAGGAATTTTCTAAAATTAACTTTCGGATGGAGAATTCCCTCTGTGGCTTTCCAGATGTCTTCCGGTGTCCACGGTCTATACACTAGAAGAGTTGGATCCTGTCCTGCCTGTGGATTTGGTACTTCTATGAGTGGACATATCTCTTCTTCACTCATAGCTTGTGAATTTTTATTTATTTCATACAATTCAATATCCACTCTTAAGTTACTTGTTCGAGACCTAGTCTCGACAGGATCTCTGACAAACGGTTTTGATTTCACGGGGACAGTTGGGTATAGCGGAGGTGGATCAGCTTGTCCACTCGCTTCATATTCTGGTAAGGGAAGCGGAGGGGGTGGAGGGGCTGATGCCATTACTAGGTTATTGTCTTCTTTGTCTAAAAACATTGCTTTTGAATTTTTAATCTTTTGTTCCTTGCGGTTTGCTTCCTCAAGCCACCTGTGTGCCTGAGGAACTCCCAATTGGCATTGCTTTTTTACCTGACCTTTTGCATCTGTTTTAAGTTGTTTGACAAGTTTGATAAGTGAAGGTTTGTCCAATTTGCCATCAAATTTGTATTTATTAACCCATTTTGTATAGTACCCAACGTTATCGGCACATTGTAATTGCATATATTTCGCATCTTCGGTTAATGGTGGATCTCGGGATCTTTTTGTGCACTTATTTCCCATGTTGTCTTAACTTAGTTAAAAATTGTTACGTAACCCTTCTTATCACGTGGTACCATGATTTTCTTTTTTCACAGTTTATCTAGAATAACTGTCTACCTATCCTGTTTCCCTGATCTATGACAAGACAGCAATCTTTTTGTCCCTGATTTATACAAAATCTCCCTGACAAAAACAAATACTGTAACAAGTCCCTGATCTGAAACAGAGAAAAGGTAAATTCCTCTTTACCTGAGCCTCCGTGATTGATCGTCTCACTGATGGAACCGTTGACTCGTCCGCCAATCGCAGATCAGAAACAGTGGCTGGCCTCTTTTGAACGACAATTCAGTCGGAGGTCTTTCAGTGCAGAAGAACCGATGTGGCCTCTTCCCCATACGGTTTCATGCCACCGGGCTCATCTGACCTGAGCTAGAGCAAGAGTTTCCGGTCCGAAGGACCAATCTGTCAAAGGAAAAATAAACTTCAAAATTATCAATACATGGCAGGTTCAGGTCAAGGCACTTTAATCTTGCAGCAAGGAGACAAAAACGTGCTAATACAGAGTTTGTCTAACTAAAATCAGGAAGTAAGGTTATTTTTATACATTTTCTAACAAGACATTGCCTACCAAGCTGACGCAACAGATCACAAGTTTTAACATCATTACTTCATAGCAGCTGTTTGTCCATGATTTTCTGCTTGCACTATCAATTTTATGAAAAACTTGCTAAGAAAAACAATGTGGCCTTGGTGACCACCGGTTAGATACAGCTTCCCACTATGTTATGTTACCATTCAAGGTACTATAGCTAATTCGAGCACAAAACAAGTACAGATTCTTCAAGCAGTCTTTTTGTTTCATGTATCTCTTCTTTTCCGCAGCTGTGCATGTTCTCATAACACGAACAGAGCTGATTGTTCTTATTCAATCATATTATAGAAAACAGTATTGTTCTATTCATACCCTATTCATTCATTTTCCTGACCTAGCAGATAATCACCTGCTTCTCAGTACATTTCCAAAAGGCATAAACATGAATTTTGCTGTGCTAGCAAATACTAGGTCAGGGTGCATCTTGCAGTTTCAGAAAGCATACTGTAGTTTGAAAAATCATCTTAGAATTTCATACTGAATTAAGCTGTACATAAAATAGAATGAAATGTGTTAACTCTTTTAGCTTCTAATAAGCACTAAACATATATTAATAAATATTTTTCTAACAGTAGAGTGTAGGCTAGCACAAGTGCTTTGATTGTGTTCCTGCAGACCTACACACAGTACAACTCATCTTGGCCATACCACCTCACAGACACACACACACACACACACACACACACACACACACACACACACACACACACACACACACACGTATATAAACAATAATATCAAATGATTTACACCTCTTGCAATGGGTTCTGACAATGGATACTTCCTGTTAATATGATTTCAAACACACACACACACACACACACACACACACACACACACACACACACACACACACACACACTCTCTCTCTCTCTCTCTTCAGGCGTCAGGCTTGCCATGCTGTACCCCTCACATCCTGTGCAATTGATGATGACTTTGCTCTGCCCTTTGCACTTTTGTTTGTGATTTAGAGTTGCCTTTGTATGATGTAGAATGTGGACAGCTAATGCTTAGATACTTGCTTTAGTCAAAGCATTGTACTGACATGTTTTTCTTGCTCAGGTTCCCATGACTGTTATGTAGCTTGTGATCCTCATTATATATGTAGTAGTGTTCATAGTGATGCATTCCTACTAGTTAGGGGTTAGTGCTTGTTCAGCACCTGGTGCAAATGATGCTAAAATTGCCCTGGTCACTGTTAGGGTGTCTGAATTGGCAACTTTAATGTGTGATGCACAATACTGGGAAGAATAATATTTATGTAGCATATATTATAATTAAGAACTATTCTGAAAAGCTGAAAAAAAACAGTTTTTAGCTAATGATCCTGTATCAGTGTGGAAAGCTCTTCAAAACACTACAAATTACAGGAAACCAACCCCCTACACTGCAGCTAATTACCAGTTAGCTGATGACTTGAATGCTTTTTACTGCAGGTTTGATAAGCATGAGGTTACAAATAACAGTCACCACCTCTGTCAGTGTTCAGAGTTGTATAACTCGCACTTCCACATATTCTCACATTCAGCCTGTATTAATTATCTCTGAAGAGGATGTGTGTCAGTTTTTTAAATGACGAGTTAAGAAAGCAGCTGCTCCAGATGGGGTTTCACTCTCCTATTTAAAAGCCTGTGCTGATCAACTGGCTCCTAATTTTACTCAAATTTTTAAAAAAATCATTAGAGCTGTGTGACATTCCCTTATATTTCAAACAAACCACAATCATTCCAGTCCCTAAAAAATCCAGTATAACAGGACTTAATGACTGTAGGCTTGTTGCTTTGACATCAATGGTCATAAAGACTTTTGAGAGGCTGGTGTTAGCTCACTAGAAAGATATTACAGCTCCCTCACTGGACCGCCTTCAGGTTGCTTATTGAGAGAACCGGTCAGTGGATGATGCAGTTAATATGGGCCTGCACTATATCTTGCAACATCTTGACAACCCAGGGACATATGCAAGGATTCTGTTTATGAACTTCAGCTCTGCATTTAATACAATAATTCTGGAACTTCTTCACTTGAAACTCTCCTAGCTTTCTGTTCCTGTCTCCACCTGTCAATGGATCACCAATTTTCTAATCAATAGGAAACAGCAGATGAAGGTGGGGAAATTTACATCTAGCTATCGCACAATCAATGCAGGTGCTCCTCAGGGATGTATGCTCTCCCTACTACTATTCTCTGTCTACACTAATGACTGCACCTCTAAGGACCCCTCGGTCAAACTTATTAAATACGAGGATGATACAACTATCATCGGGCTCATCAGGAATGGTGATGAGTCTACATAAAGATGAGAGGTTGAGCAGCTGGCCCTTTGGTGTAGTCAGAATAATGTGGAGCTGAACACTTTTAAAACTGTTTAGATGAGAGTGGACTTTAGGAGTGGTACTACAATATTATCCCCCCTCTTTATATTTAATACTGCTTTGTCAGCTGTGGAATCATTCAAGTTTTTGGGATCTATAATCTCCCGGAACTTGAAGTGGGAGACCAATGTAGAGTCTATCATAAAAAAGGCACAACAGCAAGTGCACTTTCTGTGACAGGAGAGGACGTTCAACCTCCCACAGAAACTGCTGATTCAGCTCTATGCAGCAGTCATTCAGTCTGTTCTCAGCTCATCCATAACAGTGTAGTTTGTATCTCTGTCTAATCATGACAAAAATAGGTTACATCGAATAGTCAGGTCTGCCAAAAATATCATTGGTGCTAGTTTGCCCTCCTTACAGGACCTGTACTATTCCAAAGTCATGAAAAGGGTAGGGAAGATCATCACCAACCCTTCACATCCAGGCCACCATCTTTTTGAATTATTGCCATCAGCCAGGCATTATAGATTAATACGCACCAAAACAAGCAGATATTAGAACATTTTTTTTTCCACAGACCATCAAGTTTATAAATGGTTAACTCAGATTATTAGACTGGGATATTCTTTTTCCCAAGCCTGTAAGAATTCTACAGTATTGTTTACCTATTGTTAATACTTGTTTCTTTAAGATCTTATTTCATTATATCTTGCACTGAGTTGTACTTTGCACCTTGTATGTATACATATATTTACTTTTTTTGGCTTGTTCTTAATAGTTGTATGTATGTCGTTTGTCTGGTTCCTAATAGTTGTATTGATGTCATTTATGTAATTCATACTTGGAGAGTCATTGAAACCAGAGTCAAATTCCTTGTACAGGTATGTGCAAATACTTGGCCAATAAATTGATTCTGATTCTGACTATGAGTTACTGCTTACATTTCTGTACACTTGAGCCATATTTTATATTACTGATGTACAATACTTGCATATGAGGTAATAGTAATTATTATTTCTTCTTTACAGGTTCATCACTTACCTTGGTAAATGCTGCTGCTACAAGTTGTCTCTTATGGAGTTAACTCTGTCTAATGCTTACAGAACACAACCATTACATGGATAAGTAAAGGCTGATAATTTTCCATGCTTCACTGCTACTGTTTCTATGTGCTTAGCTTCTTACGTTTTCACTTAGGTAATGAGTGTGTGTGCTATTGTCTGCCTCTTAGCCAGGGCCATAACATTCTGTGCACACCTATGTCTGTTGCTCTTCATCAAACTCCTCATCTGTGTCTGTGGGCCCTGCCTATGGTACTGGGAACCATGGTACTTGGCCTTGTTGTTCTTTTTGCAGCTGTTTCCTGACAATTATATTGTGCAACATGGCACAGACTGAGTATTTTGACCGAGATGTGTTTAGACATTAGAATCTTAATTTTAGTAAGCCAAATACATGCTCTATAATATTTCTAATGTGGGCATTTGCATTGTTGTAATTTTGCTCATCAGGGTTGTGTGGGTTTCTCATGGGTGTCATGAGTCCAGGTTCTAGTGCATAACCTGCATCCTCCACTAGATGCCCATGTGGAAAGTGACCTCTAGAAAACTTTACATACAGGTCACAGGTGTGCCATATGTGTGAGTCATGAAAACTGCCAGGGTCACCTTTGCATACACTGTAGATTATCCTTTAGGCATTGCAGATCACCTGACAATTGATAGAGTAATATCATTTTCTGTTGATGTGCACCCTTCCCTGTTCACCAGATGGGGGCTTTTATTTCAATGTGTGTGCAGTCCATGGCCCCCAGAACCTCAGGGAAATGTGATATGGAATAGAAATGTTGCATGGTAGCAGCTCTCTCCCCTGAAGTATATGGAAACCAGATATAATTGCTAATATGTTGCAGCATTGCAATTAGAAATTGATGTAATGTTATTCAGTCTGAGGCCTGTGTCAACTCTAATATATCCCCTGTAGGTCTCTGAAAAGTGTCTGTAGCTAGTGTATGCAATGCTACACATACATTGGTTTCTAGTGGAATGGGTTCTCCACAATTTCTCCAGGGCTTCAGGTAAAGGAAGCAGAGGTTGATTATTTCCTCCAAGGTATCCCTGTCCACCCTGCAGCACTCTAATATTTCAATATCATGAAGTCCATGATATGTCAAACATGGTCTGAACACTCCTTTAATTTTTGGCCAATGTCTGGCAGCAGCAGCACCTTGTAATAAAACCTGTTGCATGTACAGGTTAATGATAGCAGCAGGACCCCCTAATATTTTTTTCTGTGTGTGCTTGTGGCTGTATTCCAAAGAGTGCTGGAAATAAGGCCAAAAGGGAGCATGATGCATACACATGGGTTTATATATTCCTGAATTGCTCCACCATCTTGAATTGCTTCATTAGCAAGTAATTCACCTAATTATACCTTCATTCGCATATTCTGCTGCTTAGCCTTGTTCTGAAGCTTGGCATGATGTGAAGACCTGTTTAATGAATACAACTTAGTGTGCTTACCTCTGCTCATTGTGCACACAATGTTATAACGAAATGTAGGCATTCATGAATGCAGGGCACTAGTGTTTATAGCTTTGAAGGGAATTTAACATTTACAAATATATGTATCACATGATTATCGTGTATGCCACACTATGCCAGTTAGTCTAAGTAAAGTTTCTTATAAGGATACACCTTGTGTCTCAGCCTGTTTATTCAGCTATTACCAACAATATGTGAACTGACCTCGTACATGAGTTTTGGTACTATCCAGCTGTGAAATGTATTGTAAGTATAGGTGGAAAGTAGATGTTAGTGGTGCATTAGGACAAAGTCAATAGTCAACAAAATAGCATGTACAAGTGGAAGGATATTGGCTGTTGGTCAATATGGTGCTTTAGGATTATATAGCCTAAAAGGGAAAGTATTTATTTTAAGGCTTAGCAATTAAAAAATGGCTGTGTGCAGATGAAATGTCATACATGTCAAGCAGAGCACTTCACTGGCTTCAAGAGAAAACTTGATGAGTGGATGGGAAATAGAAAGTTCACCCCGGAGATTACTGTAGTGGCTCTACTTGATAGAGGCACTGGGAACTAACGTGGGGCGGTACCATGCCAGGGCAGTTCTATGGGCTAGGCTTGTAAAGACTCCAGGGCTATTAGCCTAGTACACACCTATGAACCTATGTGTTCTTATGTTGGCACATTGATGTGGGGCTATATGAAGGTATGTGCACTTGCCACCTTGACTGGGAATCTTTTATTTGAGTCCATCAAAATACAGTATGAGTTTATGTTTAAGAGGTCGGAAAAACTACTGGTAGTGATGAGCAGCAGGAAAGAAGGTAAATTAAGGTGGGACATCTATGATTACAAACAAAACAAGGCCTATGCTGTACCAAGGGGTCCTGTGTACCATCCTTTTAACAATAAGTCAGACAATACTTATGTAGTTAGTCACGGCAATTTGATTCATCATGATGTTCATGGGTTCATCGATTAGTACTAGGCTAACTGACTTTGCAAGCCATTTTTAAGCCCAACCAAGTATCCCTTGTGAGACTCAAACCATGCACCTTGTGTTTGTAAGGCAAACACTTTAACCATTAGGCCATCCTCCCAACCTTGTTAATGTTGCAAATGCTGACCTCCACAATAAGCAAGAACAGGGGAAGATTTTTTTTTTGGACTATTCGCCATAAAGAAAATCACAGAGAATAATAACTGAAGGACCAGCAACCCAAATGGCTACATGACGGCACTACATGCACCAATTATATGGCAAGAATGGGATGGAATTCATCAGTCTGGCCAACAAGTTTGTGGATTATGGTTTTACATATTGGTTTGAGGGACATGTTTTTGCTTCTGAGGACTTTGGTTTAATGAATGAGTTGTGTGACATTACACCAAAATCAGGTATTTATTGTACTTTTAGACAATTCTGGTAATGTTAATGTAACCAGACAAGTGTATAACAATGAGGGGATTCCACATATACAACTACACTAGCTTGAACATTAAAGATATGTATTTCAACTTATTAGAATAAGGTTTTAACTTTGTACCTGCTCAACAGATTAATGCAACATAACTGACAGTTGATTTAAAGTTGTTTACCGGGAAACTGAACCTTTAACTTATGTTTGAGTGTCACACTACTGAAAATAGGGGGATGTAAAAATCCCTACTTTATCAAGAAGGAGTACTTTTTTCCCACCCCTCTACTCCACCTTACAATAATTTCAGACTTTACATAAAGATGAGTTTAGAAAACATATTTATTTTATTTTATATTTGTTGACGGGGCTAGTCCAACTGGATATATGTCCATTTTCAGTAAAGGCCCGGGGAGAAAAGCTCCACATAAAATATACAGCACATTAATAATTCAGTTTCAAGACATTAAACTTCAATTAATTTTTTTTGTTTTGCCCCCCGGCCAATCACTGTGGGAAGGAAGTATTTAGAAGGATGAAGAGATTCCAGAACAAAGTTATAAATAAGGAGCAGCAGGAGAGACTAGTTTAAAGAAAACAGAGTTGGGAGAAATTTGGTTGAGGGGTAGATACTCAGAGTGACAGGGGAGAAGTTCATTATGTATATCTTGGGAAGAATAAGTATGACATAGAGGTAGTGGACTTTAAGATAAAACTGAGTAGAGGTGGAAAAGCAAAGGACGAAATAGCTGATACTGATAACTGGATGAGAGAATATTAGTCTGGGTTAGTACAGGGACATAGCCAATGGCTAGTTAGAAATACTTTGTTTCTTTTTGAAAAGTGTAGTAGAGGAGAGAGAGGTAAGTTTAGAGGGCAGTAGGTTCCAGCTTTTACCCACTGCATTAGAGAAGAGGGAGTCACCTGCTGTATTGTAGGGTTTATGTACAGAAACCAGTAGTTTGTGGGCTGAGCATAGATTTCTAAGATTGTTATATGGGCTGATAAGATTTGTGAGAATTGGTGTTTTACCTGGATAATAAAGGGTTTTATGGGTAACAATTAGTTGTTGAAATAAAATCTGATTGTGTAGTTCAAGCCAGCCCAGTTGCTTCAGATTTTGGCAGTGGTGGGTTCTAAAGGGGGAGCCAGTAGCAAATCTGGCTATGCTATTACAGGAGATTGCAAGCTTGTTGAGGTTAGTTTTAGATAGATTGGTGTATATAGGAGAGGCATAAAAGAGAGTATAGATAAGGTGGGTATGGGCAATAATAGTTCTGGCTGAGGGAGTGAGGAAGGGTTTGATTTTGTAGAGGGATCCTAGTTTACGGTTAACTGATTTTATTGTGGAGTTGATATGAGTATCATAGTTAAGGCTGTTATCAATAGTGACTCCTAAGAGTTTGGTAGAAGTGTCAGGAGAAATGACTGTGCCGTTTTTGGATTTGATAGAGAAGTGAAATCGGGTAGATTTTGTGTAGGAGTAAATATTAGAAGTTTAGTCTTTTTTGCGTTGAGGAGGAGACTGCGTTGTAAAACCAATCTTTTACAAGCTCAAAGACATTTTGGGTAAGGGACTGCAGTTCAGAAGGCCCTGTAGCTGAGGACATTAATGTGGAGTCATCAGCATATTGTATACTTACAGCTTGAGGGATACTAATGGATAGATCGTTTATAAAGATGGAGAATAGAAGAGGGCCTAAAATAGATCCTTGGGGTATGCCAAGGGTGACAGGAAGAGGGGCAGATAGAGTGTTTTCCCAAAGCACTGCTTGTTGCCTGCTATCTAAGTAGGACTTGAACCACTGTAGTGCTTGAGTATCTAGTGAGAGGGGTGTGAGAAGATTCAAGAGTAGTTGATGGTTAACCATGGCGAATGCTTTTGAAAGATCAATAAAGATAGCAGAGGACAGTGTGTAGTTGTTACGGTTTTTGTTAATGTGGTCAGAAAATGACAGGAGGGCAGTAGTGGTGCTATGGAAGGGTCGAAAGCCATGCTGAGAGTTGGCTAGTAGGCCATTTAGGAGAAGGTGGTCTAGTAGTTGGCGGTGGATGAATTTTTCCATGATTTTAGCTATGGGTGAGAGTAGGGCAATAGGACGATATTTGGATAGTTCAGTTGAGTTGCCACCTTTATGTAGGGGGATAATGTGTGAGACTTTCCAGATAGATGGGATGGTACCTTCTTTAATGGTTCAGTTTATTAGGATTGAGATAGGATAAGCAATAACTTTGGCTGCTATTTGAAGATACTAAGCAGGTAAGAAGTCAGCTGAAGGGGTAGAGGGTTTGAGTTTCTGAAGGAGGGTACAGGTGAGGGATGTAGGGATGGGTTGGAGTTGGGAAGTGGGTGGGGAGGTATAGGAGGATGGGGGTGAAGTAGAGGATACCAGAGGTAATGAGTTAGCAAGAGACTGGATAGCTTCAGTAAAGAAGTTATTAAAGGAGTCAGCAATGTGTTTGGGAGTGTCTTGGGTAATTCCGGATGAGGAGGGTGTCTTAGAGCAGCCTGGATGAAGGAGTCTATTGATTCCTGACCAAAATTTCTGAGGATTTTGTTGGTTGGCTTGTTGAAGTTGAAAGAAGATGTTTTTTTTGTCTAATAGTATAGAAGTTTTAGTAGAGTTTCTTAGCTGTTGAAATTTTAAGCGCTCAGATGGGTCTCTGGAAGAGTGCCATTTGGCCCAAAGTTTGTTTCTTAGCAACATTTTTTGTTTAGTTTCCTTTTTAAGCCATGGTGCAGTTTTGGTGCTATTCCTAAGGGTACAAGAAAACTTGAACATTTTCATAAAAGGAAATTTTTATTTGACTTCTGAAGAAATAAAAGTGTTAACAGACATTACGGCTGACAAATTTTAATTTGACTGCTGATGAAATGAAAGTGTTAAAACACATTATGGCTGACAAATCAATTAGGGCTGTGCAACTCAAAAAGGAGGGTGGAATGTTTTTTTTTATTAATACAACTAGCTATTGCAGAAGGATGTGTATGATGTTTACAGATGAAAATGTATATAATCTGGATTCTACAAATGATATTTTTTATATCTTGTGCTAAACTGATGATTTTTGAATGATTTATCGATAGACCAGGTATAAACAACTGAAAATTTTTACTTTTTGATGGTTAAGAAACTGCATCCTGAAAGTTCATAAGGACATAGGCAAACCCCCTTTAAGGCCAATTGTAGAGGTGCCTGGATCTAACACTGAACCTCTGGCTGATTTGTGGATACTAAATTCAAACAATTTTTCAATAACAAGACATTCATTTTAAATGACTCACTGCATTTTTTAAGTTTAATATCTGAGTGTGAGTTTTAGAACATAGATTATTTGATAAGTTTAAACATCTAAGATCTGTTTACTGTTATCCCCAAGGACAGAAGAGTGATTTAGTATAACAAAACAATTTCTACTTCTATTTTCATGACTAACTGTGAGGTGGAACTTCTGTACAAGTTAATGGGTATTGTATTAACTAACATTTTATTTATTTTGAAGGCAAGTATTACAAGCAATGTTCTGAAGTGGCCATAGTGGTGCCAATTTTCACTTACATAGCACTAGGGCACTGGGAACAAAATATGGTATTTAAGACAACACAAAATATGTGGAATTATATGTTTTCTTTTTGAATGATATATATATATATGGGGGGCTGATACTTTGAATATTTTTGTTGATTATTTGAACAATAATATCATTTTTTTTTGAAAGTTGTGGCACTCAGCAACCCACTGAGAACAATTTTTTGGATGTGTTAATTTCTAAAGATGTAATGAATGGATATTACAAATCATGTATTTATAGGAAGTTTACACTTAGCAATAATGGTTAAAGACCAGATGACTAGGATTTCCAGACTCATATCTTGTAGGGAAGAATTTTATAATGAGTTGATTGATTTCAAGAAAATGTTACTCATGAGGGAATATACCACTGAGTAGTTAGATGAAACTGAACATGAGATCTTAAAAGGAAGGGGTGATCAATATCAACCTATAATAAAAATATTGGACAAGACAAGTAAAAACATGTGGTGAATTGAAAAAAACAAGCATATACCTGTGAATTAGTAAATACCATGGTTATTTCTTATGGAATTAATGTAGGTTCCATGAAAGATATAATCAAGAAATGCTGAAATATAGTTTTTACTGATGAGTTTTAGGATATTTTGCCCAATGATCCCACTTTTACTGATAAAAAAGAATTTAAATGTGAAACAGATTCTTGAAAGTACTAAGTACAACAATAAAAATGAAATGTGGGAGGTGCAAAATATGCAAATTTGTTAAAGATTCAGTTTTTGTTAGGGTTTAAGACAGCACAATATATTGACAGAGTTGCTTTGATTGTCACTGTAAAGGTAATGTGTATATTGCAATCTGCCTTTCCTCTGACAGTTTTTAATATAGGAAAACCAGACAGAAGTTTTAATAATAGAATTCTGGAACATTTGGGGGATATTTGACACAATAGGCAATCCAATGCTTTAGCGAAATATGCACTGTTTTTATGATTATTATTATTTTTTATAAGTTTTCACAAAACATCAGATGGGGAGCGTGCAAATCCCTATCAGAGTAGAGGGAATTGAAATGGCAGACTAGGTTAAATGCTACATAACTTCCTGGCCATAATGATGTGGCACAGCCACGGCCTAAAGTTTAGAGCGGCTAAACTGTAGTGTTTAATGATGTGGCATAGCAGTGTCCTAAAGTGTAGAGTGGATAGACTTTAGTGTTAATGATGTGGCACAGCAGTGTCCTAAAGTGTAGAGTGGCTAGACTGTAGTGTTAATGATGTGGCACAGCAGTGTCCTAAAGTGTAGAGTGGATAGACTTTAGTGTTAATGATGTGGCAGAGCAGTGTCCTAAAGTGTAGAGTGGCTAGAATGTAAGTGTTAATGATGTGGCATAGCAGTGTCCTAAAGTTTAGAGTGGCTAGACTGTTAATGACATGTCATAGCAGTGTCTTAAAAATTAGAGCAGCTAGACTGCAGACTACTGGTTTGGTTTGACATTTTGTTACTAATTCTTCTTTTTAGGTTTTAGATTTTTAACCGAATTTTTAACACACTTTCTAATTAAAGTTTAAAACTCTTATACAATGTTTACAGGTTAAATATACACGATTCTAATTAATTAAATTTCAGTTCTGGTGATTGGATTGGATTATCACATTACTTTTTTAAATGTATACATTTATTAGTGTACCTGTGTATTGCATGATAGTTCTGATGAAGTCCCATTTTGACAGTGAAAAGTGCTTGACTCTAGTTTAATAATAAAGTGCTTTTATAGTTGGTACATCATTTCACAGTTGTTATATTCTGAGTTTTAGCCATTGTTTCATAGCAGGCTATGTACATTAGTGTATACCCTTTGGTGCTGTAAAATAAGGCCCAAGTTTTCCCATTTCAACCCATTTTCTAAACTCTGTAAGTATTCTCTGCAAACAGATAAGCTGGTTGGAATGAGTGCTTAAGATACAGTTCAATGGACTGCAAGATTGCCAAGAAAATGCCTTCTTGATTTTACCTGCTCCTAAAAATCTGTGAACAGTTGAATAGAAGTTGTATCATACAACCAATCTGGTGAATCTGAAAGTCAACATATAGAGCCCTACTGGCAACAGTGACATATTTTCTGTCCATCTCTATAGAGGACTGTCATCCCAAATCTTGCCGTAGCATACATAGGTCTCCATATTGGACTCTAGATGGATGTAATGTTCTAACCTGAATTGATATGAAAAGTTCACTGCTAACTGATACCAAGTATCTTTAATATGTTTGCTTCTGAGGCACAGATAAAAACAATAATAAAAAATAAACATTGGCTTTATCCTCACATAAGACAAATTAGCCAAGTATTATTAATTTAGATATAACCTGTATATGTAAAGAAACTTTACCAAAAACAATGGCTGTCCATAGATGAATAGACAATACATGCCTGCTGCCACTATGGATTTATAATAAATGTTAAGGTCCTGACCCTGGGGCATTTATAAGAAGCCATGCTTTAAAACAGTGATGTAGAAGTATAGTATCCGAAAAAGGTGGGTGGGGTGGGGTGGTTGCAATATTATAAAAAATATTGACATCTTACAAGTTGTCATTAAGCTACTGTGATTACTTATTAGGCAGCTTGTAAGCTGTCTCAATCTTCTGTTTTAAAAGGAAAAATAAATTTGACAATTAGTTTATACACTGTGTAATAAGTGATTGTTTTTGCATAATGACAGCTTGTAAACTGTCATTTTTTAAAATATTGAATGGAAGCAGATGTGAAATTACCTAGGTGCTAAATTACCTTGTTACAGCTCCGCTTTAAAATAGTTATACATTATCTCCATGCAGCTGTTTTTTTTAATTGCAATGTTTGTATATAGTGCTCTCCAAAACAGGTTTCCAAAAACTGATGTTATAAAGATTTCATAAACTGGATCTGAGGAGGACTTGTTGCCAGTTCACATGTTAAGTCAGAACATTTCTCGAAACAAACATCTGAAGAGCTGCTACAAACAAGTCCCAGGTTTATATCATTGGAGGCAAAGGTAAAAACTGTAATAATTTTTAGAAACTCTTATGTAACATCATCTGCATGGAGCAGTAAAATTGTGTCCCTCTAATGAAGCAATACTAACACAGAATGCAATTCTGCATATTGTTCATGTAAAACCAGTATTCATTACAAAGTGCAAGCTCTTCAAATGAACATTCATTGTCACAAATATAATTAGATATGAGCAAATGCAATATTAAATTCTAAAACTTTGGAACAATGATATACTGATGTAAATTTAGTACAGTCCAAATATGAAAAATCAATCAGGGTTGTATTTGATGACACAGAAATTATGACACCAGATCTTTTGTGGATGAGCTTACCTCCACCTAGCAGATTGTTGTCCTAAAGATATATATATATATATATATATATATATATATATATATATATATATATATATATATATATATATATATATCATGGTCTGTTTTTGTAAGTTATTTTATCAAAGTTGGTGTATCCTCTGCAACAGTATTTACAGAAATACAGAGATCAAAGATCCATGCTTGTTAGCAAAGGGTGGTTGTTCCCCTGGGGAAAAAAGTTTTAATGTCTAATCTTTATTTAGAATACAGCAGTGAAAGGGAGCAGTAGGAACTTAAGGTCAATAGGTCAAATAGTGTTAAATACCTCTTTAATAAGTCAGTATTGACCACAATGAATTAACATGAATGGGCTTTTAAACTTTCATTTGAAATAGCAACTACAGTAGAAAGAATAAAGAAAAATTAACTGGAGACAAATAAATAGATGAATCTGTTGCCTTCATTGTGTAATCCGGGTCTATATTAGAACTCCGAACATTTGAAATGTCGGGTGTTCTAATATCGACCCGCTGAAAATATCAAAGTAACAGGAAACCAAATTCTTTCTTAGGGAAAGAATTTGGTTGTCCTTTTCTGTTGCTTCGGTATTTTCAGTGCTCTGGTGGAAAGCTACGGGTCGGGTTCAGGTAAGTGTGCGATTGTGTGGACATGTGGGTTAGGGTGGGTTAGGTGAGTTAGGGTTAGGGCATGGGTCAGGTAAGTGTGCGATTGTGTGGACAAGTGGGTTAGGGCGGGTTAGGTGATTCAGGGTTAGGGCGCAGGTGAGGTGACTGTGCGATAGTGACGGACCTTAGGGTTAGGGTTTGGGTTAAGGTAAGTGGATAGTTAGTGGTGTTTGTATAGTTTAGTGTAGGGTTAGGTGTTAGAGTTTAGTTGTATATGTTTTGGAACAGCTAATTTTTTCCCTAGGAAAAAACTAGCTGTTCCAAATGTTCGATGCTTTTTTTTTTTCGATTGCTAGGGTTCGATATTAGAACACTCAACATTTTGAATGTTCGGTGTTCTGATATAGACCCGCGTAATCCTACAGTCTTAGACATGAGTGCTAGTGAAAGCATATCAGCAGCACTGTGACACGTTAGATAAATGATACCAGATACAAGATAAAGTAAAATAATCCTGGCTATGTTGTAACTACAGTGATTCAAAGGACATCAGTTATGTCAACCATAAATTACTAAAAAAAAAAAAAAGTTAACATCCTAAATTATTGTCAAGATAGATTCAAACAATATGACCTAAAATAAAACAAAATATTCCATTTGGAAGTAATATACATTTTACAAGGCAGAGTCCTCAGAGGTAAAGTAGTGGTTTCCTGATTGGGAATAATCAAACCCTTCGTAAATACTAGCCTTACTAAATGTCTGCATGCTGCTTTTACCTGCACTATACAAGAATACTGTTACCAAGAGATGAAACAATCGCAAAGGATATCCAAATTAGAGTCATTATGTTATTAAAAGTATAACAAGTGAGCTATGCCCATGACATCCAGACATGTGTACTCACAATGAATTAAAAAAAGCCAGATTATTCCTTATATAAAACAAAATCATACCAGGAATATTTTTTCCCCTCCTAGGCAGTGAGAAACAGAAATTATTATAACTAATGTTAATTTATTTACTATTTCCCTATAGTTTGGGTATAGATTACAAGATACAGCTCTAAATGGTTTTCTTAATTTCTCTATAGAAACAAGCACCCTAAAATGAAATAGCGCCTAGATAAATATGTTCTGCAATAAAACTATAGTAGGCTAAAAAGTAAAATTATTGAGCTTAACTGTTATATTCAATTATTGTACTTGAGAAGCTTGTTGCTTTCTGTTTTAAATACTCTGTAAATTGTTATAACATGCAAATGGTTTAATTTAGTAATATATTTAACTAGTAACTTCACTTTTATATTTTCTTTGCTACATGGAATATTAAAATGTAATGAGTTTGACAATTTACTTCTCTGGTGTAATGCTGAAATGTAAACACATGGTGGAGACAAACACCTTCATAGTATTGCTAAAATGCACTTCCTCATTTCATGCTATTATTGGATTAAACAACCATTACCTCATTAATGTTGTAATGACAAGAAGCTAACATTCTAAATATAAGTACACATAAGCTAGAAAGAACAGGCCATGCATGATAATAAGGCATTTGGGCATGCAAGACACAACCAGTTGTTTATGTCACTTCTACTTTAGATAAGTAAACATGTAGGCTATCATAATATAGTGAAGAATCATGTTTATTCCCACAAATTAAAACGGCATTAAAAATAAACACGAAAACAAAGAAGAAAATATAAGCTTTTTCCCTTGACAAATATTCATTAGCAATAATGACCAGGGTACTGCACCTTCATAGAAGTACAAAAAAATTGAGTATAAGCAATTAAATTTAAAATGCAGCAAAACTAAGAAATAATAAATACCTATTTAAATGGTATAAATCTTTGTTTAATTGAAAAATGATGAAAATCCAGGAATACACTTAATATCTATAATTGAAAACTCTGTAAGTGACTAATACTTACAGACAGGAAGTCTGTAAGTTAGCATCAGCTTAAGTAAGTGAGTCATCAGCAGCATATCCAGAGATAGAATTAAAGCCCTAACATTTTTCAAACTGGACTATCTAGAGGCCATCCTTACCTTGCAAGCAATTCCTATAGGTCCTTTTACATAGTCAGGGGAGGGGGCTAAAGGACAGAGAATTGTAAAGCTGCACTGATGGTGACATACAGCATCTGGTAAAGGTCGATAAAACAGGCCATCATCAAAGTACTAGTACACTATCTGGGAAAGAAAGGGGTGAAATGACAGATTTATATTTGTGTGAAGCCCAAGTACAATATAAAGCACACTCAAGTGATTCATTCTTTCACTGACAGAGTTGGGGGAATGTTCCTTTTCCTCTGGGAGATAATTATAATAAACAACGGCATGCAGTGACTACAGCTCTATGTGCAGGATTGGCTTTGCCCAACACAATGAACATAACTTTAAAATTTTGCTAGAAATCCATTATGCTGTTTTCAGAATTAAAAAAACAAACAAAAAAAAACAGGTCAGTGGGCGGTTAACTCAGGTAATTAAAGGCCAGGTCTCTCATGTCTGGATGAGACCTGTAAGATCCAAAACAGTAGAGTCATATACTGGTGGAGATCCTAGGACAATGCGTTGAGCAGGCTTTATAACTAAAGGGTTGGTCAGCAAAGGGTTCTACTGCCATATGCACACTGTAATCTCATCGGCCCCAACCTACACATGGGTATTTGTGAGAAAAATATGGGCAAGTGACATAACCTGTAACAGGTCCGATGTCTGCTTTTGAGGGTTTCCGTACACTGTTAGAAGTTCAGAAAACTTGTACCACAGGTAGGTGTGACTATAGGGGCATATGAGGTGATGACAGAAAGAAGAGGGTCTTCTAGGAACTAGAGTCTTACACACTAATGCCAACTGCAGTGCTGATCTGAAAAATTGTGGAATTCAGCAATTCATAGTAGAACCTCAAGAAAGAGATCACAAAGGGTGCAACCACAACAAAAAAGTCCATAAGCTGTTGTCTATAAGCTCCCGAAAGAATTATATTAAATAATTACAAAGAAGGCATTACGACTCAGCATTATTCAGCCTCCATGCATTGATGATATATTATATTATAATAAAAGATAAAGAAAATTAATTAAGCTAAAATTCTGAGTAAAATGCAGCACAGACCTACTATTTGCATTCATACCTTCACCAACCACAATGAACTGCTGAAACTCAGAATGTAATATAAACTGGAACTATACAGTGAAAAAATAATTGTATTTAAGATTCAGTAGCAGTTGAAAAATAATAACAGTAAAATGAGTCACCACTGAAAAAAATCTAGACTAAAGACCAGAAGACCTTCCTACTCAAAATCCCACTGAACCAGTCAATATAAGGATTCATGTAAGAGAAATACAGAGTTATGGATTAGAATATTACCATTAGTGAAAAGAAAGGAATAAATGGATCTTGCCCCAGAAATTATCACGATTGGGTAGGGGGCAGTTTGAATTTCCACTTTCTGAAAAGTTTTACAGTTATGCTATTGCACTTTTAGGAAGTATAAGACCTTGTTAATCCCATGGCTGTATGCAATAACTGAGTATTTTTGCAGTTCCCTGGGACAAGGTGATTATTACATATATGAGGAGTATGCAATTTTGATTTAGCCATAGATGCTCTAGACTATCCTGCCAGTACATATTTCAGGAAGAAATTGTAAATGGAAGCCTAGGGAAGAGTTAAGGTTATTTTTGTTTTGTTTACAACTATGTTGCTACTTAACTCAGATTCATCAAGTAGATCCAAGGGTCACAAGGTTCAAGCGATTGAAGGCTTCCTTGACTTATATTAAGGATGATAAGTCCTATTTTTTAATAACACAACTTGCTCCATCTAGAAAATCTCCTGCTACAGCATTCAAAAGTATAGGATCTTTAGCAATCATTTCCATTAAGTTCTAGTAGATGGCATTCTGCTTGTTCTTCCTCCCTCACACCCAGACTGGTAATGGCAGTGATATCCACAAAGTAATCTTAATTCAAAAGCCTCCATTTAGATTCTTACACTTGCACTGAACCTAAAAGCTACTTTTTTTCCTAGTAGAGCAGATTACTCAAGCTTAAATGACGCTTCTCTTAACAGCATCTCATTCTTATGATTACAGGATATTTCAGTACATAGATTCTTTACAGACTGAATTGTCAAGTCCTTTGATAATGACATGTAAAGTTCAGATCTGTTCCTCTTTTACAATGAATCTTATTAGAGCTCTGTAGCTGTTCACTACAAATTTGGTTTTGTAACAGCTGTACTGGCTAGTAGAGCACTTACCTTATTTGATGAGCTCAGTCACTGTTTTTGCTGTTTTGTAGCTTAACCTTCTTGAGCTGGCTGTTAGTTCAATCTACAGTAAGAAAGGTTTGGAACAGTGGACTGTACTGGCTTATAGATGTGTGAACTCCATGATATTAATCATTATAATCACTGCTACAGTAGTGTTAGCTATAAGGGTTATACCCTGCATAGGATATAACAGCTGGCCAGCAATCAAAGCATCAGGACACATTTAACACACCCAAACCATTTGTCAGCTCACACTGAGCTGACTCAGGTTTGGGAGCCAAGTCTTTCCAAGCTTTCCTGCTGCTGAAGAGAGTGCTCCTCTGATGGCTTTCGAAGATCAACAGTTGAATAACACAGTTCCATTGCTTGGCAGATAAGTTTCTCTTGAGGGAAAAAAAAACTTCCACTTTACTTGTTATCATAGGAAAACATACTTTTTCAGTTAAATATTAACTTTTGAGCTAGGAAAAAGTGTTTTTATTGACTGTTTCATGACTTTTACGATTTTTTAAATGGGAGTGATGTGTCCGCGGTGGTGCAGCGGTAGCGTTGTTGCCTCACAGCAAGAGGTTCTCCCATTCGATTCTCGACCGGAGTGCAGGGAGTGCCTTCTGTGTGGAGTCTGCATGTCCTCCCCATGGTCGAGTGGCATTCCGAAAGACATGCATGACTGGGCGTGCCTTCGTTGAAGGTTGGGCGTCGAGCTGGCAACTCAGCACCATAAAAACCTACTGCCAATCATTAGCGGACCGGAGTTCCACTGTGGTGACCCCTAACCAGGAAAAGCCGAAAGACAAACAACAACTTTTTACTTTTGTGGTTAAAAGTTGTTAAAAGTGGTTTAAAACCTCTTTGGTGAAAAACTGCTGTTATTTACTTTTCAGGGTTGGAGTAAATGTTTAAAGTGCTTTTTTACTTTGTTTCTTTTTTCCTGGGGAAAAGTTACCTTTTTACTATTTAGCTGTTTTACTGACAATTGTTGCTAAGCTTTCCTGGGAACTGGGCACTATTTTCAACTTGATCATGGAACAAAGTATGATTCCTCTGCTGCACCTCCTTGTAGCCATAAAGAAAAAAGATTGTTAAGCAGCCACAGCTGCCAGCAGGCTGGTAATTTGTTTCAGCTGCAGGTCAGTGATTTTGCTGTAGCCAAAGCTGGTTCCTCAGACCACTCATCTTTTTCTTTGGATTGCACTGGTGTAGTCCCTACAGCCACTATGGACCAAGGATTAGACATGTCTTCTGTGGTTGTTGGTATACTGTTAGCAAGCAAGGGAGAGCCATTCTTTTCTGTAGGGGACAAGGGGCATAACTAATCATATGTCTTCTCCTGTTTTAGTTACTCTGGACCAGATTAATTTATTAGACTCAACTCAGGGTTTAGTGCAGACTCTTGACCCTTCGCTAACACTGTTTCTGGAAAGAGAAAAACAGATTCCTCTTTCCTGGAAGAGATTCAAGAGACTGAACCGGTGGGGGAATGGAAGGGAGAGCTGCAGGTTTGTCTCCTCTCTGAAGGATTCTCTTTCTCTGAGACTATTTCCAGGGTGAATCATTTGTGTGTGTGTGTGTGTGTGTGTGTGTGTGTGTGTGTGTGTGTGTGTGTGTGTGTGTGTGTGTGTGTGTGTGTGTGTGTGTGTGTGCGTGTGCGTGCGTGTGTGCGTGTGTGTGCGTGTGTGTGTGTGTGTGTGTGTGTGTGTGTGTGTGTGTGTGTGTGTGTGTGTTTGAAAACAGTGATGTTTCTTAGTCCCCCAGTAAATATGATTTGCTTCAAATGGAATTTCAGAACCTTCACCTGTTCTTCTAGTTCTTTCTGTCTTGGAGGATGTTGTTGTTACAGCCTGCAATTTTTCTGACAGTCAGCCTGCTGCCCCTAAAAAAGCAGCTAGATTAGGAAAAGTTCCTCATTCTTTTAAATGTTTTATAGACTAACACCAAACCGGTCCAAATGTTGTTAAACATGTTTTTAATACTAATTCATCTCCTTCTGATAAAGATGAGAAGGCTTTTCATAAATTTGGGGAAAGTATATGATTCTATAACTTCAGTTTTTAGAATTCTTAGTTGTTAGGCTCATATGCTGAAGTTTATCCTGGCTAATTGTGAAATCATGAGGAATATTTTGGCATCAGTTTCTTCCTGTAAGAAGAAATCTGCTTAGTGGCTAATTGTGAAAACATGAGGAATGTTTTGGCATCAGTTTCTTCCTTTGAAAAGAAATCTGCTTAGTGTAATTTGGTTTCTTCTGTTTTCCAGAAATGTTTTGAGGAGGATTGCCTGACTGCATTCTCAGATCCCCCTCCCCCCAGAGGATGAATGACATTTTGAATTCTCCCTTGGACAAAGATCTATATGAGGGACCTTTTTCCCCCTCCCACCCTGGCAGTCTTTTAATCCTCTCAGAAAATCTGAATATCCATCTCTGTCTCTCTCTAGCAACAAGTTGTTTCATTGGTTCATAGTAAATTACTAGGCTAGTGGGCAAATGCAGAAGTCCCTCTCTTCTCCACCTCCCCCTTCCCTAGCATTTGTTGTCTCAGGTAGGTAATAGATGCTGTTCCTCCTCTTCTTCTAGTAGAAGGATTTTATTCAAGAATATTTTTGGAGACCTGTACCTGTTCTGGATCTTTCTTTCTTAAACAAGTTTGTTCATAGGTTCATAGGTAGGTACTAGGCTATCGGCCCAAGGGCCTAAGTTAGCCTAGCCAACAAGGTTCCCTGGCTTACGCCACCCAAGTTATTTTCCTGTGCCACTGTCAAGCAGAGCCACAGAAGTGATCCCCGGGGTGTATTTCCTATTTCCTATCCACTCATCAAGATTTTTCTTGAAGAGTGCTAATGAGGAACTTTGCTTCACATAGATGGGTAGCTTGTTCCAGAGTATGGGAAGTCTCTGGGACAGGAATCTATCCCTCCAGCATGTCTTGTTTATTGTGGTGACAAGGTTTAGGTCCCTAGAGCGTGTAGCTCAGAGGGATTGGGATTTCTTTAGGTGTAGCATGTCCAACAGCTCTGGGATTGACATAGCTTTATATGTTAGGCAGAGATCACCTCAGAGTAGGTGATATGCTACAGAGTAAAGCTGGAGTTTTTTTGAGATGGTCAGTGCAGGGCATCTGTTTGAGGCCAGTAATCCTCTTTGTGATTTACTTCTGTGGTCTTTCCAGCTGCTGCAGATGTCTTGTGAGGTACATTCCAAAAGGGGCATTGTACTCTATAATGGGTCTAATGAGTATCGAGTACAGGGGAACAATGACCTCTTTTTTCCTGGATGAGAACCCTTTTGTGATGAGGTGTGCCACGTAGAAGGACTTCCTGACTACTATGGCAATGTGATTATCAAGGGAGAGACTACTGTCCACCTGGGTCCCAAGGTCTCTTATCGTACATTCGGTGTTATGTAGACTGCTGCCTATGTGGTAGTTCATGGGTACAGAGTTTTTACCAAAGGGGATGACAATGCACTTTTGGGCATTGAGCTTGTGGCCATGGCTGTGACATCGGTGAGGCCCTTCTATAGGATGTCCACATCAATTGGGGACTCGACTATGGCTCCTAGTTTGCAGTCATCTGTGAACTTCATTAGCCAGAGGCCTTCTGTGTTAGCCTGTATGTCAGAGAAGTAGATACCAAACAGGAGAGGTCCCAGGACTGAACCCTGTGGTACTCCACTTGTCACTGGTTTGAAGTCAGATTTGGAGTCTGCAACTTTTACAGTGTGGGGTCTGTCAGTGAGCCAGCTGGCAACCCATCTTGTGTTGTAGGGATTTATACCTAGTTTAGTGAGTTTAGCTATAATTCCAGAATGGGGGATGGTGTCGAAAGCCTTGGCGAGGTCAAGATAGGCTGTGTGAACCACCTTACCCTCGTCTACGGTTTTGGTGACTGCCTCAAAGAAGTCAATCAGGTTCAGGAGACATGATCTGCCTTTTAAAAACCCGAACTGGTGGGGTCCAGAGTTTGGAGGTTACCAATGTCTTTGTTTATGAGTTCCATGCTGATACATTCCATGGCCTTGCAGACCGGGCTCATCAGGTTAATAGGGCGATAGTTCCCAGGATCAGTGGTGGCTCCCCCTTTGTGGAGTGGGATAACTATTTCTGTGTGCCATTCAGTGGGCACAAAGCCTGATGTGATACTATGATTGAACATGGTTCTTAGGTGGGTAACCAGTTAGTTCTGAAGTTTGTGTAAAACGCAGCCTGGGATGTTGTCCGGTCCCATGGATGCTGTGTTTTTGGCTTTAGAGAGTGCAGTTTTTACCTGTGTAGTTATGATTACAGTGACTCTGCATTCTTCCTGTATAGATACGGGCCCTTTATGGGGTGAAGGGGGGGTAAAGTTAGCACTGAACCTATCTGCCAGGATGTTGACAATATCAGTTGGTTCTGTAATTTTCATGCTATTGTGCTGTAACTCAGAGCAGATCTGGGTATTGCCATTGAGATTCTTGACATAGCTATAGAATGCTTTGTGGTTATCCTTAGAATCAGTGGTGATTTTGTTTTCGTAGCTAGCTTTGGAAGATCTTATAAGGGATCTCAGCTTCTTACTGAGGCTGAAAACCAAAAGGCAAGATGAAAAGCAAACCAAAACAGACCAAATAAGGGCCAGAGTCTGAAATAAGGCAAATTAATTTATTTGACAATACAAGCGATAAAAACAGGAAACCACAAGTTGCATTAACGCTGACAACTTTAAAATACGTTTTCGTACACCTTCCTCAGATGCAAATACCCCCTGTTAAATGTTCAAATATTTTATACACGACAGTACACACACAAAGGATTTTTATTAGTATTTGATTCTGCACAGTCTTACAATGGGTTCATTTTCATTGGATAATTGCCTTACAAATGATTGGTTTAGCTGTGTCAGGTTTATATAAGAAGCACTGATTTTTTAACAGGGGATATTTGCATCTGAGGAAGGTGTACGAAAACATATTTTAAAGTTATCAGTGTTAATGCAACTTGTGGTTTCCTGTTTTTATCGCTTGTATTGTCAAATAAATTAATTTGCCTTATTTCGGACTCGGGCTTTTATTTGGTACTCCAGCAAATGTTTTGATATGGTCTTACTGAGGCTGACCAGGGAGCTCTCCACTTATGGGATTTTATTCTCTTTTGCAACAGTTTCTCCCTTCTGTTGTACAGTTTGTTTATGGCAGGGGAACACTAGATTGGCTTCCTTTTTTTGGAGGCTAGCGTCTTGGTTCTGTTTGGGATAGCATGATCCACGCACTCGTGTAAGTGGTTATAGAGTGCATTTGTGTAGGATTCAGCAGTCGTAACTGTATTGTCCATCTGCATGGGTGTCATGAAGTTTTCCACTTCTGTCTTAAGAAACATGAAGTTGGCTTTGGAGAAATTTTTAACGTGGTTTCCTTAATGGGGGGTGGGGTGGGATGTGGATATCTAGGGTGATTAGCTTATGGTCGGATCGGACCAACGAGAAGTTGACTTCAGGTGTGGAACACCGGTCACTCATGTTGGTAATAACTAGGTCTAGGATATTTTTGCCCCTGGTGGGAGTGTGGATAAGTTGATCCAGGGCATTGGAATTTATGAATTCCAGAAAGCGTTGAGTGAAGGAGATGGTACATGAGTAGTTTTTGTATGTAGTAGTTGAAATCGCCCATTATTATGGTGTTTGGTTGAATCCTAATATTTTCCAGTATATCAAGAAAAGAGGAGTAGGAATCCTGGGGCATGGTGGGGGATCTGTAGCAAGCTACAATTTGGATTGCAGTTTTGCCCAGAGTTAGTTGCACTTGGATAACCTTGGATGCACTATGCTGAGCAACTAGCCTGGAGGTGTGGATATCCTTAATGAATATGAACACACCTCCGCCTTTGGTGTTCCAGTCAGGGTTACATGGCCGAAACGTGTGGTATGAGTTATAGCCTGGTAGTGTGTGGTGCTCTCTGGAGCCTTGAACCAGATCTCAGTCACTGCACAGATATCGATGTTCTCCATTTTAAGGAGTGCCTTGAGTGAGTGTATTTTGAGATTTAGACTTCTAGCATTGAGTATCATTACCCTCAGTTTTTGCTTGCCTGTTCCTGTTACGGTGGTGAATTTGCCATTTGAACCTTGCCTAAAAAAGGCACTATAGGGTAGGCAAGAGTCTTAGCCAGTATCCGGAATCCCAGGGGTGACAGGTGCAGGCCATCTCTGGCAAAGCATCGTGGTCTGTCTACCATGTCATCCCAGGCAGACAAATACTGGATCCCCTTAGAATGACACCAGAAGCTTAGCCAATTATTGAAGTCAATCATTTTGTCCTTGTACTGCGGTATCATTCTGGGCGATGGCAGAATGCTACTCAAAGCTAGAGTCATACCTGCCTGGGCTACAAGATTGGAGAGCTCTTCCCTGTCTCTTTTCATGTAGTCCAGGGAGGTACGTCTCAGGTCATTCACACCAACATGGACAATGACAGAGTCATATTTGTACTTGTTGTGGAGTGACCTGAGTGCATGGGTTATGTGGTGGATCCTAGCACCCGACAGGCAGCTGATAGTAACCTTCTCCTTGTTTAGCTTGGTGAGTGGGACAACAGTGTGCCTGACTGTAGAATCACCTATGACTAGTGTGTTGGGTACATTGTTTTGCCTTATGAACTGTGGTTGAGTGGCACCCTGAGTCTGTGGGTTTTTTGTTATTTGGGTTGTGTTGGGGATGGAGGTTGCTTGCATTTCTGCTTTGTAGGTCTCTGTTGCTTGAGCAGATTATTATTGAAAGCCTCCACAAATGTTTTTGTGTTTCTATGTGTGGATATTGGTGTTGTACATTTAGTGGGACTATGTGATGAATGTGCTGTGGTGCAAGTGTTTACCTTCTCCTCTTGACTGTCAAGTTCAGTCTTGGTTGGAGACAGCTTTACCTCCAGTTTGGGTAGATAAGTGCATCTCTCACAGGTTGTAGTGTTGGGTGGTAGGAGGAGAGGGTTGTCTGTGTACGTGAGGCAATTGCTACATTGCCCCAAGATCCCCAGATTCATCAGATAGACAGGAGAGAATACTGGGTGCTGCCCCTTAGACATGCCTGAACAAAAAAACTATTTTCCTCTAGATAAGTGAGGAAAGTGTGTACAAGAGCTGTTTTTTCTCTAAGCAAGTGAGGAAGTAAGTACAAAAACTGTTTTTCTCTAGGCAATGAGGAAGGTTGAGTGCCGTAGTAATTTGTAGCTTATTTAGTGCTTACAACAAGTTCTGAACAAGTGCTGAGCACAAATAAGCAAATTCAAGTGCTAAAACTAAAAATCTGGCTTCCCTCCAACATAGAAAGGCTTGTGGGGCTCAGGAGCTTACAAACAGTCCTGGATACAGCAAATCTGTATCTGGACTAGACTAGTTACAGGAAGGGGGGAAACAAGTGCAAATCAAGGCTTTTAAATCAGGAAGTTGAGAGAGAGAGAGAGAGAGAGAGAGAGAGAGAGATGGAAAAATTGCCCAAACAGCCAATGACTACAATTTCTGAGCCAGAAACCACTCCTTATGTGGTAGATAGGTTACCTAGTGCTTACCACTCCCACTGATAAGCTAGCAGGCTTCCCTCCAACACAGAAATGCTTGGGGGGCTCAGAAGCTTACAAACAGTCCTGGATGCAGCAAATCTGTATCTGAACTAGACTAGTTATAGGAAAGGTGGGAAACAAATGCAAATGTGGGCTTTTAAACCAGAAGTTGAAAGAGATGGAAAAACTGCCCAAACAGCCAATAAACTACAAATTCTGGGTGAGAAACCACTCTTCTTGTGGTAGATAGGCTACCTAGTGCTTACCACTCCTACTGATAAGCTAGAAGGCTTCCCTCCAACACAGAAAGGCTTGGGAGCTCAGAAGCTTACATATAGTCCTGGATACAGCAAATTTGTATCTGGACTACACTAGTTACAGAAAAGGTAGGAAACAGGTTTTGCATTTTTCGTTTTTTTACAGAAATGCAGCTAAAACAGCACTAAAAACAATTCAAATGTAGTGCAAGGTAGCACATTTCAGTGTGTAGCAGTATTAAAGCAAATACAGTTTAAATAAATGCAATTTATTCAAAACGTATTCTGAACTGAATTCAATTATTGTTTTATTCAACTCTGAACAGTTAAAAAGTGCCAAAAATATACTTATCAGCTGAGAAGCACACTCAATCAGAACACAGGGAGATTCTAGCAAAGTTTTTTTTTTTTATTGTGACAGTGTCCATGTTCAAAATGATGTTCCCTCACAGCTTATTACCCCTTCTTCCTAATTTGAGTTGCTCAGTCACCCTTGATTTAAAAGATGGATATCATCACATTCCTATTCATCCAGGTTTCAGGTGTTTCTTAAGGTTTTGTATGTCTGAATCACACTATCAGTCCTCTGTCTTACCCTTTGGGCTATCCACTTCTCCAAAAGTGTTCACAAGGTGTACAGTCGCTGTGACAGCTAACTGCACGGTATCTGCATTTAACTTATTTAGACAACTTGGTCATAGGTTCATAGGTTCATAGGTTTGTACTAAGCTAATGACCCTGGAGCCTTTACAAGTCATGCCCATAGGATTACCCTGGCATTGTGCCACCCGACCTTAGTTCCCAGTACCTCTGTCGAGTAGAGCCACTGGAGTGATCCCTGGGGTGAATTTTCTATTTCCCATCCACTCATCAAGATTTCTCTTGAAGAGGGCCAGTGAGGTGCTCTGTTTGACATATATGGGAAGTCTATTCCATAGCATGGGCAGTCTCTGGCTTATGAAACTGTCTCTTCAGCATGTTCTGTTGATTGTAGTAATGAGGTAGAGGTCTCTGGACTGTATGGAGGGATTGGGATTTCTTGAAATGTAGCATTTGTAACAGAGCTGGGTCAGACATAGTTTTGTAAATCAAGCAGAGATCGCCTCTAAGTAAGCGATATGAGACAGAGAATAGTTGGAGTTTTTTGAGTCTGTCCATATAGAACAAGTGTTTAAGGCCTAGGATCCTCTTTGTGAGGTACTTTTGTGGCCTCTCCAGTTGTTGCAGGTGTCTAGTGAGGTACATGCCAAATGGGGCAGTGTACTCAATGATTGGCCTAATGAGGGAAGAGTAGAGGGAGACAATGTCCTCTTTCTTCCTGGATGCAAAACCCTTAGTAATGAGATGTGCCACATAGAAGGACTTTCTGACCACAGTGGCAATGTTGTGGTCAAAAGAGAGGTTGCTGTCAACCTGTGTTCCCAGATGTCTTATAATGCCTTCTGTGTTCAGAGGACTACCATCGATGTAGTAATTCATGTGAACCGGGTTTTACCCAAAGGGGATGATGGCATTAAGCTTAAGGCCATGGTTCTGACACCAGTCGTTGGTCTCAGTGAGGCCTTTCTGTAGGATGTCAACATCACTTAGGGAGTTAATAATAGCTGCCAACTTGCAATCGTCTGCAAACTTTGTCAGCCAGAGTCCCTTTGTGTTGGCCTGAACTTCATAGAAGTAGATATCAAACAGGAGAGGACCTAGGACCAAACCCTGTGGGACTCCACTTGTGACTGGTCAGCAGTCTGACTTGGAGTCAGCTACTTCCACACTGTGGGTTCTATCTGTGAGCCAGTTTGCAACCCACCTAGTGATATACGGGTTGATGCCTAGCTTAGTGAGTTTTTCTATGATTCCTGGCTGGGGAATGGCATCAAAGGCCTTGGCCAGATCAAGGTAGGCTGTATGAACCACCTTGCCTTCATCCACAGCTCTGGTGACTGACTCAAAGAAGTTGACCAGGTTGAGCAGGCATGATCTACCCTTCAGAAAACCAAACTGTGTGGGATCCAGAGTTTGGACATTCCCTATATCCTTGATATTTAGGTCCATGATGATGTATCCCATAGCTTTGCATATCAGACTCGTCAGGCTAATGGGGCGATAGTTCCCAGGGTCTGTAATTGCACCTTATTTGTGGAGAGGGATGACTGTAGCAGTGTGCCATTTGGTAGGGACAAAGCCTGAGGTGAGGCTGTGGTTGAACTGGGCACACAGGTGAGGTACCAGTTCACTCTGTAGTTCATGTAGAACACAGCCAGGGATATTGTCAGGTCCCATAGAAGCTGTATTTTTGGCCTTGGACAGTGCTGTTTTAACCTGTGCAACAGTAATACTGAGTGCCAGGCAATCTACTGGTATTGTGATTGGTCCTTTGGTGGGTGGGGGTGTAAAGTTGATACTGAATCTGTCGGCCAGTCTATTGTCAATATCTGTTGGCTTGGTATAGGAGGTACCATTGTGCAGCAGCTCAGAGCAAATCTGGGTTTTGCTGTGGAGATTCTTTACATAACTATAGAAGGCCTTGTGGTTGTCTTTACTATCTGCTGCAATCCTGTTTTCATAGCTAGCTTTAGAGGATTTGATGAAAGATCTCAACTTTTTGTTGAGGCTGATAAGGAAGTTTTTCCAGTCTTGGGACTTCACCTTATTCCGCATCAGTTTCCTTCTTCTGTTGTCGAGTTTGTTTATGGCAGGGGACCACCAGATTGGCTTCCATTTTTTGGAGGAGAGCGTCTTGGTTCTATTGGGTATGACGAGATCCATGCATTTGTGTACGTGTTCGTACAGTGCATTAGTGTATGATTTGGCGGTCATGCAACTATTCTCCACTTGCATGGGTGCCTTGAAGTTAGCCACCTCTGTTTTTAGGAGCCCAAAGTTAGCATTGGAGAAATTTTTCATGGTGATTACTTTTGTGGGGGGGGGGTGTATTTCCAAGGTAATTAGTTTGTGGTTGGATCTAACCAGGGAGGAGTTGACTACTGGTGTAGAGCAACAGTCACCCATGTTAGTAATGACCAGGTCAAGGATGTTGCTACCTCTAGTGGGGGTAAGAACGAGCTGGTCCAGGGCATTGTAATTAATGAATTCTGGGAAACATTGGTACATGAGTAGTTTTCCCAGTTAATGGAGGGGTAGTTGAAGTTGGCCAGTATGAGAGTGTTAGGTTGGACCCTAATATTCTTCAGGGTGCTTAGGAATGTGGAGTGTGAGTCTTGGGACATGGTTGGGGACCTATAGCAGGCTACAACCTGAATCTCTGTCTTACCCAATGTCAGCTGCACCTGAAGTATCTCTGATGCGTTATGTTGGGCTACCAGACTGGAGGTGTGTGCATCATTTTTGAATATGGAAACACCATCACCTTTGGAGCTTCGGTCCAAGTTCTGTGACCAAAAGGTGTGGAATGAGTTATATTACTTATTTATTTATTTAAATTTGTTGACTGGGAGTGTCCGACTGGACGTAGGTCCATTTTCAGTGGAGGCCCGGGGAGAAAAGCTCCACAGTTAAGATAAACAGACAGTAGTTACATTGGATTACATAGCAATTAACAATTTAACATAGCAATTAATTACAAACATATTTACAGATGAAGAACATAGTACATCAGCAGACAACTAGAATCTTTATCTGTGAAGTACATAACAGACATTAACAAATGTTACAATAAGAAGTTCCTGCTGTATAATAAGTACTAGGCTTATGAGCATCTTATGAGCATCTTATAGTCTAGTAGTGCAGGGGTGCTTTATGCTGCTTTAAATCAGGTCTCTGTTACAGCACAAATGTCAATGTTCTCCATTTTGAGGAGTGCTTCGAGCGAGTGCATTTTGAGATTTAGACTTCTAGCATTGAGCAGCATGACCCTCTGATTGCATTTGTTTGTAGCTGTTACAGTGGTAATTTGGTCTTTGGAACACCACCTAAAAAACACACTATAGTGGTGGCAAGAGCCTTGGCCAGTATCAGGAAGCCCAGGGGTGACAGACGCAGGCCATCTCTGGCAAAGCATCGAAATCTGTCAGTCATGTCATCCCAGGCAGATACTGGAGCTCCTTAGAATGACACCAGAAACTTAGCCAATTACTGAAATCAATCATTTTCTGCTTGTACTGTGGTATCATTCTGGGTGATGGTAGGATGCTGCTCAGGGCTAGATTCATACCACAACAAGTACAAGAACCAAACACCAAAAAACTCCAGGTAAAGTGGAGCAAAACACCAACCACAAAGATGAAAATTCTTCCTTTATTCACATGTCATGGTACCTTGGCAATTCGCCTTCAGTGGAACAATTCATCAAAGCAAACTCATCTCCTTAAATACAGTGACAATTAACTCATCAATCAATCAATCAATCAATCAATTCATTAACTAAAGCTATTTGGATTTAACCTCAATTCATTATTTAAAGTCCCAAAACATCATGCCCAACAATGAATAAGTACCTAAATACCTATAATTCATTAATTCATTAATATGTGAGCACAAATGTGCCATTTCTTGACTTTCAAAAACTAACAGTCATGTTAAATCCAAAAACATACATATATATATATATATATATATATATATATACACCATAGATTAATGAGAAAATAAATACTTCAAGTTCACATAAATCTACTGCTTATAAGTTTTCCTAAACTTCAAAATGCAACATTTTTCATCACAATATCACACAATGTCATCACATATTGACATATGAGTAACAAATGCAACATTTCATAATACTAAATTCACTGAATGTAAATCGTCAAAGTGCAAAGTTATCATAGTACAAAAAATATCAAATTACATCAATGTTAAAGTGCAAAATATATACAAAAATATCAAAATGTATCCAAAACTTTTTATTTTTCAATTTTCTGTAAACATCTTCCTTGAGCAGTGCTTCAACAATGCCCTCATATTTATAGAAAACAATGTTCATCTGTAGAAAATGATGTTATATTTTGTTTCTAGGTATTCTGATTTTTCACAAATAGTTGAAAAAATAATAAGACAATTTTGGTATTTAATTTGTGATGATGTGATGATAGGTGGTTTGTTTCCTAAACATGTCACTTTTTCCTACAGCAGATTTAATAATTTGAAGGAATTGTTAAACAAAAAGTTGGAACATTCAATTGAAAGTTCAAATGTTGGGATGCAACAATGTGGCAGATGTTCAGTATGTCATATGGCCAGAAATTTACATGGAGAGAAAATCAATGGAAAGAAATATAGAGCTTTTGAAAAATGTAATTGTTTATCATATGGGGTGGTTTATGTTTTGGGATGTAATTGTGCCAAACCTTTATGGTATATTGGTCAAACTACTAGAAAGACCAAAGTTCGTATTTTGGAACACTTGGGAGATGTAAGAAGAGGGAATTTGGATAGTCCTGTGGCTTCACATTTTGTCAAAGTCCACAATAGTAACACTGATGGATTTATTTTCAGTAACTTGATGAACTTTCCAAAAACTAGTAAACCAAAAAAAGAGAGAAGAAGCCTCCGACCAAAGAAAACCAGGCTCGTTGTTTTGTAAAAACCAGTTCTTGAATTTCAGTGTTTTGGCTAGGCCACATTTTGAGGCTGGAAATTTTAGAGGTGAACTTAATAAATTAGAATGTAGGATGATTCTCAATTATCATACTTTATATCCGAAGGGCATGAATTTAGATATTGGGACATTATTATAAAAAGGGTTGGTCATTAAAAAGTTTTGGATACATTTTGATATTTTTGTATAAAGATATTTTGCACTTTAACATTGATGTAATTTGATATTTTTTGTACTATGATAACTTTGCACTTTGACAATTTACATTTAGTGAATTTAGTATCATGAAATGTTGCATTTGTTACTCATATGTCAATATGTGATGACATTGTGTGATATTGTGATGAAAAATGTTGCATTTTGAAGTTTAGGAAAACTTATAAGCAATAGATTTATGTGAACTTGAAATATTTATTTTATCATTTATCTATGGTGTATATATATGTATGTTTTTGGATTTAACATGACTGTTAGTTTTTGAAAGTCAAGAAATGGCACATTTGTGCTCACATATTAATGAATTAATGAATTATAGGTATTTAGGTACTTATTCATTGTTGGGCATGATGTTTTGGGACTTTAAATAATGAATTGAGGTTAAATCCAAATAGCTTTAGTTAATGAATTGATTGATTGATTGATGAGTTAATTGTCACTGTATTTAAGGAGATGAGTTTGCTTTGATGAATTGTTCCACTGAAGGCGAATTGCCACGGTACCAGGACATGTGAATAAAGGAAGAATTTTCATCTCTGTGGTTGGTGTTTCGCTCCACTTTACCTGAAGCTTTTTGGTGCTAGGTTCATACCCGCCTGGGCTACATAATCCGAGAGGTCATCCATGTCTCTTTTCATGTAGTTCAGGGAGGTACATCTCAGGTCATTCACATCCACATGTACAATGACAGAGTCATATTTGTACCTGTTGTTGAGGGACCTGAATGTGTGTGTTATGTGATGGATCCTGGCACCTGACAGGCAGCTGACTGTTATTTTCTCGTTATTCAGCCTAGTGTGTGGAACATTTGTGTGCCTTGCTATCGAGTCACCTAAGACTAGTGTGTTGGGCATGCTGTTTTGCCTTAGGGACTTTGGTTGAGTGACACACTGTTTGGAAGAGTTATGTGTCTCATGATTAGTGTTGTGTTGTGGTGGTCGAGTGTGTTTCTGCCTTGGAGGTCTCTGCTGTTTGGGTAGATTTGTATTGAGAGCCTTCGTGAAGGTGGGTGTGTGGTTTGTGCTTTTATTTGATTGCAGTGTTGGTGTGTATTCTGGAGGGCTAGTTGTTTTCAAAGTGACAGTAATCTCTCTCTTCAGTAAGAGATCTCCTGTACAGGCTGTGATTCCAGGAGAAAATTCAAAAGTCCTTTCTGACTCCTTCTCACAGAATTATTTTTCTGGGGTGCCTGCTGGACACTTCGGTACAAAGAGCTTTTCTTCCACAGAAAAAAAAAAGATTTATATTTAGATATATTTATGGGATTTTCCTCTCAGACTTCATCTCAGCAAGTCCGGATTCTAGATGTCATGGCATCTGTAGTTCTCATGATATCTCTAGCAAGACTCCACATGAAAAAGATACAATGGTATCTGAAATTTTCTTGCTCCCAGCACCAACACCCATTGACTCTTTACATTCTTGTTTTAGTATTTGTAAAGAGCGAGTTGGTATGGTGGAGATATCAAATTTCTCAGAATCCAGGGCTCCCATTGTCCCCTCCTGCCCCAGCCCAGTCACAACTAATGCCCCAGACTTTGCTTGGGAGCAGAATCAATGGACATGAAAGTACAGGGTCTTTGAAACAGAAAAGACAAAACAAACTATATCAACACAGAAGAGATTTTAGCTGTGATAAAGGCTGTCAACTCTTTAAGTCATATGTGGTGCACAGTACATCTTCAAGTATTAGCAGACACCTCCACAGTGATGTGGTACATAAGCAAGAGGGAACCAGATCTTACTTCCTGTCTGAACTAGCCTTATTAAAATGGCATTTAAGTTTATAATATAATCTTACTCTACAAAAACATTTTGTATCCTGTCAAAGCAAAATTGTGTGGCAGACAAGCTGAGCAGGATCAGGACAGAGCCCCCCCAAATATAAACTGAATCAGGGGTATTTCAAAATTTGATCCATCTGGGGGAACACCTGAAATAGATCTTTTTGCCTTCTCTCTAAACTATCATCTGACAAAATTTTGCTCCAGAACTCCATGCAAGAAAGCCTTGAAGACAGATGACCTTTCTTTTCCCTGGACAGGAACATTCCTGCATGCTTTTCCACCTTTTCCACTGATTCCCAGGGTACTTTTGAAGATTCAGAAAGCCTCCTTGTCATTGATCATTGTGGTGATATTTTTTCTGTTTCAGGCAATGGTGATTCTCCATTCTTTTGGAAATGGCCAGAGGCAATTACTACAAGCTTCCTGACAGACTGGATTTACTCCCACAAGATCAGGGGTGTTTGATACACCCCCGATCCCAAACAACTGCAACTGACTTCCTGGATGATAGGGTTTCGATTTCTTTTAGTCACTTGATTTCTGAGGATGTGCATTACGTATTAATTGAGGGAAAAAAGCGTGTTACTAAAAACTGATATATTAGCAAATGGAAAATGTTTCCTAGTTGGTGCTAAAAAAAAAAAAAAAAGAACCAGCATCCATTCAGGGATAGTGTTTCTTTGGTTTTATAGCATGTGCATGAGTTACTATCCTATGTTATGGCTTAATCCTCAGTCAAGGTTCATTTATTGGCCGTTTTAGCATGTCTGCCCATGGATCCTCCTCTTTCAATGTGAAATTTTCATGTGAAAATATTTTTGAAAAGGGTTTTGCATAAAAAGCCTCCCTGAAAACTAGAGGCTCCTCCTTGGGATCTTGCTTTTGTGCTACAAAAACTAACATTTGCTCCATTTGAATCAGCTTATCAAGCTGAATTAAAGTTTTTGACATGTTAAACAGTCTTACTCATTGTTCTGATCTCTACAAGAAGAGAATCTGAGTTGCAAGCTATTATGGTAGGTCGATCTTACCTCATCTTCCAGAAAGTTAGGATGTCTTTGAGAACTAACCCTTCTTTTAAACCTAAACTGGTACCTGAGTTTACTTCAAACCAAACTATCCATTTCCCTGTCTTTTTCTACAATCCAAAAACGAGGGAGAAAACATACTTCATACCTTGAATATCCATAGACAATTCAGGTACTATCTTGACAGAACAAGTATTTTAGAACTTCTAATCAGTTGTTCATTTCTTGTGAAGGGAAGAAAAAAGGACGACCTGTGTCAAAACAGACTATTTTCAAATGTTTGTCTTAGACTGTTATGTTTTGTTACTCCCATCACAACAAAACTATTCCAGGCAGGGTCAAGGATCACTGTACCAGAGCCTTGGCTTCATCAATGATTTTATTAATTAATTAATTAATTTATTTTTTTTTTTGCCAAAGGTTGGATTCTGGAAGCATTCTAGAAACAGCAGCATGGTTCTCTGTACAATCCTTTACAAACCAATGTAAACTAGATTCCTTCTCCAGTTTTATGACAGGCTTTCCTAGGACCCTTCTGCAGGAGGTCCTGGACTTCCTGCACCATAATTCTTCCTCCTCCTCCTCCCAGTCATTTTAAGCTATTGTAATCTACCCATATAGTTTAGGCTATTGCAGCAGGGATCCTAATGAGTATGTAATCTTACCATAACAGTAGATGTTCAAATGATCACTGATGCAATAGCCTCTCCCTCCCTCCAACTCCCTCATTTTGTATAACTTTTTTGCCAGGGTGTGGAGATGTATATTTTCTCATTTCCTAGCAATGTTCTACCAGAACTTTAGCTTCCCTTTCTTTCTGATGGCATGAACACCCTGGAAGGCTTGGTGTTCAACCTTGATTTTAATGGTTTGGGTGTGCAGAAGGTGTTCTGTAGCTTTGGAAGCTGTCCCACTGGTATACCTTATGCAGGATATCACCCACATAGCTTAGGCTACTCCAGCAGTGATCATTTAGACATGTACCATTATTATTTATTTATTTAATGCAATTGTTAACCAGGAAAGTCCACTGGGCCTAGAAAGAGCCCATTTTCAGTGGAGGCCTGGGGAAAAAATGCTCCACATTAATTACATACAAAAGTAAAAAGTTAATACATAGAACAAAGTATTTCAAGCAGAACTTTCACATTTAAAGAAAATAATAGCAACAACAGTGATAATGTTTACAATCAGGTATAAATAAAGAAGTAAAAGATGGCATGCATTCACATAACACAAGTATAAATATATCTGCAGAATTCTTAGCAGACGAGAGTTGACTTCAGGGTAGAAAGGAGGTGACAGAAGGGCTAAAGGTGGAAGAGTCAAGTTAAGGTGACAGCAAGGAGTCAGTATGGTAGAGAGAAGGAGAGGAAATGTTCGTAGCTGAATGGTTAAAGTTGAGACTTCAGAGAGAGAAGTCAGGTGTTGGGGTTATTTGTTGAGGTGCAGGAGCATAGCCAGTGAGAGGAAAGATGTAATTTGAGGGATTTTTTTTAAAGGAGGCAGGATTGCTGATATTCCTGAGTGAAGGAGGGAAATTATTCAATAACTTGGAAAAAGTATGAAAATACAACATTTGGCCGGCTAATATCTTGTTGTTTTCAACAGACAGTAGCATTTTGTTTTCAGACCTGAGGTGGTGATTAGGATGGTACATGGTCAGTATGGAGGAGAGAGAAGGGCAGGTTTCTGGTTGGTAGATTATCTTGTGGGCTGTAGTTAGTTGTAGATAAGTGAGATGGGGAGGGGATTCTAGCCAATATAGTGGATGCAGAGAGGAGCAGTGGTGGGCAGAAAATGTTGCATTTGTAACAAATTTAGCGACTTTGTTGTAGCAAGAGTTTAGTTTGGATTTTAAGGAAGATTGTAGATTGGTGAGGATGGGAGCACCATATAGCAGAGTTGGAAGCAGGAAGGATGAGGCCAGGGCTTTTTAGCAGACAGACTAAGAAAATAGTTGTGCCTCTAAAGGGCACCTATCTTTTGATGTTTTTTTTGATATTGCTGTAGATGTGAAGGTCAAAAGTTAATTTGACATGAATGATGACACCTCGCAATTTGGTACTAGGGACAACTTCAATGATAGTGTTGTGGGAATGAACAGTAAATAGTGACTTGTCAACAGGGCTATATTTTGTGAGGGTAAATATTAAGAGCTTTGTTTTACTGGGGTTAAGGGTGAGATGGTTCTGAGACATCCAGGTTTTGGTGGAGGTAAATACTTCTTGGGTAAGACACTGTAATACAGTGGCAGATTTAGAAGAGCAGATGATAGTCGAGTCATCTGCATCACTTATATTCTCAACTGCTCATTTAATAACACTTACCAATATTTTAAAGCTTGTCCCTGATTATTTTTGGATTTGTTCCTGATTCTGGAGGTTAGGGGTTGAGAGCTATGGGGGTGGCGTTGGCTGGACAAAGTAACTTGACACTTGTTATTTGCTCAGTTTTAAGCAGTCATTACTATCTGACTTTTCAGGATTAGAGTGCATTTGTGAAAAGTACGATGGACTACTTAACTGAGAGTTGACACACACAGAGTGGGCATAATTGATGGGTCAGTGTGTGGAGGACAATGATTAGCTGCTCGTTGTTTGCTTATTATGTTGGCTTTGCAGGGCTTGTATGATTTATTTGCAGCAACTTAGAGTATTTTAATGTGTGGCAACTATTTGTTTGGAACAAAGATGACATTTATTACATGGTCATTCTCTTTTATCACAATCTAGCATCTGAAATGTGCACAGATGTGGCTATAACTGCTTGTTGTGGGGGGTTCTGGATGAAAGTATCTGATCCGTGTAACACTTGATCAGTTTGCAGTCATTTCACTAAGGGTTCAGATGCATCACATTTTGAGCTTCTGGGGTGCTTATTGCCCCACACACCAAGGCTGTCTAAGTGGATTTTGACACTGCGTTAACAGTGGTCACTGCCCTGAAATCCACCTAACCTGAAATTAGCCCTACTTAGAAGCATACACCGAAAGTCACTGTAGCTTGTGTGGGGAGCTGGGGATGTCATGAATTTTTTTAACTTTACTTCCAAACCTTAGATGTCACAGTCTTGTGTTGGGCTGGGTCAGTGTGGACATCTTTTCTTTAACTTTCCTCACAAACTTCAGAGGGCTGCACAGGAAGTTGATAAGCTTGTACAGGAGCAGTGCACTGTCTAAACATAAGCTGGAAATATTACTGTTGTTATTTTTTTCTCATTTTCTTTCATTTTCCTCACAATCAGACTTAACATGCATATATAGGTGGCTATCTTTTCAGTGTGATTAAAGAAGTATTCTGCTTACATATGTCTGAAAGCAGATATGTTCTATTTGTTTTTTCAGTTTTGTCCAAGTTTGACATCAGAGGGGTACACATAAGGTGGTTGTCTTTTGTGGTTAGATTTAAGGAGCCATGCTGTATATACATATGACAGCAGTTATTTGAAATATGATTGTGATCATTTGTTCCTTAATCTTCATCGCAATTTAAAATCAGATGTGGATACATAGAAAGTGAATATACTTTAAAGGAAGGAATAGGAAGGCGTGTACTATTTCCAGATATGATTTATATATCATCAAATGCATTTGTCTTCTATGTTTATTGTGCATTGCTATGTTTTTAACTTTGAGCATTAAACCATGGATGCAACTAATTTTTCCTTGAACTAGAAAGTACAATTAAATTTCTTTCTTTGTGTATGATCTTTGTTCAGGCCACACTGAATCAAAGGACTGGAAAAAGTTCACCTCAGAGCACCTATAACCCCATTACTTCTGGTGCCTATCATTCCTAGCCCCTAGCTTAATGTAGTTACTACATGTAGTACTGGTCAGTTAGAGTGTGCTGAAAGAATTTAGAGAAAACCAAACTTGAAGATCAAGCTTGAAATTCTTCCCTTAATCATGATTTTTTGTACAGACCATCACTGAATGAAACTAAGTATTTAACAAAAGTGTTAAATGCACCTCAAAGCATCTATAATCCCCAATGGCTTCTGGGGTCTTGTGCCTCCCAAGCCTCCAGCTCAGTGAAATTATTTCAACTGCAGTTATTCCAGTGTAGTCTTGGTCAGTTAGGGTGTCTTGAAAGGATTCAGGGAGAAACAAAAGTTAAGAAGCAAGACTCATTTTCCCCTTAGTCATGATTTTTTGAGGCCATCATTGCATGATATGGCTATTTTAAAAAAATCTAAAAACACACCTAAGAGCATCTATAACACCTCATGGCTTAATGCAGTATTTCTACTCCGGTTATTACAATGTAGTCTTGGTCAATCAGAGTGAGTTACAAGGATTCAGGGAAAGCAAAGTTGAAAAGCAAGACTGAATTTATTCCCTTAACCATGAATTCAAGACATTATTTGATGTAAAGCTTGATTAAAAAAAGCTGTAAAATGCACCACAGGAAAAAAAAGCATCTAGAATCACCCATGGCTTCTTGCAGTCCTCAGACACCAGCTTAATGCAATTGTTTCCTACACAATTATCAGACAGCGGTCTTGCCTACTTAAAACATGTTGAATGGATGAGTAACTACAGAAGAAACTGCACAGTAAGTCAAGCTGTAAGAAAAAGGAAGAAAAAGGTAATTTGAATGGCATTGATAGCCTAGGATAGAGAAGTGGTGTGTGTGTGTGTTTGTGTGTGTATTGCTGTGGACAGTGGGATGCTGGGTGGTTTGGGGGGTGCTGTGGAGCCCTTTCACCTAGGTCAGCCCTGTAACTGAAAAATGCATATAAATACCAGTTAGAAGACATGACCATGAATTAATAGACATACTGCACAACCACGGAAGTGAAAAGAAAGATCATACTGTCTAAATCTCAGAACAAAATAATAAAGATTAGTGGTGTAACCACCACCATCTTACATCCATTTCTTCTTCTCTTCTACCAAGTCTAAAGAGAATCCTGCAATTTGAAGATCTAGTTTTTTTTCTATAGTGGCTATCTAGAGACTCCCAGGGCCAGAATCAGTCAACAAACCAATGAAAAATAAGAAATGGTGTAGATAATAGAAAGGGCAGTTCTCATTAAATCAGCATATCCATCAATAATTGCAGCACTGACACTCACCCCCAGACAGCTTTTACCTGAACAATAGAAGTAGAGCACACTCAACATCAAGCCCAGTGCAGTTCATTCCAGACCCACTCCCCTCTTTCAGACCACCAGAATATTTATCTGAGATCTTGGACTTCTTGGTGCAAACCTAATGAAAATCCACCATGGCTTCATGGTCAACATCCTTTTCATATCTGTCAAAGCAGAACTAGCAAATAACTTCCTTCCTTCTTGAGATGAGAGATGTGTTTTACTGAACCATCATTATTCACATGCAAATTAACTCATAGACTAGATGGTGGGATAGGGAATTCCATATCCCAATTTAGAGGTGGGGTGACTTCCATCTGTATTTGAGCCCCTCTTCCTTACATTACTTCATCCTTAATCTATTTTTATACATTTAACTATCTGAGTAAGCTGAATAGGTTTGATGCAGCACCTGCCACATCAACAGTAATATATTGGAATACAATAACTTCATAGGCATAACTCATTATCTGACATGACAAATAAGCAGAATAATCCATCTAGGGTTGCAAACGTTTCATGTCAAGAATTCTGGACATGTACGTGACAGCAACATGCATGCAGAATAGAAGTGTGCATTCAACCTCCCCTCCAGGGGATTTTTGTACAATATTACTGTGTGGAATCAAACATATTCTTGTGATCTTTAACATTAGTGACAGTGTCCCTTAATTCTGGACAGTTGGCAACCCTAAATCCATCAGCAATTTTACTTTACATTAAACAAGCAAAGTACCTCTCAGCTCACCTGCACATTTCCAAAACCACTGATCTGATGTTGTTGCCTTCATTTGCTCTTCAGCCTGTGGGTTTAGATCAAAGGATTGGATCTGACTTGGCCACATACTAAAGTTCCAAGATCTGAGATCTGAGCTCCTCCCCTACCCATAATGCTCCTCTCCTCCAAATCTCTCAGATATCGTTTGTCACTCTATCGAGCATCAGGAATCTGTTTGTCTGAGCTCCTCAGGGTTTTTCTGTGAGTTTTCAGCAGCTTTTATATCATATTTCCTTTACTTCCCTTCCTATCAATATTTCTTTATATATAATTTATCTTTGCTTTGGGTGTTTTGTCTTCGGGGCTTGAAGTTTGTTTCCTCATGACAGTCCCTTTCCCTTCCCTACCCCTTTCTAGCTGTATTCTTCTCTTGCCTTTGTAAAAATAAATAAATAAATATAGGATTTAGCTAAGTTTAGTTTAGTAGGCAGAATGTTTCCACTGTTGAATCTCTTCCTTTGTTTTTGTGTGTGTGTGTGTGTGTGTGTGTGTGTGTGTGTGTGTGTGTGTGTGTGTGTGTGTGTGTGTGTGTGTGTGTGTGTATGTGTGCGTGTGTGTGTGTGTGTGTGTGCATGTGTGTGCATGCATGTGTGTGTGTGTGCCTGTGTGTGTGTGTGTGTGTGTGTGTGTGTGTGTGTGTGTGTGTGTGTGTGTGTGTGTGTGTGTGTGTGTGTGTGTGTGTGCGTGCGTGCGTGCGTGCGTGTGTGTGTGCTGCTGCTTTGTTTTTGGACTGGCTATGGCTGACCCAAACCCCACAGGTTTTAAGAAATGTGTGTCTCGTGGGCACAAGATTCCATTCTCAGATGCCCACTCTGAGTGTGTGGTGTGTCATGGGGCTGCCCTCTTGGACTTGTCATGCAGTATTTGTGCTAGGTTTAACCAGCAAGCCCTAACTGACAGGAGGAACAAATTTATCCTGAAAGGCCTCCTTCCTTCTACAGCTTCTTCATCTGCAACACCATCCACTTAAGGGGCTTAAACCTCCTCCAAAAAACATAAAAATCACAAGAGGTCCCCCAGTAGGTCCTGTCAATCTAGGGAACCTCCTGCCAAGTTAACCAAGCCATTGGATCTGACTACTTCGGCTCCCATAGTCATCCAGGCCTCCCATCAACACTGGAGCTGTAGTTTCTCCCCAGATCTGGTGACAATTAGGTCTAAGTCCCCTTTCCTGCAGTAGCCAATACTGGTTTCCAGGCCTGCATCCATTGCTTCCACCGCTAGTTCCTCTCGCAGCCTTTCTGGAGCCGAGGTTGACAGCATGATGGTAAAATTTTTCCAAGGCACCAATCCAGCTGGGGATCTTGCCAGCTACATCCCCCTCTGGATAAGTGAGCAACATTCCTGCCTTTGCTGCAACATCTCCTACTCTGATCCAACCTATGGTTTCGGAGTTATCAGGTCCGAATTTTCCTGGAGTTGAAACATTGGAGCCAACAGGTATGATTACTTTGACTCTGACAGTCTCCCTAACTTGCCTGGCTCTGACCATTTTGGAGCAGAGTGGATCTTGGAGGAGTAGCTTTGGTGTCGGGTCTGAGGGGTTGACATCAGCCACAAAGTTTTTGGAGCTGTCTCTTCCCCTGAGGCCTCAGCATTTGACAGCTCAGGTCAGACTCTTTACTTGGAACTGGGTATGTGGGGATTCATCGAACTTCCCCATCAACAACTTTGGATCTGGTGGGGTTGCCTTCAGTGTCTTGATTTCCCTCGGCATTCGAGGTGGTGGAGAGGGTTCTCTCTGCCCAGAAGAGTCTTGACTCTACATGCTTTGGATCCCAGCTCCCCTACAGCTGTCTTTATGTCTGAGCTCTCTACATCGTCTCCTCCAGGACAGTCTGCCAAGAAAGACTTCTGGACTGTTTCCCTTGTAGAACACCCAGAATCTTCCAATACCTCCTCAAAGCACCCCACCGAGGAGGTCCTTCGAAAAAACTAGTGGAAAAGGAAACACTTGGATTTTCTTTTGGAATCCCTCCCTGAGGACACCAATCTCAATGAGGGGGGAGGATCCCCTAGATCGCCATCTCAGCATGCCTCGTTTGGAGTCATTATGGAGCTCCTATGCCAAAAAAGTGGTTGGTCTTCACAAATCCCTAACCTGGAGGAATTGGTGTTTCTGGAAACATCTACATCTTGGGTATCCCCCTTTGGATCTCCTTATCAATCTTGTGTCATGCAGGGTGTGGAAGGAGCTTGACACAGTGGAACCTATCAAAAAATGACCAACAAGATTCTTAGCTTTCTTCTTGACTGACCAGACTGGACCAAGGGTGTTCCTGTTGATACCATGGTGGTAGCAGCAGCCACCAAAAAGGAGCTGGCTCAGCAGAGCTCCACTGTCCATCTCCCTAACAGGGAGTCTAGGGCCTTGGACAGGTTTGGTAAGTGGGTATATGCTTCAGCAGCCTTCACATTATGAGTGCTGAATTATTTGGCACACATAACCAGACTACAGGGGAACTTAGTAAGGAACTCTAGAGTTCTGCCCTAGTGTCCATGTTTGCTGAGGAACAGAAGACCTTTTCCTCTAGGATGGCCATCCTTCGCTCTATTTCAAACATGTTCATAAGGTTAATTTCTCATACTGCAGAAAGTGCCTCATGGGAGGTCAGATTAGGCATTGCTACCAGATGCCATACCTGGATGTGGCTATGTGATTTCTTGGAACCCTACAAGGCATCCTTCACCAATGCCCCTTTCAATGGATTGATTCTCTTTGGTCCAACAATCAGAGACACTCTTTCCCAAAGTGAAAAGGATGGAAAGACCTTGTCTGCCATCAGAATCCATTTTGCTAGCCCACAATGGACCTTTTCCAGGAACCAGCATGGAGGTAAGAAGTTGTGGTTTTGAAAATCTCAAGGTCCTTTTCAGGGTTCACAAGGAGACCTTCCTCCCAGAGGCAGAGGGGAAGTGGTTATAATGGCAGATGCCACCCTCATGGCAGAGGGGGTCTGATGAATCAAGGTTCTCAAGATACCTTCTTGGACACTCCCAATAAGTGATCCTGAAGGACTGGCTGATTGCTCATCTCTGGAGGCAGTTGGGGGATGTCTATCTTCACACCAAACAGCCTGGGAAGCCATCACAAAAGATCGTTAGGTATCAAAAATTATATCCAGAGGCTATTCTATACCCTTTTTCCAAAAACCCTCTCCAAGCAGATACCTCCCTAATATTCCACCCAGTCAGGAGTCTGCAGCCTTAGAAATTTCAAAGCTGCTCTCAAGAAGTCATCCAAACTGTCCCCCCAGACCAACTCGGATCAGCCATCTACTCCAGATTCTTTTTAGTACCCAAAAAGATGGGGACCTCAAGCCCATTCTGGACTTTACAACCCTTAACAAATTGATTGCCAGTTCAAAGTTCTGAATGGTCATGATTCAGTCCATTCTGCCCTTCCTGCAGAAGAATGACTGGATGTGATATATCGACCTTCAGGATGCATACTATCACATCAAGATGAACAGATGCTCCAGAAGTTTCCTCCACTTCCAGCTGGAAGCCAGTCACTACCAGTTCAGAGTACTCCCCTATGGTCTCACCACGGCCTCCAGGATGTTCACCAAATGCATGACAGTAGTGGCATCTCACCTGAGACTGCAAGGATTCCAGGTGTTTACATATCTTAACGATTAGCTCCTAACTGCTCCCACCAGGCATTGATTTCTAGAAGCCAGAGAATTCCTGTTCCATCAAGCCTTGAACTTGGGCATCTCCATCAATTTAAAAAAGTCAAAAGTTCAACCGGTCCAAATCATAGGCTTCATCAGAGCCTGCCTAGACATCATTTGTTTTTTAGTGCTTCTTCCTTCAGAGAGAACTTCCACCTTGAGGTCTTATGTCAAACAAATCATAGACGTTCCTTCTCCCCTGGCAAGTCTTTGTCTAAGGGCCTTGTAGTCCATGGTGGCCATGATTTCACTGGTGCCTGTAGCACACCTTCATATGAGAGTATTTCAATGGACCTTGGGGATCCAAAGGTCCATTCTTTACTATCCACGGAATTACCTGATCAGAATCTCCAGAGCATGCAAACAATCTCTTCTATGGTGGTTCCAATCTGAGGACCTCCTTCAGGGCTTCCATTTATCTTTCCTCCTCTCAAGGCATCTCTGACCATGGATGTGTCCCAGTTTGGGTTAGGGGGGCATTATCTGGGACAAACAGTTCAAGGCACGTGGTCCCCCTAGAGACCAACTTGCATATAAACATTCTGGAGATGAGAGCAGTGCTTCTTGCGCTGCAAGCCCTTCATTCCTCTTTTCCCAAGGGAACTATTACAATTCAGATGGACAATATATCACTGGTCTGGTACATCAGCAAACAGGGAGGACCCAAGTCTTATCCCTTGTGTCGAGTGGCCATGAGGCTGTGGCAATGGGTGATCTTTTCCAACTGCTTTCCTGCAGCAATGTACATTCGATGGAAGCCAAGCATCTTCACAGACAGCCTTGGTAGGACCATTTTGATGCCTCACGAGTGGTCTCTGAATCCTTCAGTTGCAAATATGATCTTCCAGAGATGGCTTCAACCTTGCTGTTATCTCTTTGTGTCTCCCTCCAACACCAAGTGCAGTGAGGTTTTTGCACTAATCCCTCCTCAGGGATAGTCACTGAGAGACATTCTAGTCCATGCTTGTCCCCCCCAGTCTACTTTATGCCTCTCCTCCTCTTGCCCTCATTCCCAGGTTTCTGCAAAAAGCTCAGAGGTTGGAGTGCCAGGTGATCTTCATTGCTCCCTTTTGACCTCGACAAGTCTGGTTTCCCTTCCTTTGGTCCCACCTGGTCTGTGCACCATGGACTCTGGATATCTCTCCAGATCTTTTGTCTCATCCTTCAGGACATCCTCATCCAGATCTTTTGAACCTGAAACTAACCACTTGATTACTCCAGTTCCAATGATGGCTAGAACTCCTGGGATTTCTTCCCTAGTTAGAAAAATTTTGATTGCAGCACATAAAACATCCACGAGGAAATTATATAATAGCAAGTGGAAAAGGTTCTCCATTTGGGCTTATCAGAACAATCTAGGCCCTTTCACAGCTCTAGTTCCTACTGTTTTAGATTTTCTGGCTTCTATTTTTTTCTAAGGTGAAAGTGCAACTGGCAGCCATTTCTAATTTTCACAATGGGGAAAATCCCTTTTCTCTAGCCTTATCTAAGTTGTGCAAGGCCTTTTTAAGAGGTAGCCTTCTCCTTCGCCCTCCTATCAAGGAACCTTTTGCACCCTGGGACCTCACCTTGGTTTTACAAGCCTTAGTCTCTCCCCCATTTGAGCCTTCAGCTAGGGTTGATTTAAAGTTTCTGATCTGGAAGACCATCTTCTTGGTGGCCATTACCTCATCCAAAAGAGCGTCTACATTGCAGGCTTTGTCTTGTAAGCCCCCATAGTTGGTTTTTCATAAGGACAGAGTTACTTTACATACTAAAGCTTCCCTTTTGCCCAATTTCACTTCTGAAGCTAGCATAAACCAAGTTATTAATCTGCCAGTTTTCTTTCGTAACTTTATAAACAGAGAGTGTCAACTTCATATGCTGGATGTACACAGATATTTTACCTCTATTTGGATAGAACTAAAATTTTCAGAAAATCTGATCAGCTTTTTGTTTCCTTTTCTAAGAACAAGTTTGGTAAACTAGTTTCCAAGGTGACACTGGCTCACTGGATTACTAGTTGCATTAAGTTTGCTTACTCCACAAGGGGCATCCCCTTGCCATATCATATTAATGCTCATTTCACTAGGTCGGCTTCCACCTCCACAACATTCTGTTTGAAACTCCCCATTGATAACATTCATGCAGCCACTACCTGGTTAAACCACCATACTTTTATATCTCACTACAAATTAGACATTATTTCCAGGAACATAACCTCTTTGGTTCTGCTGTGCTCTTGAATATCCTTCTATAAGGGCCTCCCAAGTTCTTCTGTAGCTGAGGACTCTGTCTCACAGGTTGAAGAGCAAATGAAGGAAACAACATGAGATAAAGAAGTTATGCACTCACCATAATGTTCCATCTGAGTTTTTGCCTCTCATTTGCTCTTCAACCTTCCCTCCCTCCATCTCCGTACCTTTTTAAAGACCTGACGAAGTTATTTAGACAAATACTGCATGACTGTTTGCGCTCCTGAAGTATTCATTCCTTACTTTCCATGTTGCCTTTGGGTGATTTCTTTCTACTTGTATGATTAGATGATACATAGTGGTGCAGCAGACTTGATCTGAGGGATTTGGAGGAGAGGTGCATTATGGGTAGAGGAGGATCATGCAGCTTTAGTATGCAGCTGAGTCAAATCCAATCTTCGGATCTGAAACTACAGTTTGAAGAGTAAATGAGAGGCAACAACTCAGATGGAATGTTATGGTTAGCACATAACTTCTTTTTTCAGTTTAAAAGAGTACTGTTCACAAAATAGATTTGTAGAGTCAGCTCTATCACATTTTAGCTTAAAAGAGTACTGTTCACAAAATAGATTTGTAGAGTCAGCTGTATCACTCCTAATACCCACTGTGGGTCTGGTCAACTTGTAAGTTCAACTGTAAGGATTTACCAGGAATCAGGACAAACTGCTGCTCTAGGAAATGAATGGCATCCTAGCCTAATGTGTATTCAGCTAAGCCAAAAACAATCTAATACCTCATAGTGCAATATCTTCTTAGCATTCTTTAACTGAAAATAATTTCAGCAAGATCTTTAGTCAGATCTTCAAACAGAAAATTCAGCAATACTTCTTTTTTGCACTCCACACTTTTCAGCTTGAGTTTTCTGGCATGTTTACAAGTCAAAGAACTGCAGGTAATCAATTCACCTTGTAGCTGATTGACTTCTGGTGATGTATGATTCAGTCTGAAAATTATAATGTCCCAATTTTCTTCCATAGCTGCTCTGTAATGCCTGCTATACTGGTGTATCAAAAATAAACCATTCGCCCACTCCATTCATATACTAAAGCCAATTATTCCAGAATCAGAAGAACACAGAGTTTAGGCAGCCATACAATTTTTTTATCTTTTCTCCCCTCTGCCCACCAGCCATTGATTCTGCCCACTGGCATATGGTCCCATTTCTTTACCAGAGATAATGATCATCCTCAGATATGCCAGGGTAGGAGCTTGTGCAGTGGGTTCATGTCCATGCAGACAACAGGGAAGTTTGTGCCCTTGCCAGCATCCTGGCAATGATAGCATTTTTTTAATATGGACCTAACCACTCTTTTGTTGATGACATGCACACCTGCCTCAGTGCAGGGACTGCCATTGCCCCCCTACACCCATACAAGCTTGGTCCTTTACAAGTAGAACAGGATCTGCTATTGCAACCTTGCACAGCCACAGTGCACACCCCTTTCTCTACCAGATCCTGCTTTAGGTGTTTGTGAGACCTCCATCCTATGGCACTGAGCAGCAGACAGAGCTGACTGGGAGACAGTTCTGTCCCTTTCAGGATGTGGTCTACACATCCTCCTTACCAGCACCATCAGGCAGCTGAGCTGCTAACTGAACCTGAATCACCTTGTTAGTAGGCATGGCTTTATCCTTTTCTGCCACTGTGCTGATGTTTCTGCTTAGGTTCATCAATGTGCCCACTTCCTAGACTTACTTTGAGCCTTGTAGCTCACATTTGTTTTAATAGAGCAAACTGGTGTATATGTAATAAGACTCTTGTTCTGCCATTCTCTTTTAGAATCTATGACTATGGGTTAGTTTATATTAATCTTTCTAAAGTACCTAAATAATTGTAAACTGATCTACTGAATGCAGGTCAGGTCTGATCTCTTTAAATAGAGAATATTGTTACTTCACCATGTTTATTTATTGGAGATTTTACATTGTTAATGGCTATAGGGGCAAGCAGTGCCTTTACCTTATTTGAGAAGCTTGCCCACATCTTTTTGAAGATGTTTACTAGTTTTTCCTTCCCACAGGCAGACAAATGTGGAGCAGTGGACAGTAAGGGATACATGGGTTGTGTCAATGCAAATTTGATCTGAATGGATTCTTTGAACAGGCATTTTTTTTTTCAAATTCTGAGTCTATGGAAGAACAGACACTGAACTGTAAGATGACATGGACTTCTGGGAGTAAAGAAGTTTCCTGTAAGCTCAGTCTGATTCTTGGAGTTAGTATATTTACAGATGCAGGGGTGTAGGAGTGCAGGGGGCTTGATTCCATGTAAAAGTCCTTTTTTAATGTATTGTAAAAGCTAATGCTGTTACATAACTGGTCAACTGTGTTTAAGCTAGGGCTTCTTAAAAGAATATTAGCCAAGTCACAGAAATTGGGGTATGAAACACATCACATTTGTACACATTTGTGCTTTACCTCTGCCCTGTCTTTATTTACTCTCTGGTCCTGTTTCAACTTTGGAAATCCCTCTCCTTCACTATTTATGTACGTCTGCATGTATGCACATATGTATGTATGTATGTATATATATATATATATATATATATATATATATATATATATATATATATATATATACATATGTAGTGTTGGGACTGCAAATCTAGTCCTACTCACAGTTGTTTATTTATTTATGTATTTATTTATTTGTCTTTGTTAACCAGGAAAGGCTTGCTGGGAGCCTGGGAATAGCTCATTTTCACTGATGGCATGGGCGAGTTCCTTCAAGTTCTGTATATAACAATAACTGCAAGATGGTATATCTGTTAGGTGAGACAGGATTACAGAGACACTACCAGACAACGCAATAAAATAAATATAAGATATTCGCTGAATATGATTATTATGAAAAAATATGTTAAGTAGGTTATTTTATTCTAAGCAATTCAGTAGGCCTAAGCATGAAAAAGTAATCAGTTACCCAAAGAATACAAAGCATTCCAAACATTGTTAATCATAGATAAACTGTTCTGGATTTGAATGAAAGTAGACAGAAATACTTAGTATTACTAAAAGGATAATCCAGGTTACAATCAGAATGTAAAACTAGGGTGAGGAAAAAGGAAGACAAAGGCAGTATGCATATAGACATTAGGGCCCTACAGGGCTGCTCTTCCATTTGTTATAATGTTTAGCAGTAGTTCTCAAAATCAGTGACTTTATTTGCTGACTTAGGGCTGTATGAGTGCTGGAACAGTCAGTGTTGGTATATTACACCGTGAAAGTAAACTTCACTTAAACATCGTTGAAGAATTGTAGCTTCATGTGCATGGGAATGATAAAGTCAAACACTGAATGACTTCCAACCATTAAAAAAAACTAGTCAGATTAGTTACGGGAGCTAGTGACCTTTAACCTCACCTGGTTTACAAAAGGGGGTTTAAGGGGAGCATCATCTTCTCATGAAGTTTGTAACTGTTGATTTTTTTTTATAAAATTTAATGTACCTTATTAAACATGCAGAAGGATAAATGGCAAACCATTTAATTACACAAATTACTTGGGATAATTGTTTACATGGTGATTTATACCTTCATATTACAAATCATTTATGTACAACAAAAGCTGCATGTGACATCATAAACAAAATGCTTGTCGTAGACAGAGTGAAGATTGCTTCGCTCATGCATGGAGGCTCTCAGCACACTTTATTTATATTGCAAGCAACTGTCTGGGACTTCAGTTTAGCAGTTTGAGACTTTCTGAGTTTGATTTAAGGGAAGCAGTCAGATAGGGACTTTCTATTGAAGGGAGGGACAGTGTTAAAGACAGCGTATATTGTTTGGCTACTGGGCTGTAACCCCTTCACCTTTTTTGGCAAAGCAGTGTTTGTTCATAGGTTCATAGGTAGGTACTAGGCTATTGCCCCAAGGGCCTAAGTAAGCCTAGCCAACAAGGTTCCATGACTTACGCCACCCAAGAAAGTTATTTTCCTGTGCCCCTGTTGAGCAGAGCCACAGAAGTGATCCCCGGGGTGTATTTCCTATTTCCCATCCACTCATCAAGATTTTTCTTGAAGAGTGCTAATGAGGAACTTTGCTTGACATAGATGGGTAGCTTGTTCCAGAGTATGGGAAGTCTCTGGGACAGGAATCTATCCCTCCAGCATGTCCTGTTTATTGTGGTGACTAGGTTTAGGTCCCTAGAGCGTGTAGCTCGGAGGGATTGGGATTTCTTTAGGTGTAGCATGTCCAGCAGCTCTGGGTTTGACATAACTTTATATGATGGGCAGAGATTACCTCAGAGTAGGTGATATGCTATGCAGTAAAGCTGGAGTTTTTTGAGACGGTCAGTGTAGGACATCTGTTTGAGGCCAATAATCCTCTTTGTGAGGTACTTCTGTGGCCTTTCCAGCTGCTGCAGATGTCTTGTGAGGTACATTCCAAAAGGCGTGTTGTACTCTTTAATGGGTCTAATGAGTGTCGAGTAGAGGGGAACAATGACCTCTTTTTCCTGGATAAGAACCCTTTTATGATGGGGTGTGCCATGTAGAAGGATTTCCTGACTACTGTGGCAATGTGATCAAAGGATAGATTACTGTCTACCTGGGTCCCAAGGTCTCTTATCACACATTCGGCATTAAGTCGACTGCCACCTATGTGGTAGTTCATGGGTACAGAGTTTTTACCAAAGGGGATGACAATGCACTTTTGGGCATTGAGCTTGAGGCCATGGCTCTGACACCAGGCATCTGTCTCAGTGAGGCCCTTCTGTAGGATGTCCACATCATTTGGGGACTCAAATATGGCTCCTAGTTTGCAGTCATCTGTGAACTTCATTAGCCAAAAGCCTTCTGTGTTAGCCTGTACTTCAGAGAAGTTGATACCAAACAGGAGAGGTCCCAGGACTGATCCCTGTGGTACTCCACTTGTTACTGGTTTGAAGTCAGATATGAAGTCTGCAACTTTTACAGTGTGGATTCTGTCAGTGAGCCAGTTGGCAACCCATCTTGTGATGTAGGCATGTACACCTAGTTTAGTGAGTTTAGCTATAATTCCAGAATGGGGGATGGTGTCGAAAGCCTTGGCGAGGTCAAGATAGGATGTGTGAACCACCTTACCCTCATCTACGGCTTTGGTGACTGCCTCAAAGAATCCACATTCGGCATAATGTCGGCATAATGCCGAATGAATGATAAGTTAATCAGGTTCAGGAGGCATGATCTGCCTTTCACAAACCTAAACTGGGTAGGGTCCAGAGTTTGGAGGCTACCGATGTCTTTATTTATGAGTTCCATGATGATACGTTCCATGGTCTTACAGACCAGGCTCATCAGGCTAATACGGCAATAGTTCCCAGCATCAGTGGTGGCTCCCCCTTTGTGGAGTGGGATAACTGTTGCTGTGCACCATTCAGTGGGCACAAAGCCTGACATGAGGCTATGACTGAACAAGGTGCTTAGGTGGGGAGCCATTTTATTCTGAAGTTCGTGTAAAATGCAGCCTGGGATGCTATCTGGTCCCATGGATGCTGTGTTTTTGGTTTTAGAGAGTGCAGGTTTTACCTGAGTAGTTGTGATTACAGGGACTCTGCATTCTTCCTGTACAGATATGGGCCCTTTAGGGGGTGAGAGGGGGGGGGTAAACTTAGCACTGAACCTATCTGCCAGGATGTTGGCAATATCAGTTGGTTCTGTAATTTTTGTGCCGTTGTGCTGTAACTCAGGGCAGATCTGAGTATTGCCATTGAGATTATTGACATAGCTATAGAATGCATTGTGGTTGTCCCTAGAATCAGTGGTGATTTTGTTTTCGTAGCTAGCTTTGGAGGATCTTATAAGGGATCTCAGCTTCTTACTGAGGCTGACCAGGGAGCTCCTCCACTCATGGGATTTTACTCTCTTTTGCAACAGTTTCTTCCTTCTATTGTAGAGTTTGTTTATGGCAGGGAACCACCAGATTGACATCCTTTTATTGGAGGATAGCGTCTTGGTTCTGTTTGGGATAATACAATCCATGCACTCGTGTAAGTACTTACAGAGTGAATTTGTGTAGGATTCAGCAGTCATAACTCCACTGTCCATCTGCATGGGTGTCATGAAGTTCGCCACTTCTCTCTTAAGAAGCATGAAGTTGGCTTTGGAGAATTTTTTTACTGTGGTTTCCTTAATGGGGGGGTGGGGGCTGGATGTGGATATCTAGGATGATTAGCTTATGGTCTGATCTGACCAACAAGGAGATGACTTCAGGTGTGGAACACCGGTCACTCGTGTTGGTAATAACTAGGTCTAGGATATTGTTGCCCCTGGGTAGGGGTATGGATAAGTTGATCCAGAGCATTGGAATATATTAATTCCAGAAAGCGTTGAGCGAAGGAGTTGGTACATGAGTAGTTTTCCCAGTTAATGGTGGGGTAGTTGAAATCGCCCATTATTATGGTGTTTGGTTGAGCCCTAATATTTTCCAGTATATCAAGAAAAGAGGAGTGGGAATCCTGGGGCATGGTGGGGGATCTGTAGCGAGCTACAATTTGGATTGCAGTTTTGCACAGAGTTAGTTGCACTTGGATAACCTCGGATGCATTATGCTGAGCAACTAGCCTGGAGGTGTGGATTTCCTTAATGAATATGGACACACCTCAGGCTTTGGTGTTCCGGTCCAGGTTAGGTGGCCGAAAAGTGTGGTATGAGTTATAGCCTGGTAATGCAGAGGTGCTCTCTGGAGCCTTCAACCTGGTCTCAATCACTGCACAGATATCAATGTTCTCCATTTTAAGGAGTGCCTTGAGGGAGTGCATTTTGAGATTTAGACTTCTAGCAGTGAGTAGCATTACCCTCAGTTTTTGCTTGCCTGTTCCTGTTATGGTGGTGAATTTGTCATTTGGACCTTGCCTAAAAAAAGCACTATAGGGGTGGCAAGAGGCTTAGCCAGTATCCAGAATCCCTGGGGTGACAGGTGCAGGCCATCTCTGGCAAAGCACCGTGGTCTGTCGACCATGTCGTCCCAGGCAGACAGATACTGGATCCCATTAGAATGACACCAGAAGCTTAGCCAATTGTTGAAGTCAATAATTTTGTCCTTGTACTGCGGTATCATTCTGGGCGATGACAAGATGCTACTCAGGGCTAGGGTCATACCTGCCTGGGCTACAAGATTGGAGAGCTCTTCTATGTCTCTTTTCATGTAGTCCAGGGAGGTACGTCTCTGGTCATTCACACCAACATGGACAATGACAGAGTCATATTTGTACTTGCTGTTGGAGTGACCTGAGTACCTGGGTTATGTGGCGGATCCTGGCACCCGACAAGCAGCTGACAGTAACCTTCTCCTTGTTTAGCCTGGTGAGTGGGGCATCAGTGTGCCTGACTATAGAGTCACCTATGACCAGTGTGCTGGGTACGTTGTTTTGCCTTATGGGCTGTGGTTGAGTGGCACACTGAGTCTGTGGGGTATGTGTCATTTGGGTTGTGCTGGGGGGTGGAGGTTGCTTTCATTTCTGCCTTGGAGGTCTCTGTTGCTTGAGCAGATTATTATTGAGAGCCTCCACAAATGTTTTTGTGTTTCTATGTGTGGATTTTGGAGGTGTAGGTTTAGTGGGACTATGTGATGAGTGTGCTGTGGTGCAAGTGTTTACCTTCTCCTCTTGACTGTCAAGTTCAGTCCTGGTTGGAGAGAGCTTTACCTCCAGTTTGGCTAGATAAGTGCATCTTTCACAAGTTGTAGTGTTGGGTGGTAGGAGAGGGTTATCTGTGTACATGAGCCAATTGCTACATTGCCCCAAGATGCCCAGGTTCATCAGATAGACAGGAGAGAACACTGGGAGCTGACCCTTGGACATGCCTGAATAACAAACTATTTTCCTCTAGACAAGTGAGTACAAGAGCTGTTTTTCCCTAAGCAAGTGAGGAAAGTAAGTACAAAAACTGTTTTCCTCTAGGTAATGAGGAAGGTTGAGTGCTGTTGTAATTTGTAGCTTATTTAGTGCTTACAACAAGTTCTGAACAAGTGCTGAGCACGAATAAGCAAATTCAAGTGCTAAAACTAGGATGCTGTATCTGAATTAGACTAGTTACAGGAAAGAAACAAGTGCAAATGCGGGCTTTTAAATCAGAAATTGAGAGAGATGGAAAAAAAAATGGCCAATAACTACAATTTCTGGGCCAGAAACCACTCCTTATGTGGTAGATAGGTTACCTAATGCTTACCACTCCCTCTGATAAGCTAGCAGGCTTCCCTCCAACACAAAAAGGCTTGGGGGGCTCAGGAGCTTACAAACAGTCCTGGATACAGCAAATCTGGACTAGACTAGTTATAGGAAGGGGGGGACAAGTGCAAATGAGGGCTTTTAAATCAGGAAGTTGAGAGAGATGGAAAAACTGCCCAAACGGCTAATAACTACAATTTCTGTAGTGCTTACCACTCCCACTGATAAGCTAGCAGGCTTCCCTCAAACACAGACAGGCTTGGGGAGATCAGAAGCTTACAAACAGTCCTGGATATAGCAATTCTGTATCTGGACTAGACTAGTTACAGGAAAGGCAGGAAATAAGCATAACTTTTTTTTGTTACAGTTAAGAAGAACACAGGGAGATTCTAGCAAAGTTTTTTTTTTGTAAAGAAAAGGGAGGAGAGATAAGCAGAAGGTAATTCAAGGTTAGGAAACTAAGTGGGTTGGCCTTCTCAAATGTTCTCTCTGTATTAGGTAGAATGGGCTAATGACACTAGACTGGGAGGAGTGTCCCAGATCAAATTTACAGTAGGGACGGGCAACTGCAAAGCCACCAGGTATAACAGCAAGACACCAACAGGGAGGGATGGTGGGGAACAATACTACAGCTACTAGTCTACACTCTTTTAGACAATAAACACTACAGAAATGTTTATCACAGCAGAAGAACAGCAGTGAGCCACAAAATGAAAGTTTTTAAACAGAGAAAGGAGCAAGGAGACTCTATAGAATGTTTTTAACTGCAAGCAAATCAGTTATATGATACACTACTTGGCAGGAAATTAGAACAAACAAACAGGTGCCTAACAAGTAGAGAACATTTATAGTTAATACCTTTCACACAGTGAAACTAGCTAAAAAGCTTAACAAACAGCGTGACAGTAAAAACCTTATTTATCAGGCCCTGTAAGGTAGACAATTTTAGTTCAACCATGCAGATTAGTTAATAGCAATAAAATACAGTAAAAAGTATGCAGCAGGCAAAAAAAGTGCTATATATAAATTGCTAAAAGCAATAACTAGTAAAAATAGGCAAAAAAAAAAAAAAACAGGATACTTACTGTTATACATCAACAATTGTTAGTTTTTATAACTATGTACACATGATCTACTGCCTTTGTCCAACTTAAATGCTGTACAAATGGTTCTCTAATCTGCTATGTAAGTATGTAATGAATGTTCTTCTATTTTGCAATTGTACTTTGCTAAATCTCATTATATAATACTAATTTTTGTTTTACATTTATGTAATATGGAGCTTTTCTCCCTGGGCCTCCACTGAAAATGGACATATTGAGCCCAGTGAACTTCCCCAGTTATCAAACTGAAATAAATAAATAAATAAATCTCAGATCAGAGTTGTAGTAAATGCTCCTCCTCCACTCAGTGTGTATAGACTGAAATCATCTCAAAGTTAGGGCTTAAATACCAAAAGATACAACCTTAAACAACTTTTTTTTAAAAAAAAGCTCAAAAGAACTTATGAGTGCTCACCCCAAGCCTACACCAGCCAGCAGCCAATCAACACAATCCTGCCACGAAGGTAAAGAAAGGCTTCTGCTAATTCAAGATGGCCTGGGCATGTGCTCAGAACAACCACTACAAAAACAAACAGGCCCATTTATTTATCATTATAACTAATTAAAGATCATATACACTTGTATGATGACATTTCCCTACAGTATGGCAATTCTACTTCAGTTTCAGGAGTAAGAATTGTGTGACATCATTAGGTGTAAATTATAGACTGTGGCATTAGAACAGGGGATGTGCTGCTTAAAAGTGATATTCCCCCTTTAAATTTTAACCTTGCAAGCACTAGGATAGTTGTTGCCTGTTCATATGGTTGTGATCAGGTTTACTGCAATTTAGAATATCACATCTAGAAGGACTACTGTGGTCACTTCTCAAAATGCACCTTAATCTATGTACTAGTGATACAAAAAATTGAAAACAAGTAATGAATCTCAGCTGCTGAGCTGTCTTTTAAACTCTCAGCAAGGGGAGACAAAATCCTGGACTTAGTCCTTATCAATATGGGGCGGCTTTGCTTCCCACCAATTGTAACTTCATTGCTGGTCATATTAGGCCACAGATCAGTCACATTCACCTTAAGACTGAAGCAATAAGCATTTTTCAGTACCTCAGTATTCGGAGATTATGCCAAGGATAATTTACTAAAACTGAGTGATGACCTGGATAAATTCAGAAGCCCCTTTCATCTTAACAACTGCACAGCTTATGTGGAAACCTTTGCCATGAAATTCTATGCACATTTAAATAGCTGCACAGATGCAGCCCCCTCAGAAATAACGTAAATGCCAAATTTAAAAGAAAGTGGAATCCTAAGATAAGTAGACTCTACAATAAAGAAAAAAAAGTAATTCCATGCAAAAATAAATTTAAATCTCAAGATGCCAATAATGCTTTTGCTAAACTTAACAAAGAACTCTGGACCCTGATCAAATCAACCAAAGTGAAATACAAGGTAAAAATAGCCACCCAGGTGAAGGATAACCACAAAGTATTTTTTAACTATTTTAGAAATCTTAGAAAGAATGTCCAGGACTGTGCAAAGCTAATATTAAAGGATATCACATACTCAGAAAAATAGGACATAGCCAATATACTAGCGCACAAATTTAGTTCAAACTTTACCACTCTCTCCTCCTATATCTCCAAATGACTTACCTGCATCTACACTCCCCTCACATCTGCCAAGAATAATTCCTCAAGGTGCTATCCAAGGCAGTGAACAGTACTTCTTTGGGGACAGATAACATATCAGACTGCCTGCTTTTCAAAGGCTATTCAATATCTGCCCCCAAACAGGCTTCATGATGTATGAATGGAGGACAGCAACAGTCATCCGTTTGCTCAGAGATGGAAAGTCAACAGACCCAGGTAATTATAGACTCCTAAGCCTTACCAGCCTCATCTTTAACCCTATGGAAAGGTTCATTATGGAATTAATAAATAAGACTATAATTAACCTACAAATTCTTGACCCAAGCCAGTTCAGATTCATCAAGAGCAGATCTTGCCTACTTAACTTGGTCAGTGTCTACAAGACAGATACTGAAGCAACTGATGAGAACCATTTAATAAACACCACATAACTAGGTCTTACAAAGGCATTCAATACCATCCAGCACTTGGGTATCATAGACAGACTCTGCCGGCTAAATGCAAATCTCTATGGATATGTATTATTGGATAGTAAATTGGCTCAAAAATAGAAACCAGGAAATTAGGTTGACTGTGTTTCTACCTCTCCCAAAAGATCTGTCACAAGTGGTTTACCCCAGGGTCCAGTCCTTGGGGAGCTCCTCTTTGGCATTTACTTCTTGGAAGTAAAATCATGTGTTAAATGTTTATGGCTAACTAGGTTTGCAGATGAATGTTAACTTGGTGCAATCATTAACTCCACACAGGACACTAAAATCCTATAAGAGACCTTTCCCAAACAAATACCTGTTGTCAAAACCATGAACTAAAACTAAACACCAAGAAATGTCTAATTGTATACTTTGGCAAGCATGACTTCCTTTCTATCACATTGATAACATACCCCTGTAAGTTAGTCCCTTAGTCAGGAATCTGGGAACCTATGTTAACACTGAACTGCCTTTTGATCACCACATATCCACTATTGTAAGAAAGTCCTTTTTCATTGCATAGCTTATATCTAAAGGTATGATGTTCAGGTCCAGGGATGTAATCATTTCACTGTACTCAGCTGTCATCAGGTGAATCATTGAATATAATGCCGCAGTTTGTATGTTCCTGTCCAAACACTTTTCACAAATGGAGCAACCACAATGCTTTCTCAAAAAGAAAAAAAAAAACAAGGACCTAAATCAAACAAAGTATACAGACCATCTTAAAGACTTGTCCCTCTTCTCTGTATCATACAGGCTACTAAGAGTCAGCCTCTGCCACTCTTGTAGAGATCCTTTCCTGCCAGACCTATTACTCATTCACAAGTCCAATGCTAGTATGAACACCCACTCAAGGGATCTCAATTGCTTGTGCAACATAAATAAAGCGTGTTGGAGGGATAGGCATGTATCAGAGAATACCTCTTCTATAGAACTATTTTCCTCTTCAAATACAGCAAAGTACTTATTTTTCTCCATTCAAATATAACTTAGATGAACAGATGGGAAAACACAATCACCCCCCCCCCCCAGTTTAGCACCCATGTCCCCCATGGACAGAGGCAACAAGTAAATACCCAAACATATCCTTATTCTGCCCACCTCTAGGTTATTCGTATACAAAATATAAGGGTTAAACCTATCATGGGAATGTAGGGCTAGTCTTTTTAAGATCCTCACAGATCAATAGCCTAGCAAGTACCTTTAAATTTATGAACCTGTAAAACAGCTCAGCAAATATGAGGGGATCCATTCACTAACATGCAGGGTATTAAATATGTTTATATTTCCCAGCTCCTTATCTATGGATTTTATAAAGCCATTGTTTTGGACTTGGTCAGCTGTGCCAGCAACCAGTAAAAAGCATTTATTGACTGGCTCTCATGCCAGTAATTAGCACCCTTCCTAAATCCAGTTGTTGTTGTGATCTTGCCAGGTTTGATAGCATGCTAATCTCAGCTAACAAATGACAGGTAGCACCACAGATTCAAGCAGCATTCTGCTTTGGATCAGAAAGTGTGAGAAGGATGGAATGGCAACCTAAATCTGGGGACTTAAAGACAAGTAAAGAGATCACTTAGACAATAGAAGTGATAAATATAGCATCCCTGAACTGGAGTGAGACCCCAGCTGTAACATTTATAAATACTGTATATTACAAGGCAACTGTGTCCAGTAACTATGGGCTCACAGTATCCTGATCCTGCACCAGACCTGAAACATGGCAAATGCATTCTGGTAGCTGATGGAAGATCTACATTCAAACAGATGCAGATGTGTCACTATCTGTCGGTAAACTGACACAGGGCTACAAAATACAGGCATACTTTGGAAATGGGATGCAGCTCTCTTTTAAACAGGCAGTTGCCTGACATGGTTGCTGATTTTTCTAGTTCCTACCATAATTTCATTGATGTTTCTTTTTTTTTTATTTGGAGGAAGTACAAGGGTGAAGGAACAAGTTTTCTATTTAAAATAAACAGTTATGCATTTCTTTATGTTTTGTTGACTGGGTTAGCCCCACTAGATTTGTGGTGTATTTTCAGGGGGAAATCTAGGTGGCATTCAAACTGACTAGGTGAAATTTAGCCAGCTTCCTAGGAAAAATCATCTTCTCTATTTTTCATAAGTACCATGAGATTTTTTACATCTCTCTGAGCTTCACTGTGAATCCAAAAGGAGAACTTCCATGAAAAGAAAAATAAGCCAATAAAACTAATAACAGTTCATGATGTTTGAACAGCAAATAGCAAACAAATTGCTTCAATAGTACATATAATACAGAAATTGTCTTCTGAAGAAACTCACTGTTTTCCAACACTGAATCTTAAATCAAGTCCAGTGTAGTAGCCACAAAAAGACACCAGCTGTTGTTACATTTCCATGCAAATAAAAGATGTTATAAATCCAGCAATGATGAAAGAAAATCCACCAATAAATGATCCAAAGTCCATTAAAACAGAACTTGATTATTAACACCACCAAAAAAATAAAATAACAAAGTAAAACATGTGAGCAGGTTTAGCGCTTTCATCCTAACAAAACATTTGGACGTCCTCAGAACCTGCCATATTTTAGCTCTCATCCCTTTTTATACCCTAAGACTTAAATAATAATCATTTCATGGTCTGTGGTTTCTTAAAGCTATGTTAAACAATCCCCTGGATTCACAAATCCTCCATGTAAGACTTAATAAGTCTTACTCAGAGGCTGAAGTTGAACGGTATGACGTCCAGCGTGCAATGAATATTCATGAGGGCACGCTGACTCAACCGCAAGTCTTACACAGACCGTGTAGGAAAGCAGGGGGTGTGTCCAACTGCCGAGCAGTCTAAATGTCCACGCCCCTGCAAGGTTTGGAAAAGTAAAATGAAACTACACAAGAGCGAGTCCGCTCAAATGTCCTTGCACTCAACACCACACTCCCTAACATTGTAAACCCCCATCACAGTTATAAAAAGTAAAACATTATTTTTTTTTTTTTAAAGTCCCGAAATAGCTGCCCATATTTGCGCGTGTGTGCGCAGGTGTGCCCATTGCTTAGCTGCAGTTAGCAATTCCAACATGGAAGAGCATAAGAAAGAATGTTTATGCAACTTACACCAAATAGCAATAGCGTAATGGTAGAGTGTTCGCACAAAGAAGAGGCATTCATGGTTCGAGTCCCACCACTCCCCTTCTTATTGATGTTTTAAATCAGTATATGGAATAATACCTGACAAATATGATTAAAATATAAGTAAAAAGCAGTGAAATGGCCAATGTATCAGTGAGCAAAACATATATTTTTAAAGGATCCTGATATATAATTGCTTGCAGTTAAGCAGCGCTTTACCCAGCGCAATAGAGTTGCCCATAGTTTAATAGCACTTTACCCAGCGCAATAGAGTTGCCCAAAGTTCAAGAGTGCTTTACCCAGCGCAATAGAGTTGCCCAAAGTGTAAGAGCGCTTTACCCAGCGCAATAGAGGTGCCCATAGCGAAATAACGCTTTAACCAATGCAATGTGTTTGCGCGGATGCATGCACCGCGCCAACCAGGGCAGCATAGGGCACCGAGGAGCAACGTAGAACAAAGTTGCTTAAATGCAGCCACACCCCCTAGCCTGTCTAGACAGTATGAAAATAAAATAAATGACAAGGTTTGAACCCAGGACTCTGTGCATCATAATCAAAGTACAGAACCACTAAGCCATGACAACCTAGGAGAAACAGCCACTGTTAACATACATATACTTAGTAATGGTAGATTAATCATTACTAAGCAGGTCTGCAGTCAGCCGAGAATTTTCAAAAATGGCCAATCACAAAAAAGTGTGGGAAATGCGGCATATTTAAGCCCCATAGGTGGGAATACTCACCATAAATGATTGTAGCTCACATCTGCAGTTAGAATGGCTGGTGCTGGAGAGGGTACATGCTTCTGAGTGCAATGCTGGGGCATCGAGGAGTCAAAATACATGGTTTGGCTCCTTGTCCACCGTCATGAGTCAAGACTCCTGCAGGGCCAGTTCCAAGGGATGGAGTACAAGGCAGAGGCATGGAAGCGGTTAGCTCATGACCTCACCAGTGTCACAGGCGTTCCTCGGACTGGTGAGCAGGTCCGTCACCACCATGCAGACCTGAAGAGACGGAAGCAGGACTGCCTGAACCAATGGATACAGGAGGCCTGTAGGATGCAGGATGCCCCACAACTGAGTAGGTAGCCATGGAATGCAGTATGTAAGAACTGATAATTGATTCTGTATAATGAATAGGTATGTCTTGATATCCCTTCATTTGCTTTACAACTGCAGGTGACCGTGTTGTGAATCAGCAAGCCTATGTAGATAGGCTGCTATAGGCTGCGCCACCAGGCAGGTTAGTGATTATTCTGCATGTATTGTTATATAAAATAGGGGAGAGAGCATGAAATAAAGTGTTGTAGTCCAATAATACAGCCATAAAATGGCATGAAAAAGTCATCTGCATGTACTGTCAGATAAAAAAGTCAGAGAGCCCGAAAAAGAGTGTAGTAACCCATTAAGATAGGTAACATATGTCTGGAATAATATCTCTGCAGGTACTGTCATATAAAATAAGTGAGTGAGCCTGAAAAAGAGTGTTCTAACCTATTAATAAAGGTATAATATGTCTTGAATATGTCTTCCATATGCACCGTTATAACAAATAAAGGAGTGAGCCTGTGGAAAAGTGTGTAATGTCATTAATAAAGGTCTAAAACCCAGAGTGTGTTTGTGTCACTTAGTTTGAAATGTTGTTGTACCCTTGCATTATACAAATAGTACTGTTTTAAAAAGTGCTGGCAACCCAGAGTTGTGCAGTCCCACATGAAGTGGGTGATGGAAGTGCTAGTAGCTGTGAAGCATATATACAGTCCTCAACAGTCAGTTACTGGCTGGCATGCATAAGTAAATCTGGCACACGAGTAGCATGTTAATTTATTCCCCAGAAATGTGAGTGTGTGTCAAGAAATGCAGGGTTCTGTACAAATTGAAGTGAAAATGTCATGTGAAAACATCCAGATATGTAGATAAAGAAATATAAATGCAATCAAGGAATATGTAGCAGTAACATCTGCATCTTGAACAGTTAGTATGTCAGATATAGGTCAGGCATATATTGAACTATCCAAACCCATTACACAACCTAATGCATGGTGGCAAGTGTAATAATACATGTAGGGGATATACACTTGCAGTCACTAGGAATGTAGTGTAGACTAAAAGTAATTATAAGATGTTAATCGAGGTTTTTTTCTACACCCTACTGTATGTGCATAAACCATGCAATTTCACACCTCAATGGGTATGTGTAATCTTAAATATTTGTTGGGACATATGTCCTATTGTTCTATAAATATTTGCATTCACGTTGATGCATGTGCCCTGTTCAAACAATCATGGTGGCCTGATGTTGAAAAGCAAGATGCAGTCAATGCCAATAAGGAGATGAAAAGCAAAACCCAGAATTGATAAAAAATTCACTTGTAACAACTGGAACCAAACCAACCGAAAAGCCACCACACGTTTCTTCTCCAAAACTTCATTGTTGCTACCAAACATCCCTGCATGCTGTTGGAATATCCACTGTCGTTCAATATATGCATGTGTTATGCTTGCTGTTCAACTGTTGGAACCTTGGTGTGTTGGGTTAATGGGAATATTATTGCATGCTGTTACAACTAATCTGGAATGCTGTTGTTTTTGTTGTAATTAAACACACCTAATTACAGAACGTATGAGAAGGCCAGTCCCAGCGGACCCACATGTCCCTCCTCAGCTGGCGAGTGCACCTGGCACCAGCAGGTCCGGTGCCCAGCCCGGGCTCCCCTCCTCCGTTGGTTCTGTGCCACCTTCGGGTGGAAATGCTGCAGGGGATGGGGCTCGTCTCCCCGTGCAAGCGTGGGCGGAGAAGGGCCACCTGTCACCCTTCGAAGGGTCCGGGCTGTGGTACATAGGGAGATCCAGAGTTCAGTCGCTGATCCCTTACGCCAGTTCGAGGCAAGAGTGGCACATCTCACGGGTGAGCCTGCCTGTCCTACGCAGCCCCCAGCACAGCCACCCTCGGGGCTGTGAAGGTGCAGTGGTGACTGCCCATGGGTGGGGATCTCAGTTCCACTGTTACCATCTGTGGGCTCATGGGCTTGGATTTCCAAACATCTGACCCCATCAATTGCGTTCACCCACCCCATGTGTCATACACCACCCCTGTATGCATCTTGTCTGTCTTGTCTGTTTACCTCCCCAACCTACCTCCCCGAACATACCTACTTCCTCTACCTCACTTTCCACTCTCACCTGAAAAAAAAAAAGGGGGTAATCTGTACCCACAAAAAAATTATGCCCCATACATAGCTGCCCATTTCGCACACATGTCCATTGGACATGTAAACTGACAATTATAATTGGCAGTACAACATAATTTGTTGTCCTCACCCCTCTCCCAGGGGTGGATGGTTTCAAAATTCACTCCAAATTTATTGCATAAGCACAGCTGTTGCTGGTAAAGAAATGGGCAGCTATGGACCTTCCCTACACCCATCCTGCACATCCCAAGCTTGTTTACCTACTGTCTATCCCTCTTTGTGCCCCCTTTTTCACCACTTTCCTATCTCCCCATTTTCTTTTCTTTAAAAGAAATTAGCACGGGGTTAGTGGGAGTAAGCACCTTTAAGCAGTAGTAAGCGGGTTTAAGCGAGTGTGCGCAAGTGTGCGCTTAGCTGAGTGTCGCTGTGCGTTGCGCAAACCCGTGCAAACCCACTTACAACTGCTTAAAAGTGCCTTAGTTACTCTATGGAAGGGCCCTTGTTCTGCTCAGCAGCAAAAGAAAAGACCTCTGCCAGTCTCGAATCCCAGACCATTGACCCAATAGACTGCATGAATTACCACTAAGCCACAGCAGATACACAAATAACTTGGTGCTGAAATAAATATATCATGCATTACAATGAGGGAATGTAAATGGAAATTAGGAATGGTATAACACAAATTCTGTTCTGTGGGTCTTTACCAGCAGTTGTGGAATTGCATGACATGACTGTGAAAAGAGAACCAGTCATCAAAGCAGGGAATAACGTTACAGTAGCACCTTACAAACACCACACAGTATCAGACCAGGATAAATACTGGCAAAGTTGAATAGGGCAGAGGCCAGACACCCCAACTGTGACTGCTTTACAGGGATCTCCCTGATTTGTAAACAAATGTTAGCTGTGCCCCACTGAATCACTCTGAAAAGTATTAACTTTAGGCAGACAAGTGTGGAATCACATGTAATGAATAATGTCAATAGGTGAGAGTAGACACTGCTTGCACATGAGATAAGGTGTAGGCATACATATGTTCTGATTCCCAAGAAAGTCCCAACTGCAATATGTCTGTAAGATATTGCAGGTGTATCTCACTTATATGTACCTTTCACTGTGGCCATTCAAATATATACCTGAGAGTATCTGAGGCCTGGCAGAGGCAGAAACCCACAGGCATATCAGCATTATTGCTGTTACACACTCTGCAAATAGCTTTGGAAGGAGTTCCACAAGCATGTCCTTATGTAGGAGTACAA